>NC_092131.1:118930254-119242754 GCF_043159975.1 Macaca nemestrina
CTCTCCATTGCTTTTCAAAGGAAAGCCTTTCTTTTTTAAAAAAAATTTAAGTCAGGCATGGTGGCTCATGCCTGTAATCCCAGCACTCTGGGAGGCTGAGGCGGGCAGATCACCTGAGGTCAAGAGTTCGAGCCCAGCCTGACCAACATGGTGACACCCCGTCTCTACTAAAAATACAAAAATTAGCCAGGCATGGTGGTGTGTGCCTGTAATCCCAGCTACTCGGGAGGCTGAGGCAGGAGAATCGATTGAACCCAGGAGGCGGAGGTTGCAGTGAGCTGAGATTGTGCCACTGCACTCCAGCCAGTGTGGTAGAGTGAGACTCTGTCTCAAAAAAAAAAAAATTAGAGATGAGGTCTCACTGTGATGCCCAGGCTAGTCTCGAACACCTGGACTCAAGCAATCCTCCCGCCTCTGCCCCCCACATTGCTGGGATTACAGGCTTGAGCCACTGAACCCTGCTGGAAAGCTTTTCTTTACCATCATATAAGGCATAAACAATCAAGATGAAGAACACTTATAAAATGGATATAATGGGACCTGTCTCATGAGGATGAGACAGGATTAGGTGCTGTCATTGATGTAAAGCACTTTGCATGGTCCTTGGCATGTTATCATTGTTCAATGGCAATGATAGATTAAAAACAAAAACTGGGGCCCACAGGAGTTAATGGACTTGTCCAAAGTCACAGGGAGAGTTGGTGATCAACTGGGATAGAAAGCTGGTACCCTGGATTGGTCTAGTGGACACTTAAGCCATTACTCCTCCACACAGAATGTTTAAATAAAGCCATTCAGCAAAATGCCACAAAATCTCTACGCTTGTTTCTTAAGTTGTAAGAACAAATTGTAGCAGGCCCCACGGTGCCTGTAATTATCGTGGTCACCAACGACAAACATGCTGTTTGGTTTCGTTGGAGCAAAGAGACAGCGGAGGCATACTTGGGTTCTTTTTAACATGTAAGAATTTTCTAGGACTTAATGCCACCAGGATGTCAGAAGAGTTAATGGCAGATGTGGTTGTGGAAACGTTCTGTATTTTTAGACAACCTTTAATTAAAACACTTTGTATGTCTCAGGGACCAAATCATATGCTGCCACTTGAAGGCTGTCAGAGGGGGAAAAAGTATACAAAGCTTCTAAAAGCAGCTTTGCTTATTTTTATCTGAGATGGAGTGAGAGAGCCTTTGCAGAGACAAAGCCATCTCTCGCTACAAAATTATATGAATTTAATACATGGGTCAAATGTGCAAATTGTACAACACATTCTGTTTAACTGCAACAGTCAGTGAAGTCTGGGAGGTCAATCTGAGGACAGTGAACTTAGTCTGGGCCTCCCTACAGGCTCATGACCTGTAAGACCTTCTTAATAAGGTTGATACAATTGCTTATTGGCTTTGAGCAACCAAACATAAAGTGAGTTGCAAGACCGCATGAACACCAAGTCATAGATTGTTGCAGTTGAAAGTGATCATAAATGGGTCTGAAGGGCTGGGACATTTTGACCTGGCTGTTTAGAAGCAGCCGTGTTAGAATGTAAAAGTCGTGTTTTTATTGCCAAGTTATGCACACAACAAAATTCCCTGCTACCAAACTATTCCTGCTCCCTCACCCTTTCTGTGGTGGTTTTAAAATACGTACAATTTCTTTGATACTCTTCCTTCAAGGGGTGGAGTCTAATTCCCCTCCTTATGAATGTGGGCTGGACTTAGTGATTTCTAACGGATAGAATAAAGTGCGAATAATGGCATGCAATTTCTTAGATGAGGTCATAAAAGGCATTAGGACTTCTTTTGTGCTTTTTCTTTTGAATCACTTGCTCTGGGAGAAGTCAGATTTTATGTCATAAGGATACTCAAGAAGCCCTATGAGAAGGCCTGTGTGACAGGTAGCAGAGGCCTCTGTCCAAGAACCAATGAGTAACTGAGGCCTCCTGCTAACAAGGCGCCAGAGAATTTGAGAACCCCGTTAAGCCTTTAGATACCTGAACTCCTGCTGACATCTTGGCTGTAACCTCATAAGGGAGCCAGAGCCACTTTTTTTTTTTTTTTTTGAGACAGAGTCTCACTCTTTTACCCAGGCTGGAGTCCAGTGGTACAATCTCGGCTCACTGCAACCTCCACCACCCTGGTTCAAATGATTCTCCTGCCTCAGCCTCCTGAGTAGCTGGGACTACAGACATGAGCCATCACGTCTGGCTAATTTTTTTGTGTGTTTTTAGTAGAGATGGGGTTTCACCATGTTGGCCAGGCTAGTCTCGAACTTCTGACCTCAAGTGATTCACTCACATTGGCCTCCCAAACTGCTGGGATTACAGGCGTGAGCCACTGCGCCCGTCTCAGAGCCACTTCTGAATTCCTGACCCACAGAACCTGTGACAACAAATCATGCATGTTTGTTGTTTTAAGTCGCTAAGTTTTGGGGGTAATTTTAAACTCAGCAATAGGAAGCCAATGTGCGTCCCTAGCTTCCAGCCCTTCCCTCACTTTTACCTGCCTTTTTTTTTTTTTTAAACTCCTGTTTGCTCATCATTTCTTCAATGAACTTCATCATATCCCTCGGCCTCAGCCACACTTTAGGAAATAATGCTGATGATGGGTGTAGGGCAGTGTTAAGGGTCTTCATTTCTCACAGCCTTTGGTAACAACAATTTTTTGGTAAGCTGCAAGTTTGAAATTTATTTTTAGATATTTTTCACAATATATCCTTGGCGACAACAAAGTCTCCTGCTTCTCTCTTAATGTTATTGGGATAAGTTGGATGAACACTGTGCCCAGAGCATCATAGGAGCTTGAAAGATTTTAGTTCTTCCTTTTTCTCCTAGATGACTTTGCAATTCAGCCTGGCCGCCTTCTTATGGTGCCATAATGTTTATGGGCAGCTTGTCCCTTTTTGGCGATACCAACCTGACCATTCTGCACCTGAACTACAAAATGGGTTCTCAGAAATGTCCTGCTGATGCTTATCCAGAGTTCTAAAATAATAGTTTTTCTCTTCCCCAGAGTTTAGGATGCTTCAAGGGAAAGATGAAGCGGAGAACAGCCACCGTGACTATTTCTCATCTACATATCCATCTCCCGAAGGTAGATGTGTGGCATGTAAATCAAATGCCGACATATGGAGAGGGCTTTTCCATGACATTGGCCATATGTTTCTTGGGAAATATTTTGGTCTCAAGACAAAATATAATCACCTTGGAGAAAGAAGGGAAACTATTCAGAAAAGGCACACACAGAAAATCAAGAATTTTTTGGACAATATATGAATAATATTTAAAGCAAGTAGCAAAGGATCTCAGATTGTTTTAATTTTTTGCAAGATAATTTAAATTAGCAAAATTAGTGGCACCTGAACTGAATCAAGTGCTGGGGTTTGAAGTAAACAATGTGTGTAGCCAATTTCCTCCAAGAACAGGATAATGCGCATTTATCTTTGGTGTTGGTTTGGATCCATCATTCTTGGCATTTAATAGAAGTATACATATTTTTTAAAAACGGGCCAGGCGCGGTGGCTCATGCCTGTAATCCCAGCACTTTGGGAGGCCGAGGTGGGCAGATCATGAGGTCAGGATATCGAGACCATCCTGGCTAACACGGTGAAACCCTGTCTCTACTAAAAATACAAAAAATTAGCTGGGCATGGTGGCGGGTGCCTGTAGTCCCAGCTACTTAGGAGGCTGAGGCAGGAGAATGGCATGAACCCGGGAGGCGGAGCTTGCAGTGAGCCGAGATCATGCCACTGCGCTCCAGCCTGGGCGACAGAGCAGGACTCTGTCTCAAAAAAAAAAAAAAAAAAAAAAAAAAAAAAAAAAAAAATTAATAGGTTGAACTTCAGTGAAAAAGGGATGTCAGAAGTAGGAATTTGAAATATAGTAATAAAAAGTAACTGGGGGGAAATATAGTGAAAGAATTTAAAAGGGTTTTTTTTTTAAATCATGAATTTAGTTCATCGAATTTGGCTTCAAAAATTGATTTCTTTCTTTCAACTTAGTTCTTAAGGTGGAGCGGAATTCATTTTATTTGCAAATGTGGAAGGCATTATAAAAACCGTGAAAGATGCCCCGTCCCATGAGGGATATAGGGAGAGCCACATGAAGAGGATGTTGAGCTTCTTCAAGCTGGGAGGGCACTGAGCTGACTGGTCACCACACTCACCAGGGGCCTTTGTGTATCCTGTGGGGCAGCTCTGGGAAAGGGTAAGCTTTGGAAATGATGGGCACGCGGGGGATTCCTAGACATGTGGTATGTGTTGGAGAAGGGGCCATTCCCAAGGGAGAGTGACTAAATTTTACTCTCATGTGGGCGTTAATATTGTAATTCAGGACACTGTTGTGGGCCCATTCTCCTCATGCCAAACTAAAAATAAGGGTGCTCCAATGATATAAAGAGTACAGACACCCGGCCTAATCCCCTGGAGGTTATGGTTGGGCCTGGCAGGTGTGGGAATTTCAGTGCTCGCAGAGCTCCATGGATCATTCTAACGCAGCATCAGGACTAGAAACTACCCCAATGGAGGGCAGTGGAAATTCACAGCAGGAGAGCCAGCTCAGAGATGGCACTGGAGAAGCCTCCAACACCACGTGGCTTTAGCACTGGCACGTGATAGAGGTGGAGCCCGTGAGCATCTGGAAATGGGAGAAAGGGAAGGATTAGTGATTCCATTAAGGACTCACTTTCCAGGTTCAAGAGTAGAGCTAGGAGTTGCTCTTTTCCCTGCACACCAGTGGGTCCCTCGAGAGAATGCAGATTCACAAGGTGGAGGTGTGGGTATAAGAAAAGCTTAATGCTGCCTCTTGTCTCCCCGGGTCTAATGGGGAAGACAAAGGATTTTGGGGGTGTTCCCACAGCCCCTGTCCCCTAGGAAGCCAGTTCTTTCTCATTCAGTCAGAGAAGAGCTGATACCTTCCCCAGTGGATCTTGGTGGGTGCCAGAGGAGTGGTGTGCCTCAGGCTGTGGCCTCAGGCTGTCCCAGAGGGAGAACCACTGGGCCCCTTGATTTACAGAGTAAGTGGGTGCACTCCTGACTCTTATTGACACGGGCCAGGTATGGTGAAGCTGGTTGCCAGGACGTAAGTGATGCACCTGTTCTTTCTGAATATATAACTGAAAGTCAGCTTACCTACTTAGATTTCAAACAAAGCATTGAGGACTAAATTTGAAGTGATGTATCATACTTAGCCAGCTTTATATTTAAGACCTATAGACATGACTACATGACTACTAAAAAGAGCAGAATCTTGGCTCATTTGAGCTCTAACAAGCTGGCATTTGCTTGGAGAGTGTTAGGGCTTCGGGAGGGGATCCTCCTGGGAATGTCTCATCAAGATATTAGGCAATTTTTCATATGTGGGCACTAAAAAAGCTAAACTGATAGAAATAGAGAGTACAATAGTAGTTGCCAGAGACTGAGAAGAGTATGAAGGAGGGGAGACAGGGAGAAGTTGGTTAATGGGTATAAAATCACAGTTAGATATGAGGAATAAATTCCCATGTGCGGTGGGGTAGGCTGCAGTTAACAGCAATTTATTGTGTACTTCAAAATAGATAGAAGAGAAGATTTTTGAATGTTCCCAACACAAAGAAATTGTAAATATTTGATGTGATAGATATCTCAGTTACCATGGTTTGATTGTTACACGTTGTTTATGTGTACTGAAATATCACATGTACCCCATTAAAAAAAAAGACATCAGGAAATCTGGTGGAAAAAAAGAGTATATGCAAAAGCATGGGGCTGGGCCTTGTTGGGGGAGAGTAAGGCAGAAAGTGGGTCTTTGATAATTCAGCTGGAGTTTAGAGTGTATCACAGGATGATAGGAGAAAGATGGTAGAACAGGAACGGTGGTGTGAGGTTGCAGAGGGTTTTGAGAACTAGGCTAAGGAGTCTGGATGTGCTCTTAGAGGCCTTTGGAAATGATTAAAGCCTTCTGGACAGGGATGTGATGTTACCTCTCAAAAAGCAATCCAGGGCAGAGAGACTGGAGGTGAAGGCATTGGGAATGAGTGTGGTCCCTGTGTGGGATTTAAGAACCAACATGGGTGAGTGGCGGTGAGAATTGGGACGGTGGGACTGTTGGCTATGATAGCCCATCAGTTGTACAGGAAAAGGGAATCAAAAATGACTCTCAAGTTACTGGCTTGGGTGCCAGGGCCAATGGGTATGTCATCAATAGAAACAAAGGAAACAGGAGGGAAAGAAGGTTTTGGGGTGGGAGGGTACAGCTTTGGATATACTGAGCCTGAGACACTGGCAAGGCATGGGGGTGGAGGTGTTTAGCAGTCCAGGACCGGGAAGAGGAAAGGCCTGACAATGTGGATGCAGGATTCATTTACATGAAAGTGATGGATGGAGCCAAGTGATTGGTGGGCGTTGCAAAGACAGTGGAGTGAGAGAATGAACATCAACAGTGGATTAGGCACCCTGTCAGGCACTGCACATTATCTCAATCTTCAAAACAGCTTTATGAGATAGGCCTCATTATCCTCATTTTATAGATAAGCAAACAGAGACTCCAGGTTCTGCAGTTACACAGGCAGGAAGCAGCAGTGCTGAGATTCAAGTCCGGGTCTGTATGACTCCAACAATCTTCTTTTTCCACCCCCAGCATTCCTTAAACTAAAAATAGCTTTGAAACAAAAAAAAATAGGAAGGAAAAAAACTCCAAATAAAGGACAACCTTTTTGAATTGAGTATATTCAGACACATTGTTCTTATATTTGCATTTTGGAAAGTCATCATGAACACATAGACCAAGGGACTGTCAAAGGATTAATGTATTAAAAAGACTGTAAACTCTGAAGCTGTTCTGATGCTTATGATATTAATTCTGACTCTACCACTTACTGGCTATTTTATTATTTATTTACTTATTTATTTATATTTTTGTATTTTTAGTAGAGATGGGGTTTCACCATGTTGGCCAGGTTAGTGTTGAACTCCTGACCTCAAGAGATGCACCCACCTTGGCCACCCAAAGTGCTGGGATTACAGGAGTGACCCACCACGCCTGGCCTGGAGGTTTTAATTAAACTGCCTGAATCTTAGTTTTCTCCTAAAAATGGTGGTCCCAATCATTGTCTTGCAGGGTTCTGTGTGTAACAAGCAGTTTCTGTAGATGAAGCATGTAACACAGTAGCCGATATATATTAGATGCTCAATAAAATGTCAGTGTCTTCTTTTTCACCTTCCCAATAGCAGGTGGTTCATAAACCAATTTATTTCTTCTGTATTTAAATGACACTCACCCTTTGGGCCCTAGGGAAGTTAAGGTTAGTGATAGGAGTGAAAGCTGATTATTATAGAAAGAGAGGCTGGTGTTACTGATGTGGCAGGTAAAATGACGGCCCCCTAAAGATGTCTGTGTACTAATCTCCAGAATCTGTTAATGTGTTAGGTTAAATCGCAAGAGCAATTAAAGTTGCAGATGGAATTAAGGTTGCTAATCAGCAGACTTTACAATAGGGAAATTGTCATGGATTATTTGGGTGGACCCAGTGAAATTGCAAGGGTCCACAGAATTGGAAAGAACCTCAAGAGAGAGAAGCAGAGCGATGACAGTGGGAGAAGGGCTCACCCTGGCACTGCTAGAAGAAGGAAGAAGAGCCAAGGAACATGAGCAGCTTCTCATTTTCCAGCTCATTTTCCTCTCATTTTCCAGCTTCTGCTGGAAAAGGCAAAGAAACCCATTCTCCCCCAGAGCCTCCAGAAGGAACACAGCCCTGCCCACAAGTTAATTTGAGCACAGCAAGACCCATTTCAGATTTCTGACCTACAGAACTGAAAGAGAACAAATTTGTGTTGCTTTAAGTCACCACATTTGTGAGAATTTGTTATAGGAGCAATACAAAACTAGTATAATCAAGATGCTAAAAGGGACTAAAATAATAACGTTGCCCAACCCATTTGTTACGTAAATGAGGACTTTGAAGGCCAGAGGGGCAAAAATGCCCAGTGTAGACACCCAGGAAGGAATAAGCATAGTTTGGGGAAGGATGTGCTTAACTGGTCTGCCCCACTGGCCAGCAATGGCTCTGCCTGTTATTTGGGTTTTACTAGTTCAGAAGAGGTACTGTTCTCACAGTACCCTAGGGCCTCCTTAACAAAGGAGAACTAGAGGAAGAGCATGTGTGAACCCATTTTATTCTAAGGGAACTCTGTACCATTCTTTAAGAGGTAAGCTGAGGATGATTATCTTCAATAAGTTTCTTTCTCTCTTTTTTTTTTTTTTTTTTTGAGACAGAGTCCCACTCTGTCACTCAGGCTGGAGTGCAGTGGTGCTATCTCAGCTCACTGCAACCTCTGCCTCCCAGGTTAAAGGGATTTTTCTGCTTCAGCCTCTCAAGTAGCTGGGATTACAGGTGCACGCCATCACACCTGGCTAATTTTTTTGTAGTTTTAGTAGAGATGGGATTTCACCATGTTGGCCAGGCTGATCTCAGACTCCTGACCTCAGGTGATCCGCCTGCCTCGGCCTCTCAAAGTGTTGGGATTACAGGCGTGAGTCACTGCACCCAACCTATCTTCAGTAAGTTTCATTTCCTGCCCTGGTGGGTCTGATGTTACCAGCTAAGAACTTCACTAGGGAACTGTGGTCAAGTTTAACTAGGTGTGGCTAAGGGAAATGGCTCTCTCTTGGGCCCTTTGATTTCCCATCATTTTGAATGATTCTAGTTCCGATTCATTCATGCATTCTCTTTAACACATTACCCACTGCCACATGCCACAATGGCCTGTCTGAGAATGGGCACTTCCTTGTACCTGCATGCTAACACCAGTTTTCAGTCTTTTCATCTGAGATAGCTCAAATTTCATTTCATTTGCCAAGCCTTTACCAGCTATATTTTTATAACCATTATTTTGTTCCATATATGCAACTTCTAGATCTGTGTACACCTGAACTTTTAATAATCTTGGGATGCTCTTCTGCTTCTTCAGTCACTGCTATGCAAACTACTTGCCCTGGCTGTGCCTTCCCTGGGGGAGGCTTATCTCTTGATCGTTGTCCCTCCTGCTAGGTGCACAGGGCTCTGCTTCAACTTGCAGCAACAGTGATAAAGGGATTCCGGAGCTTGAGAACTACCTGGAAACTTGTCCGTGGCTTGAACCAAAGTCTTCAGGCAATGTCACTACTTCCTTTTTTTTTTTTTTCTTTTTTTTTTTGAGACACAGAGTTTCGCTCTGTCTCCCAGGCTGGAGTGCAATGATGCAATCTTGGCTCACTGCAACCTCTGCCTCCCCAGGTTCAAGTGATTCTCCTGCCTCAAGTGAATCTCCTGCAGGGATTACAGGTGTCTGCCACGGTGCCCAGCTAATTTTTGTATTTTTTTTAATAGAGACAGGGTTTCGCCACATTGGTCAGGCTGGTCTCGAACTCCTGACCTCAGGTGATCCACCTGCCTTGGCCTCCCAAAGTGCTGGGATAACAGGCGTGAGCCACCACGCCTGGCCAATGCCTCTATTTCCTAAGCTGTTCTATGAGCTGTCCACCCTGGCTTTACCTACCTGGACCTCTGTTGTGCCAGGAATAGCTCAATAGCCACCACATGTATCCTACAAAAGGAATTGCTTAAGCTTTTACAGAAAATTGATTTCTAAGGCCTCTTGAAGGTCCTAAATGCCTCACTTTATTTGACAGCTATCCTGTTATCTCACTTACCACCTGCTTTCTAACAGTGAGGCTGACATTGTTCTGTAAAGTGGAGGTGAAGAAGGAGATTTCAAACTTCCTGAAGAAGGTTTCCAGCTTCCTGAGGCCATGAATGCAGAGGCTGCCTGCTTGGTGGTAGTTCTCATCGCCTGAGAATTGTTTTGACTGTGACATTATGAAAACATTGGTGCTTCTTAATGTTTTCAAAATCACTGGATTCCAAGCAGTAAAATTTTCTCCAAAAATGTCACAATATCTCCTGCCAACAAAAACCCAAATAGTTAAAAAAAAAAAAAAGAAAGAAAAAAAAGAAAAAAAGAAGGAAGTGAAGTAATTTAATCAGATATCAGAGGAATGAAGATTTTTATTATACATCATTTTAATAACCAAAACAATATACTATTAGAATGTGAATTTTAAAAACAGCAAGCCAAAACCTGTGTTTTCTATTCACTCTCCTTTCTTCCCTGTGTTAATATTACATGGTTTTGATTTAAATTAGTTTTTATTCTAAAGATGCTGTATATTTTTTCCACTGTTCATTTCATTTTTGTCCCTGTATTTTCCTTGGATGCATAGGTACTTTCAGATTAAGCTTCAGTGGCTCAATAAGAGAGGAAGAGAGAGAGAATGAGGCATTGAGACTACCCTGATGAGAACTTGGACGATGATTCTATGTGTTACCGGTGGAGGGTGTCCAGGTTCTTGGTGTTTTGAACAAAGAAATGGACAAAACGCACAAATAAAGCAAGGAAAGAATGAAGCAACAAAAGCAGAGATTTATTGAAAATGGAAGTACATTCCACAGTGTGGGAGCGGCTTGAGCAGTGTTGCAAGGGCCCCAGTTACAGAATGTTTCAGGTTCAAATACCCCCTAGCGGTTTCCCATTGGCCAGTTGGTGTTCAACTAATATAAATGAAGTGGTGGACTGCACTTTAAGTGAAGTTACAAAGGTGAAGTTGCAAAGGTCACACTCAACTAAACGTCTGATTGGTTGTGGAAAGCAACCAATCAGAGGCTAAAGTGATTAAGTTGCACTTCTATGCAAATGAAGGCTTGGCCTGCAATCAGAGGCTGAAGTGAAGTTACAAAGTTACACTCCTGTGCAGACATCTTATGGGTTGCAAAAGGCAACCAGTCAGAGGTACTTTCAATTTCCCATCTGCCCTGCAGAAAAGGTGGGGGTTTGCAAAGGGTGTAGTCTCTGGTCCTTTTGTTCCCTAGGTGTGGAAAGTTAGGGTTTTCCTGTCAACTTAGTTCTAGGAATTCAGCGTGAAATGGCCTTAGGCTCCCTGTTTCCGCACCCTAGCACCCTATTCTCCTGCCTCATAACGGCTGATGTTAGTTCACTATCTTTAGAAATAGATTTTACCCCTTTACTTTTCTTCCCTCCCTTTACTGCTGGGCTCCAAAGCAACTGAACTGCAGTGCTGGTTTGGGGGCTGGGAGTCCAGTTTACCTGTGGCTCACTCTCACCCCAGGGACACAGCTGTTCTTCGTCATGGCATAATGTGGGGTTAAGAGCTCTTTCAGACTCCTAACTTTGAGGTGACCTTTGGCTTTTACTTCTATCCCTTGGTTCTTGGCCTGGGAAGCCATCAAAAGAATAGTTGTTTGCCTGTAAGAACAAACGGCTAGCAGGGCTAGATTGTCTCCCTGGGCTCTGGTCTTCTTAATTTTGCTTTGTTAATTGTGGGAGGAAGACTTCCTAAATCTAAATGTCGAAGCGGGACGTCATTGTAAATAAAAAGAAGAAAAAGCATTAGATATATTAGCTGCTATGGTTTGAATGGTGTCTCCCCTAAAAGATATTAAAGTCTTAACCACGAGTACCTATGAATGTGACCTTATATAGAAATACGGTCTTTGCAGATGATGACCATGTTGAGGTTATTAAGAGTGGGTCCTGATTCAATATGATTAGTGGCCTTAAAAAATGCAGGGAATTTGGCTGGGCACAGTGGCTCACGCCTGTAATCCCAGAACTTTGGGAGGCCAAGGTGGGCGGATCACGAGGTCAGGGGATCCAGACCATCCTGGCTAACACGGTGAAACCCTGTCTCTACTAAAAATACCAAAAATTTAGCCGGTTGTGGTGGCGGGCGCCTTTAGTCCCAGCTACTCAGGAGGCAGAGGCAGGAGAATGGTGTGAACCCAGGAGGCGGAGCTTGCAGTTAGCTGAGATCACGCCACTACACTCTAGCCTGGGGGACAGAGGGAGACTCTGTCTCAAAAAAATAAATAAATAAATAAAAAGCGGGGAATTTGGACCCAGAAAGAGATGCACATAGAGTGAAGATGCTGTGAATACACAGAGGGAACACCATCTACAAGCCAAGGAACACGTGAGGCTACCAGAAGCTGGGAGAGAGGCATGAACACTCCCCCCTCACCGCCCCCCTCCCCCAGAAGAAAACATTCTGCTGACACCTGGATTGCAGACTTCTAGCCTCCAGAGCTGAGCAAAAGGCAATAAATTTCTCTTGTTTAAGCCACCCAAGGAGAGGCACTTTGTTACAGCAGCCCAGGAAACTAACACAATGGCTAAATTGAGACTGGAAGAATGAGTAGGATTCCTCTAGGTGAACAAAGGGGAAAGCACTTTATAACGGGAAACAGCCTAGGCCAAGGTGCAGAGGTGGGAGGCCAGATCACGGGACTGCAGGGGAGGAGGATGAGGCTGGTGAGGCAGGGATGGGGCAGATAAGAAAACTTCACACTTTATTCTGAAGACAATTGGAAACAACTCAAGAGTGCAAGTGGCCCTGAGTCCGGTTGCACCTCCTGTCTCAGAACCCGGGGGAATAACATTTAAGAGATGGGTAGGGGAAAGGGAGCTAGTAAAGGACCCTGAAAAGGGGCTGCTGGAAAGAGACCAGAGAGAATGATACATAGAAACATTGTAAATATTTACAAGTATTATTTGTGAATTACACACAAAATTTAAAAAGTCACGTAAGTTGCAGATAATTTGAAAAATATAAAAGTGAATAAAAAGTCTGGGAGCGGTGGCTCGGGCCTGTAATCCCAGCACTTTGAGAGGCCAAGGCGGGCGAATCACTTGAGGTCAGGAGTTTGAGATCAGCCTGGCCAACAAGGCGAAACACTGTCTCTACTAAAGGAAAAAAAAAAAAAATAGCCAGGCTTAGTGGTGTGTGCCTGTAATCCCAGCTACTTGGGAGGCTGAGGCAGGAGAATTACTTGAACCCGGGAGGCAGAGGTTGCAGTGAGCTGAGATTGTGCCACTGCACTCCAGCCTGGGTGACAGAGCGAGACTCTGTCAAAAAAAAAAAAAAAAAAAGAGAGAGCCAATAAGAGGAAATGCAAGAGAAAAACGCAGTAAGATTAAAAGTATGGCCAAAGCAGATACTTAGGAGATTATTGATAGCTGGCATGAGAGCAGATTCAGAATGAAGCAGTAGGGCAGAAAGGAGCCTGTGATAGTTTGAGGAAAGAGTGAGAGAGGAGTACATGGGGCTGTCTTGTGGAGACTATGGTTTCAAGAAATATGACTACAAAGGAAGAAAAAGAAATAAGAGAATAACTGGAGGAAGTCCTAGGAGGAAGCCCATTTATAGAAGGAGAAAAAAATCAGTGCACAGAGAGAAACAGAATCCAGAAGCGTGGACTAAGTGCAGGGATACTTTCCGCTTGGCCTTTCCCAACTGCCTGGATAAAAACAATTCCCTTTCACCACCTGTTATTATAATTATTATTACTATTTTTGTAGAGACGGAGTCTTGCTCTGTTGCCCAGGCTGGAGTGCAGTGGTGCGATCTTGGCTCACTGCAACCTCTACCTCCCGGGGTTCAAGCAATTCTCATACCTCAGCCTCCCGAGTAGCTGGGATTACAGGCATGTGCCACCATGCCCAGCTAATTTCTTTTTTATTTTACTAGAGAAGGAGTTTCACCATGTTGCCCAGGCTGGTCTCGAACTCCTGAGCTGAGGCAATCCGCCCGCCTCAGCCTCCCAAAGAGCTAGGATTACAGGTGTGAGCCACCGCGCCTGGCCTTATTTTTCTTATATTATATATAATAATAATAATAATAATTATTATTATTATTATTTTGCTTAAGCAAGTTTAAATTTCTGCCACAGGTGTTTGTAAACAGGGCCAGTGAAAGATGCCACTATTTGTGTGGGTTCTCTACTGATTGAGAACCCCAAAATTGAGTACATTGTCTTGAGAGGCTGCTCATGTCTCCTGCAAAAGAAGGGCCCCAACGGCAGAGAAAGGCTTCCATTGACAGGGAAAAGAATGAAACACCATTATGATCTGCAGGCATTTTATAGATAATTATAGAGCTACAATGTAACTGTCAGGAACTTGGCTGGTAGGAGAACTGCATTGTTTTGATAAATCCTTGACTCTGGAGTTGTGGCACATTTATATTGCCTGCACAGAACACCATCCTGTTCTCTCCTGGATTACAGGGGTTTTGTTTTGTTTTTCTAGAATGAGGGCTGACCTTGCAAAACAGAGATTTCAAATTTAAGCGTTGACTTTTTCAGTTGTCTTAAAAAGAATTATTTAAATACCAGACAATTAGTTTCAGAATTTGGTAACATTAACCCTTGGAGACAGCAGGCTATTTTGCCTTACCTGCAACCCACTTAGAGTTCTAATAGAAGAGGGACTCAATCATTTTTTGAATGACTCAAATTTGCTAAATGCCATATTAAGTGCATTCACATAGGTTGTCTCATTTGATTGTCATACCATGTTTGCAATAGAAGTATCTTGATCTCATTTTTTTTTTTCAGATGAGGAAGTACTGTCTCAAATAAAATAATGACACGTATATGAGGGATCTGGGCTTCAAACTGGCTCAGAATCCATCCATTCTCTCCCTCCCTCCTCACTGTGCCTTGCTCAGCAGTTTGTAAGTCAAGATCTATGCAAAGTCTAGGAAAGGATTCATCATAAATGCAAAATGTTTCTTGTGTACGAAGAGAGATAACTTACAGAACAATCTGACGTCATTTGAAATAATCAAAGGAGATTTTGGGCATTATGTTTTAGGAACAGATTGTGTGGTGCCCATTGCAAGTCCTGCAGAAATTCAGAGAAAGGAAGAATCTCTGTGGATTACTATGGCCAAAACGACTTTCTGGAAGAAGCAAGACTTGAACTTAACTTTGCAGGAGGAAGAGACTGAAAAAGTAAATAGGCCATTTTACAGCAGAAGAATTCAGTAGGCAAATCAAAAGATGGGGTACAGCAAAGATTTCTGCAAGATGTTTAGGAAATTTTCTATACCACAGTGAAGATGAAACTGTAACTAGGGTTCAGTTAATTAGGTCAATGAAGATCAGCTTAAGCACAATATGGTAGACAATAGGGAGCTATTGCAAAACTTAAGCAGGGAGCACTTTTCAAGCATCTGTCCACTCATCTATCCAACCCACAAGTACTCAGTGGCGATTGTTTATGAGCCTATTTGGAGAGTGGAGATAAAACTTAAGCAAAGAGGCTGAAATTCTCAGAAGAATGCAAGGAAACTAAAAGAGAAAGATTCTAAAGAAAGAGGAAGCATTTTCTTATCTCTCTGTTATACTTTGCCATCCATCCTGAAGGGTCTACCTCAAATGCCGCCCACTTCCATGGGCCTCCCTGAATGGCTGTGGTTTCTTATTCTTCAATTATAGTTACTTTTAACTTGTCCCATCCCCTTAACTGAAAGCAGAAAATAGCTCTTACTCATCTTGTAAATGTAAACAATTTGCAAGTCCATAGATCCAATACATAATTTTTGAGACTCTATTCTGTGTCAGGCACTATGCTAGCTGCATACATTTTTGTTGGCTTGAACTGATGTAAAGAGAGAAGGCTAGATATCTTGAAGGTCTGTCCTTACTGTAGCATTCCCATAGATTTATGATCCCTGTTGAGCAAGGGAACGATAAGCCCTCTACAGTTAGAGCAAGCATTGAGGGGCGTAGCAGTATGGGGAGCTAGATGACACCTGGAGATGGTGTTTGCTGTTGGGCTGAGTGTGAACAGCAGCAGCAAGACTGAAATGATCAGAGAAGCATTCTGCAGAGCAGCCCTCAGGTCACATTTGGAGGCACCAACAGTTGAGTCTGTTGGAGGCAGGCACAATTTAGCTGTCCTACTGTGCTTCAGTGTTCTAGTCTGTAAATGTGTACACAATGGCCACTTGCATGCTGTGAGCCAGATTGTTTTAGCAGGGTAACTGTGGAGCGGAGATGTGTTATTTGCCTTAGTCCTGTCAAGTTTATGGTGCGGCCCTTGATTCCTTGCAATGCTCTATTGATTTTGAAAGCATCCATGAGTGGTATTTCCTAAGATGGACTGGTCTGAATTGATTCTTAGCTTATACACTGATAAATTCTTGTTTTGTGGTTGAAAAATACCAGAAGTGCCTTTGCAGAGATGAAACAGGTAAAACAGGACATAAAGGCATCTCTCTGGGGCATCTTTCTCATTGTGCAATGTTTTACCTTATTTATTGTATCTACTTAAAGTTAGCTATTGAAATAATAAAGGGAAAAAAACCCAAACTTCCCAGTCACTAACAGTCTGTCAAAATTGTGAACTCTGAAATGGACATCACAGGACTGGAATTTGCTAGGATGCATATGCCAAATGTATTATAGGTATGTGGCAGTTTAGAAAAACTTCAAGAAATGTACATGACTCAGAATGCTACTTCTGTGCTTGCATCAGCCAACATGCCTCTTTTTTTGTTTTTTGTTTTTTTTTTTGAAAAATAGGCATGTTAAATTAGAGAGTGCATGCTTCATTATTTGAATGCCAGACTAGTTTCATGCATTATTCTTTAAAGTTGCTAATCCTGTAGATTTCACATTAGCAGATTTACGTAAGTACACCTCTGCTGAATGACTATATTAGCTCATGTTGCATTATAAAGCCCCTTTATCTGACAATTGCACCTGTCATGGGGTATCCTCAATTTACTTAATTGAAGATATTTTTCTGAGGTCATTTGTTTTTCTTTCTAGGGTTAAAGGTTCTGCATAATTTTTCTTTTTCCGTAACATCTGCAAAGGTTCCTGCCTACAAATGAACACTACATGCTCTGTTTTAAAGTCTTATGTGATTTCTCCCCTAGGGCATATACATTTACTTCTTAAGTTCTTGTAATTCACTTGAAAATGCACATTTACTCACACCAATAAAATTTTCTTCCAGCTATATATTTTCCTGCATTACATCATCTCATTAAGCACCAGAATCACTCAGGCTTGGATTTCCCCCAAAGATTGTGGGAAATTTGTGACTGGCTCCATGAAATGAGCTCTTATTCTGTGATGGTCTAAAAATGGTTGCACCAAACCACAAAAACATTTTGCCAGTGGCTTAGATTAATGCCTTAGATCAGGAGCTATTAGGTGATGCTGTGGGAAGGAGACTCAGCGATCACCTGGGCAAGATTTTTAATTTACAGATAAGAAAATTGAGTCTCTGACAAGTAAATTGAATTGCTCATGGTCCACAGTGAGTTCTTGTCACCTCCAGCGCTGGAACTCACATTTCTGGATTGCCTACTGTGAAGGAAAAAATATACAACTTGGATGCTTGGAAGATAGGAGAGCAAGAGGGTTGAAATCCTGCAGATCTGGATTAACATTCCAACTTGATCACTTAACTATGCTGACCTTGGGAAATCTCAACGTATCTAAGTCTATTCATCTCTAAAATGGGTATAGTAGTAGTAGACTCCTTAGAGAATTGTTATGACAACTAAATGACATAATCCATGCAAAGGTATTAATGCAATGTCTGACATGTAGTAACTGTTCAATGATTGGCAGGTAATCATTTTAACTATTTTTATATATAAAAATAAGAATATGATAAAGATAAAATGTTTACATTACTAGGATGAAGCTATCTGAGTAAGAAGTGATTATTTTCCATAAGTAATTTCCTGGGAAACAAATACTGGGTGGGTGTGGGGAAATCTAACAGAAATTTTTGCTGTCATCATGCTATTTTAAGTTGACTGTACACGCTTGAAGTTGAGTCAGGCTCACAATATTTTATCCTGCAATTAGGGAAGGATGCCACTAGGTGGCAGTAGTTTCTTAGTCATGCTTGTATAATTTTGGTCACCAAAAGGATGATAAAAGGAGACGTACTTGGAACATATTTCAATTCATACAAATTTTAAAGTTGACCTCATCACCACCACATAATCACATTTATTAAAATACTGTAATCGACAGGACTTTGAAGTCAGATTTACTTGAGTTTGAAATCTTTCCACTTTTTAGATCAATGTGGACAAGTACTTGCATAAACACTACCCAGATTAATAAATAAAATATTACCAACACCTCAGACGCCCTTTCCACTACTGATGGACATTTGGATTGTTCCCAATTTTGGCTATTAAAATAATGATACTAGGAATATTCTTACAATGTATTTTGGTGTATATATGTATGCGATTTCTTTGGATATGTGTATAGGAATAGAACTGATGGGTCATAGGGTAGGCATACCTGTAGCTTTAGTACATGCTGGCATAGTTTTCTGAAGTGGTTAAACATGATCTAGCAGATGTATAGAGATATCTCATTGTATTCTTAACATGTATTTCTCCGATGACTAATAATGTAGAAAAAACTTTTCATGGATGTTGGCCATTTGGATATGCTCTTTTGTGAAGTTCCTGTTCAAGACAGTTGCCCAGCGTAGGACATGTTGTCTCTCTTTTTAACGATTAATATGTAGGGGTTCTTTATACGTGCTGGATGAAAATCCTATTCTCCCACTCAGTAGCTTGCCTTTCACTCTTTTAATGGTGTCTTCATAAATAGACAGTCTTCATTTAATGAAGTTCAATTTGCCGATCTTTTCCTTTATGTGTGTGTGTGTGTGTGTGTGTGTGTGTGTGTGTTTTAAAAGAAACATTGGCCTACGCCAAGGTTATGAAGATCAGTCCCTGAGGCTGGGGATAGCCAGGCACTAATTGGCTCAGGCCAATTACCTGATTAACCCTTGTGGTAGGGAAATGGGATGACCCTGATTGGATTAGACCAATAGGGATCCACCTGGGGCACTAGTGTTAGGTCACTGTTCCTCAAAGCACAAGGGCTCTGTGAGGCAGCTGGAGGATTTGAACAAAAATTGGGTGCTGTTAGGATGGGAGAGAGGTGAGTGGATGCTGAGTGGCTCACCACCAAAGCACCTCGCAGTTCTATGCACCAAGTAGATTGGAGTCCAGAGGAAAGGAAAATTAATGACCTTCAAGTGTTTCCCCAAAGAACACTCCAGAAGTTAGTATACAAACTCTGATTTTAAATACTACTAAATTTCTTACTTATTCACCCCTTGCCTTCTTTTTTACTACCTCCTCATCATGTATATAAATGGACATGGACAAGTCCACATCATATGCACGGGCACACACATATGCATACACATAAGTCCTCCACTGCCTTCTTCACATTCAAGAGTTGCCTAGGGTTGAACATTTCCCTTTTGCACATGTTCACAAGTTTCAGTCTCAATACTACCAATCATTCCCGATAATTTCAGGGAAGATCGCAGGTTTGATCAGTGGCCTGATGTATTTGAATTACCACACTAGTTTGTGGGTTATGATGGCAGGATACTAAAGACTTCTCATTTACTCCCTCCCACCTTCCCACTGACATAATTATGAAAATATAGAAAGGTATTCAAATTTCCAATAGAGTTGGAAGCCAGAAGTATTACTTAATAACTTACTGGAAGCCAGGAGAAATTTCTACTCTGCAGAACTTACAGGAAGCCTCAAGGAACAAAGTAAGGCCATGTAGGGAAAAAGAGGTCATAGGAAATTCTTTCCCCATTATAGAGTCTCTCTCTTTCTCTTTTTCTTTCTCCCTCTTTCCATCTCTCTCTTCACCTACTCCTGGGCTACAATTCCCAATAATGCTAATGAAGAGATGAGAATTTGGCAACTGAAAAAACAGGGGTTAGTACAAATAGGAGACTAAGTTTTTTAATTCAGTGTTTTTGACAAGGAAATATACACTGCTTCAGACCAGAGAGATGACCCCGAGATCCTGCTGTAGGTTAAGTAAGTTGCAATCATGGGAAAGTTGTCTCAGAATGGGCAGAGACATTTGGTTTATAACAGGAGGCAGAGAGACAGGCATGGGGACCAAAGCAAAACCACACGTGCTTTTATGAGCAAATATCAAAACAGATCTCTCCTTGATCAAAGGATTGAACGTGGAAGAGAGAAAACATAAAACCGGAGAGACAGAGAAATAGTGTCCCGTGGAAAAAATTTATAGGAAAGAACAGAAAATTTTAGAAAACATCTAATTTGAGCTCAATAAACTTCAGGAAGGCAAGGATGAGATGAAAACACAATAGACTTTGATGAAAAGGGAGATTATTGTGATAAGGAAAGCTTTTAAGGAAACTAAAATTTAATGACTTTTTAAATGATTGATAACAGATCTGGAAGCAAAAACTTAACAACAAATACGTAGCATATCACATTCCTTTTTAATTTATGTAGTTACCAGGGCTAATTCTACATCCTGTAACCCTCCCACCTTTGGACAGATGTTTTTAGTAGTTCAAAATTTATTTTAAAAATGTACATTTAGCCTCTTTTCATGAATAGAAAATTGTTAAATAGATTCCTTTTTTACTACTCTGGCTTTTCAAGGAGACATACCATCAATGAATGCCAAATGTGCTATTAAAATTTCTCCAATGTTATCCAATGTTAATAAATCTTACTCCTCTGAAAGTATTTGGTTCTATTGCCAATTATATGTAGAGTCTAAGCTTTTTAAAGTTACAAGTGTATACAGGAATTAGATACACAACTTTAGGAATGAGGAATGAGTCTAATACACAACACAGTATTTTGTATTAACAATGAAATCATAGCAGCAAAATCAACATTAGAAGTAGTAAAGAAGCAACTTAACCCTGCAGAAAATTTAATCAGAAATGCAGTGCTTTTCAAACTGAGCACCTTAGAGCCACCTGGTAGGGTCTCAGAGGCTGGAGTAGGGGGTGAAGGGGTTTTAGGGAGTGGGCCAAGGGCTCCTTAGCCCCACTTCAACCACAACCACAGCAGCTCATTTTAATAATTCTTTATAATTTGGGCATCATATTTTGTTGGAAATTGTTTCTATGGCTAAAACTATTAGAAAACTCCTCATCTTAAATCAAATTAAGAAAGGCTCCCAATGTTTGGAAGAAAAGTGCAAAAAAAAGAAACAAAAACAAAATGATGATGGTTGACTGGGCGCGGTGGCTCATGCCTGTAATCCCAGCACTTTGGGAGGCTGAGGCAGGTGGATCCTCTGAGGTCAGGAGTTTGAGACCTGCCTGGCCAACATGGTGAAGCCCCGTCTTTACTAAAAATACAAAAATTAGCTGGACGTGGTGGTGGCTGCATGTAATCCCAGCTACTCGGGAGGCTGAGGCAGGAGAATTGCTTGAACCCAGGAGGCAGAGGTTGCAGTGAACCGAGATCACACCATTGTACTCCAGCCTGGGTGACAGAGTGACACTCTGTCTCAAAAAAAGAAAAAAAAAGATAATGGTAAGAGAAGATGACATGGAGCACAGCATAGTGTTGAAGCGCTGCGTAGTGTTGAAGCACAGTGTGGTATTGAAAGTATATAGAAATTTCTGTTACTTTCTGTTGAAAGTAATAGAAATCCTGGAGAAGAGATCAAAGGAAAGAGAAGCAATAACGATGAAGACCTAGAGGAAAACCTGTCTGAAGCCCAGGAAGTACCAAATACAATTAATAAAATAAAAGATGAGGAAACACCAAGGCCATCTGGTGTTGTGGTACTTTCATAAAGATGTGTCATATCCATATCCATAGATCGCTCTATAGTTATCCAATCAGGGAGAGAAAACACTACAGCAGTTTATATATTTCTATCCAGGCTGACTCTAGTCTTCTTGAGCTTACTGTTTTGAAAGAAAAATCTCTGAGTCCTTAAATTGTGTATTAGCAAAATTATTCATAAGTGAAGCACCAATGAGACCTTTTTTCTTTGGTGGGTAGGGGGAGTTAGGGGACACTAAAAGGCCCAGAATGTAAAATATCCATGAACCCTTTCTCTGGAATATTATCCACAAGGCATTGAGGATGGCCAAGAAATGAACCAAAATAAGTAAAAAATAGGGTTGCTGTAGTAGGAAAGTATCAGCTAGGAAATAATACTTAACTATAAGACTTTTCAAGTCTTTGCAACCTCTGCCTCCCAGGTTCAAGCAATTCTCCTGCCTCAGCCTCCCAAGTAGCTAGGATTACGGGGGACTGCCACCACACCTGGTTAATTTTTGAATTTTTAGTAGAGACAGGGTTTCACCATGTTGGCCAGGCTTGTCTCAAACTCCTTACCTCAAGTGATCCACCCGCCTTGGCCTCTCAAAGTGCTGGGACTACAGGCATGAGCCACTACACCTGGCCTGTTTCAAGTCTTAATGTAAAACTCAAGGGTAATCACCAGTATACATTTTTAAAATTGACAATTTTCATATCACTACAGAAGACACAATAAATAGAACAGATGTGAAACTATAAGAAAACATGAAAAACAGCAACAAAAATTTCTCCCAAAACCAAAAGCATGAAACAAGATGAACATAAATAATACTGAACATTTCATATATTTTACATATTCGTGACAATAAACATAAATAGGTCAAGATATTCAAATAAAATAAAATTAGCCTTAGTATAGGGAAAAATCCCCCAGCAAACGAAATCTTATTATGTGTTATTTGTAAAGGATACATCTATTAAGAAAGGAAAGACGAATACAAAACCCAGTAAGATTGAAACCAAAATGTTGGGTTAATTAATATGTGCAGACAACAAACAAAAAAGCAAAAATCATGACGAAAAGACTCCTATATTATATCATTAAGAATTAAAAGTATAAAAGCATTAAAAGTGATGGAAGGGTCATTTTATTCCAATGAAAAGTACAAGACACATTACAGACATAATGGTCAGGAATATTCATGCAATCCATAACATGTTTATTGACATATACAATAAAAGATTTTTATATAAGGTACACAAGAAAAAAAAATTTAAAGTCCAGAAGAGAAAGACTTTAGCATGGTTTTCGACATTTCTGAAAGATTAAGCAGCCAAAATTAAGAACATAGTGAATCTGCACAGGGCGAGGTGGCTCATGCCTGTAATCCCAGCACTTTGGGAGGTCCAGGCGGGTGGATCACGAGGTCAGGAGATGGACACCATCCTGGCTAACACAGTGAAACTCCATCTCTACTAAAAGTACAAAAACAAAATTAGCCGGCCGTGGTGGCAGGCGCTTGTAGTCCCAGCTACTTGGGAGGCTGGGGCAGGAGAATGGCGTGAACTCGGGAGGCGGAGCTTGCAGTGAGTAGAGATCGCACCACTGCACTCCAGCCTGGGCAGCAGAGTGAGACTCCGTCTCAAAAAAAAAACACAAAACAAAAAACAAAAAAACACAGTGAATCTGGTAAATAACATTAACAATAAATAACATTAAATTTGTGTCTTTTTTTTTTTTTTTTTGTAGATTCTGTCACCCAGGCTGGGGTGCAGTGGCGTGATCTCGGCTCACTGCGAAGTCCACCTACCGGGTTCAAGCGAATCCCCTGCCTCAGCCTCTGGCTAATTTAAACAATTTTTTTTAGTACAGATGGTGTTTCACCATCTTGGCCAGGCTGGTCTCGAATTCCTGACCTAATGATCCACCCTCCTCGGCCTCCCAAAGTGCTAAGATTACAGGCGTGAGCCACCGTGCCTGGCCTGAAATTTGTGTCTTACAAATAGTTGAATGCTCCTTGTTAGGAGTTCATTGAACAACTATGAGATGTAATTAGATCACAAAGAAAACCTTAATACATTTCCAATGGGAGAAATTATATGTGCATTTTCTGTTATCCTAAACCTTAATCACATGGGAAAAGAGCAAAATCCCCTTTACAAGAAAAAACTGTCAACTTAAACTTGTGGTTTAAAATATCTTGGAGATATTATAGGTTGGGCTCTGTGGCTCATGCCTATAATCCTAGCATTTTGGGAAGCCAAGATGAGAGAATTGCTTGAGCCTAGGAGTTCAGGACCAGCCTCGGCAACGAAATGAGGCCTTGTCTCTACAAAACAAAAACAAAAACAAAAACAAAAACAAAATCCCAAAACAAAAACACCTATCTATCTGTCTGTCTGTCTGTCTATCTATCTATCTATCTATCTATCTATCTATCTATCTATCTATCTATCTATCTAGGAAAACAGTGAAAATGAGAGTTCTCCATATCAGACTCACGGGTACTATAAAAGCAGTGATGAAATAAATAGATTTTAAATTTAAAAATGAAAGTAAATGATAGGAATTGAGAAATGAATGAAACTGACCAAAGATTCAAAGTTTGAAGAATAAAGGCAAATAAAATTTTGTGACAACAAAAAGAAGGAATAATATTAAGCCAAACATGAACGATTAAAAGACAATAAACTATGGAAGTTTTCATGGAGTCAGTTTTTTCTCTAACATTTTTTTGATGAGGAGATAAATTAAAAAATAGAAACCTTTCTGGGCCAGGCACGGTGGCTCATGCCTGCAATCCCAGCACTGTGGGAGGCCAAGGCAGGTGGATCACAAGGTCAGGAATTCAAGGCCAGCCTGGCTAACACAGTGAAACCCCGTCTCTACTAAAAATACAAAAAATTAGCAGGGTGTGGTAGTGGGCACCTATAATCCCAGCTACTCGGGAGGCTGAGGCATGAGAATTGCTTGAACCTGGGAGGCAGTGGTTTCAGTGAGCTGAGATCGTACCACTGCACTCCAGCCTGGGTAATAGAGCGAGACTCAGTCTAAAAAAAAAAAAAAAGAAATCTTTCTGTATAATTAAAATAAGTTTGAACATCTCAAAATATTAACTAATTTTGAGGAAACAGTAGCTACAGAAATTTACATTAGATATGGAAAATCTTGAAAGGTAGAATAAGTAAGGACTGATTTCTAGAGATGTCAAAAGTTACATTTAGGAAAGGATATAAGGGAATGGGTGGTTTTATTGGTTAGGTTCTTTCCGATGTACAAGAAACAGCAAGAAGACACATGGAAAGTTTCCTTATTCATTTATAATACAATAACCTCGGTAACAGAATTGACACTGCTACTCTCTCTTTACACAAAAATTATAATCCAACTTGAATTATGAAAATAAACAAAAATTGTGAAAAATTCCACTAGCAAATTGAGAACAGCATTCTGGTAAATGAAGATATTTTCATGACCAAATTAACAGCATTCAAGAAATGCAATAATAATTTGATGTTAGAAATATTTTACTAGAAGGCCGTGTGGTGGCTCATGCCTACAATCCCAGCACTTTGGGAGGCCAAGGTGGAGGATCACTTGAGGCCAGGAGATCAAGACCAGCCTGGCCAACATGGTGAAACCTGTCTCTACTAAAAAATACAAAAATTACCCGGGCGTGGTGATCATGCCTGTAATCCCAGCTACTTGGGAGGCTGAGGCAGGAGAATCGCTTGAACTGGGGAGGCAGAGGCTGCAGTGAGCCGAGATCAGGCCACTGTACTCCAGCCTGGGAAACAGAGTAAGACTCTGTCTCAAAAAAAAAAAGACTGAGCTTGCTGTGAGCTGAGATTGCGCCACTGCACTCCAGCCTGGGAAACTGAGTGAGACTCCGACTAAAAAAACAAAAACAAACAAACAAACAAAAATAAATATTTTACTACAATGTATATCCATAGATCAAAAAAATCTCAATAGTAGCAAAAATGGAATCTTTTAAAATTTAAATTCAATTACTGATGAATAATAATGAACTAGGAATGGGAAATTCTGCCTCAGTAGTGTCAAGTTTCTCTTTATTTCTGTCTCAGGACAAGAGTCTTATTAACAACTAGTCCAATGCAGAGTCACTTAGAGTCACAATGGGTTGAGCTGGTTGGGAATATAAAGCACTGTGAGAATACAGACTATGCTTCTGAATTTTAGAAGTTAATATTGGAATAGGTCAGATTCATACATCCCTGGAGCGTTTTACCAATGGAGGCTTATCTATCCTTAATGAATTCTGTTACACCTGTCAGTAGTGATCAGGAAGGTGGCAGAATCATGCTGTTCTGGCCACATCTACGACGATGAAAGGAAGGAGAAAGATGGAGAGGCTGCTCTTTGAGATCCCCCTGGATGGTGACCATTAGGTTGCACTGACTAATTTCCTCAGTAAAACCAGAAGAACCATTTCCTAGAAGAACTTGAAGAAATACAGAAGAGTACTGAAGCATTTGGCAGGAGGGAAAGGAGGAAAAGAGCTATGATTTGTTGAGCTTCAACTAGGTTGCTTTACATACTTAATCTTGAAAGTTTATAACATCCAAGCACATAGCCATTATACTTGTAGCATGATTGAATATTTACACACCCTACTCCTTAGATAGGCAAAAGATATTTTACAATAAAAATTATCAGACAATACATCATACAATTTCTATGTATAGCTTAGTGAATAATAAAACAATATATACCTATGTGCCCTCTACCCAGCTTAAGTACATATTTCCAGTGCCTTAATGATGAGCCATGGTGTGAAATTCCTCAATTACTTCCCCACCCTCCCCCACAGAGTAGACTGCCATCCTGAGTTTATGTTCATCATTCCTTTGCTTATCTTTGTGTTTCAGTATCTACATGTAAGTCAACAAACAAAACAGTATTTGGTTTTGCCTGTTTTAGAACTTTATATGAGTGGGTTGTATACTCTATGTGACTACAATGGCCATGGGAATATGCCTCAGAGACTTCCTTCTGCAAGGGATCAACTGACCAAAAGCTTAGCTACCGAACTCTGAAATCCATGGGTGTTAGTGCCTGTCTCCCACATGCAGTTCACTGGCAATGACACATTGTGGTGAGGCTGCTGAAGTAGACTTGTTGGGTGCAGCGGCTTATGCCTGTAATCCCAGTGCTTTAGGAGGCAGGGGTCAAGGATCATATGTGGCTGGGAGTTTGACACCAGCCTGGATAGATAATATAGTGAGACTCTGTCTCTACAAAAAAAAAAAAAAAAAAAATGGTGGTGCATACCTATAGTCCCAGCTACTCAGGAGGCTGAAGTGGAAGGATAGCTTGAACCAGGAGTTTGAGGTTACTATGAGCTATGATCATGCCACTGCACTCTACCCTGGGTGACAGAGAGTTTATTTCTAAAAATAAAAAAATAGAAAACATAAAGTAAAAAGCCTGCTGTGGACTAACTTAGCTCAAGGACTCCCTGAATAAACCTTCTTAGGCTGCATGGCAGTCTAAGACTTGTTCAAACTTTTCTTCCTCCTTTTCACCTGGGGTCAGACTTGCAGTCTGATGGCTCTTCTAGACATTCTCCAGCTCCTGCTCCACCTTCTTTACCATAGGAATTTCCCCTGAATAAAACTCTTACACATTTAATTCTGTGTTGGTGTCTGCTTCTTAGAGGACTTAGACTAACACAGTAGTCTTTTTTTTGCCTTATTTCTTTTTGTGTTCCATTCATGCTAATGTGTGAATTTCATTCTTCTTCTCCACTGTATAATATAATCAAAACCACAATGAGATACCATCTCACACCAGTTAGAATGGCAATCATTAAAAAGTCAGGAAACAACGGGTGCTGGAGAGGATGTGGAGAAATAGGAACACTTTTACACTGTTGGTGGGATTGTAAACTAGTTCAACCATTATGGAAAACAGTATGGCGATTCCTCAAGGATCTAGAACTAGAAATATCATATGACCCAGCCATCTCATTACTGGGTATATACCCAAAGGATTATAAATCATGCTGCTATAAAGACACATGCACATGTATGTTTATTGCAGCACTATTCACAATAGCAAAGACTTGGAATCAACCCAAATGTCCATCAGTCACAGACTGGATTAAGATGTGCACATATACACCATGGAATACTATGCAGCCATAAAAAAGGATGAGTTCGTATCCTTTGTAGGGACATGGGTGCAGCTGGAAACCATTATTCTCAGCAAACTTTCGCAAGAACAGAAAACCAAACATTGCATGTTCTCACTCATAGGTGGGAATTGAACAATGAGATCACTTGGACATGGGAAGGGGAACATTACACACTGGGGCCTATTATGGGGAGGGGGGAAGGGGAAGGAATGGCATTGGGGGTTATAACTGATGTAAATGATGAGTTGATGGGTACTGATGAGTTGATGGGTGCAGCACACCAACATGGCACATGTATACATATGTAACAAACCTGCACATTGTGCACATGTACCTTAGAACTTACAGTATTAAAAAAAAAAGTTAAATTAAAAAAAAAACAAAAAAATTAGCTGGGCATGCTAGCACATGACTGATGGTCCCAGCCACTCAGGAGGCTGAGGTGGGAGGATCTCCTGAGCCCAGGAAATCGAGGCTGCAGTGAGCCAAAATCATGCCATTGCACTCCAGCCCAGGCAACAGAGTGAGACGCTGCCTTAAATAAATAAATAAATAAAATAATCAAATGTGAAAAAAATAAAAAATAAAAAAAAATGCACTTCTTTTTTCTCCTGATTGGCATTGGTCCTATAGAAAATTTCACATAGGTATGGATTTGTTTCTAGACGGCCTAGTCCTTCTATTTATCTATTTATCTTTTCTGATTGATTCCTCATTGCTGTAGCTACTTAGTTTAATAATATGTCTTTAGATATGCCTTCTGTCTTGGTCTTTTGTCAGTAGTGTTTTGCCTCTTTTTTGACCCTTAACTTTTCCATATAAATTTAAGAATCAACTGTCCAGTTATGAAATATCTTCTTGGATTTTAAGTTTGAATTACACTGAATCTATAGATAGTTTTGGAGAAAACCAATATGTACAATATTGAATCTTCCTATCCAAGAATATTGTACATTTCTCCAGTCATTTACCTTTTTAAAGTGCCTCCCAATAAGAATTACAATTTGCCCCTCAAGCCTTACCTGCCTTATGCTAGATTTCTTCCTATATTCGATTCTATTCATGTTCTGTATTTTTTATTTTTAGCTACTTTGTAAGCGGTATCTTTTTAGTTTCAATCTTTCTATTTTCCTAGTTTTAGTTGTTTTCTATGAAGAGTGGATAGTTGAATGTTTTCATCAATAATCTTGGTCTTTATCCTTGGTTATCTTTGACTGTGTGTTCACCATTTCCCTTGAAGTATCATTTGTGAGGTTCCCTAAGGCTTAGCATGGATGTGCTCTCCTCCAGAGAGATTTTCATTAATCTACAAAGCACTGAGGCCACCAGAATGCTTATATCTTACTGATGAATGGAACCTTTAATCACTTAGGACTTCCTTTATCTTTAGTGATGCTTTCCGTTTTAAAGTTTATTTTGACAATTTTCTTTTGGTTAGCAGTTTCTTCTTTTATTTTCAAATTTTTCTGTGTTTGTATGTTTAAAATGTGTTTCATAAACAACATGCAGCTGATGTTTTTTACCCTTATTGACAGTATTTGTCTTCTAACTAGAGAGTTTAGTCCAATTCTATTGTTTGTGATTATTGATGTATGTGTATGTGTAATCATATCACCTTATTATGAGTTTACTATGTGTCTGTCTTTCTTTGGGTTCTTTTCATTTCTTTCCTTCTATTACTATTTCTTTCTTTCTTTTTTTTTTCTTTTTTCTTTTCTGAGACAGAGTCTTGCTCTGTTGCTCGGGGAGGAGTGCAGTGGCGCCATCTCGGCTCACTGCAAGCTCCGCCGCCTGGGTTCAGGCCATTCTCCTGCCTCAGCCTCCGGAGTAGCTGGGACTACAGGCGCCCGCCACCGCGCCTGGCTAATTTTTTCTATTTTTAGTAGAGATGGGGTTTCACCGTGTTAGACAGGATGGTCTCCATCTCCTGACCTCGTGATCTGCCAGCCTTAGCCTCCCAAAGTGCTGGGATTACAGGCGTGAGCCACCGCACCCGGCCTCTATTACTATTTCTTAGCCAAGAGGTGATCCTTTTGTGATGTAAGTCAGATCATGCTGTTCTTCCATTCAAAATCCATCATTCGTTTCTCCTTTTTCTCAGAACAAAAGCTAAAGTTCTTATGGAAGCCCATATGACCTACATGATCTGGCCCCTTGCTTTTCTTTGACCTCTCTTCCCCTTGCTCTGTTCTAGATATATTGGCCTCTTTGATTTTCTCTGAACACCCAGAACATATTCTTAGTACAAGACCTGTGCACCTGTTGTTTCCTCTACCCAGAAGTTTCTTCTCCCAGGCATCCTTGTGGCTCCCTGCTCACGTTCTCGGATCTCTGCTCATATGCCACCTTATCATTGAGGCTTTTCTATCTATTCTACATAAAATAGCAACCTTCTGCACTTCTCAACCCCCTCCTTAGTACTCATCACCCTCTGATATAAGACATACTTTCTTGTGTGTGTGTGTGTGTGTGTTTTTTTAAATGATGTGTGTGTGTCTTATCTACCAGAATGCAAGATCTATGCATGTAGGCTCTTTGCCTTTGTGGTTCCTAGTGTCTTGCTATGTCACCCAGGCTGGAGTGTAGTGGCATGATCTCGGCTCACTGCAACCTTTGCCTCCTGGGTTCAAGTGATTCTCCTGCCTCAGCCTCCTAAGTATCTAGGTGTACAGTCATACAGGCATGTGCCACCATGCTCTGCTCATTTTTTTGTATTTTTAGTAGAGACAGGGTTTCACCATGTTGGTTAGGCTGGTCTCGAACTCCTCAACTCAAATGATACGCCCTCCTCGGCCTCCCAAAGTGCTGGGATTATAGGCGTGAGCCACCGCGCCCATCCAGATAAATCTCTTTTGATTAAATGTTCAGTCATTCAGACTTTCTTTCTCTCTCCTTGCTTGTCCCCAAATGATTTGTGCCTACACTGAGAGATTTTAAGACCTGATGGCCCTGGAGAAGCAAGGTCCATCTCAGTCTGTGCAAGTATAGGATCTTATGGTGTCTTCTGTGCCCTCACTGTTTTCCCTGCTGGGTTACTGGTCTTACCCTGTTCCTGGATCCCTGCACTGTGTCTGCTTAGGTGTGACTAAGTCATGCGGTACTTTGGGATCTTGCATGAGCACCTAATGCTGAAAACTGTGGTCTGGGTCATTTTCCTTTGATCCTAAGGCCCATGTTCTGCGGCCTCTTTGGCCCACCTCTGAAGCTATGTATCTGTATGCCCTTCCAATCCCTCTGGGGTCTCCTCTGGGACACATGGAACTTCCAGATCCCCTTCACGGTTGGAAAAATCAAAGATCTGCTACCTCTTTCGCTCAGAGCTGCCTTCTTATTTCTATGACAGTTTAGGTATGTTTTCAGGCTGAATGTGGGGTTTCTCTAGATCTGCAGCTTTCCTCAAGCTGTGTCCAGGGAAGCAAACCTGGACACAGTATTCTTGAATTCTTCCATACCCAACTAAAGGCTTTGCTCCTCTACCTCTAGGTTTCACCGTGAGTGAAGTTGATGAGTGCTCTGGCATCTTTGATTCACCTCTTGTTGCATCTCTCTTTTCCCCACATTCCAGAGGGCCAGAAAGGATGGGCTTTCCCCTTTCCTTGTGGCAGAAACTTCCCTGATGTCATAGCTGGGTTCCCCCTGTCCACAGTTTACAGTACAACTATCTCCTCCAAGTTGGCCAGCATTGCCTCTGATATGTGAACAAGAAGTATTTGGAGGTAAGGTCACCTTTCCTCTGGTTTTATTTATTTTTTTTAAAGTTTGGCTTTCAAAACAATTGCCCCTCTGTAGAATCCAAGATTATATAAGATTACATTAAGTCTTTTCTTTCTGTTTGCATTCTTTCTATAACAGGGTTAATAAATACAAATCAACACATATACACATGAAAAGAAAATGGATATCGTAACCAAAGACTGCCTGATGTAAATTCAATTATGTAAAATGTCAGTGTCTGAATTCTATCTGCTCAAACTGATGTTTTAAAATATTAAGATTTAATTCCAGCACTTTGGGAGGCCAAAGGGGGGCGGACCTGAGGTCAGGAGTTCAAGACCAGCCTGACCAACATGACAAATCCCCGAGTCTACTAAAAAATACAAAAATTAGCCGAGTGTAGTGGCAGGTGCCTGTAATCCCAGCTACTCAGGAGGCTGAAGCAGGGAGAATTGCTTGAACCCAGGAGGTAGAGATTGCAGTGAGCCAAGATCACGCTGCTGCACTCTGGCCTGGGTGACAGAACAAGACTCTGTCTCAAAAAAAAAAAAAAAAAGATTTCATTGACATAATAATTTTAACATAATTAGCATGTTCCTGATATATAATAAATGTGCTTGATAGATACTGGCTGCTGTTTTAATGTTTATAAAATCTCCCCAATTGATGCCATCATTTTGAAGGTGAGACTGTATTTGCACCCTCATGAGACATTTAACTGCATCCCTTCTGAACTATTGACTGGGATTATTCTCTAACCTTAATTCAATATTAGGTTCCTTGAGAGCAGACACCATGGCTTAGGTCTGCTTGTCTTTGTTAGTGCACAGTAGGTCCATTCATTCCATGTTATTTATGTAGTATAGGCCAGGCCCATGCTGGGTACTGGGCACATGAAGTGGAATAAGCATCAGCTCCTGCCAGAGCGAGACAAGTAATGCACTCAAGTATTACAGCTCCTGTGATCAATGGCCAAGGCAGCCAGAAAACATTTCATGGAAAAGTGACCATAAAGCTGTGCTTTAAAAGATGAGTGGTGTTTGCCAGGTAGACCAAGCATGGAATGACTTTCCTGGGGCGTGAGGGGAGCTGTATGGACAAAGCACTGAGGTGTGAGAAGCAAAAAAGCAGTCTCAGGGGACCGCAAGCAGTTCAGTGCAAATGCGGTGTGGGTGAAGCCTTGGAGAATAGCAAGAGGTAGGTTTCAAGAACCTGACAGGGGCCAGATCATGGCAGTAGCACTTGAACGATCTTAGGCAGAGGGAGTGCATGATCAGATTTGCCATTATGAAAGTCTTCCTTAGCCTAAAGGTGGATACCAGATTGGAAGGAGTCAAGACTGGAGGAAGGGAGACCACTAAAAAGACTAGGAAAACAGTGGAAAACAGAAGATGAATGTAGAATTATGAGTTTTGGGGCCTGACCGGTTTCTTCTAAAATGCTTGTTTTTCCACAATGATGGTAATAGTAATGATTGAGGACCTAGTATGGGTTGGAAATTCTGATTAGGTCTGTACAGACAGTTTAACATTTTCTCTTACAAGTACTCTTATTAGGTAGGGACTATTATTATCTTCATTTATAAATAGGAAAACTGAGGGCACTGAGCGTTTGAATAAATTACCCAAGATCACCCAGCTAGTGAGTTGCAGAGCTGGGATCAAACCTAGGTCGCACAGCTCCACAACTCTTGAACAACACATTCCACAGATAACAGACCTTGGAAGAATTAGAGAAATGTCCTCTAGCTGCAATGCTTACAGCCAAAGAAATTTTAAAAAATTGTGGTAAACACATACAACATAAAAAATGACCATCTTAACCATTGTAAAGTAAGCAGTTCGGTGTAATTAAGTAGATTCACAATGTTGTGCAACCAACGCCACCATCCATGTCTTAGACTCTGCATTTTGCAAAACTTAAACTATATACTCATTCAAAAACAGTACCCCATTCCCTGCTCCTCTCTGCCCTTGGCAACCACCATTCTACTTTCTGTCTCTATGAATTTGACTCTTTTGGGTACCTCATGTAAGTGGAATCCTACAGTATTTGTCTTTTTGTTTGTGGTTTATTTTACTTAGCATGATGTTCTCAAAGTTCATTCATATTGTAGCATGTCAGAATTTTTTTCCTAAGACTGAAAAATATTCCACTGTATGTATATACCATATTTTGCTTATCTGTTCATTTGTTGGGCTTCTTCCATGTTTTCTCTATTGTAAATAATGCTGCTATCAAAATGGGTGTAGAAATAACTCTTAAAGACTCTGCTTTCGGTTCTTTTGGATACATACCCAGAAGTGGAATTGCCAAATCTTATGGAAATTATATATTTTATATATATATATATGTGTGTGTGTGTGTATATATATATTTTTTTTTTTATTTTACTTTTTTTGAGACAGTGTCTTTCTATGTTGCCCAGGCTGGTCTCAAACTCTTGGGCTTAAGCTATACTCCTGCCTTGGCCTCCCAAAGTGCTAGGATTATAAGCCTGAGCCACCACGTCTGGCCTATGTATATATATTTTTGCTTCTAGTTTCTCTTGTGATTTCTTTTCTGATCAATCGATTGCTTAAAAGTATGTTCATTAATTTCCACAGATTTATGAATTTTCCAGGTTTCCTTTTGTTATTGATTTCTAACTTTATCTTGTGATCTAATAATAAAATATTTTGTATAATACATATATTTTTAGCTTTATGGAGACTCCGTTTGTGGCCTAACATATGGTCTAACTTGGAGAATGTCCATGTCCACTTGAGAAGTATGTATATATACTGTTTTTGTTGGGTGGAATTTTCTGTATATGTCAGTTAAATCCAGTTGGTTCATTGTGTTGTACAAGTCCTCTATTTCCTTATTTATTTTCTGTCAGGTTGTTCTACCCATTTTTGAGAGTGGGGTGTTGAAGTGTCCAATTATTATTGTAAAATTATCTATTTCTCCTTTTAATCCTGTCATATTTATTTATTTAGACAAGAGTCTTGCTCTGTCGCCCACGCTGGAATGCAGTGGCATGATCTCGGCTCACTGCAACCTCCACCTTCCGGTTCAAGTGATTCTTGCGTCTCAGACTCTTGAATAGCTAGGACCACAGGCGTGCACCACCATGCCTGGCTAATTTTTGTATTTTTAGTAGAGACAGGGTCTCAGCCTCCTGAGTAGCTGGGACCACAGGTGTGCACTATCATGCCTGCCTCATTTTTGTATTTTTTAGTAGAGACACGGTTTCACCATGTTGTCCAGGCTCGTCTCAAACTCCTGACCTCAAGTGATCCACCTGCCTTGGCCCCCGCAAAGTGCGAGCATGAGCCACCACACCCAACCACTCCTGTCAATTTTTGCTTCATATGTCTTGATGGCCTGTTAGGTGTGCAACTATTTATAGTTGCTATGTTGTCTTGGTGTGGTAAACCTTTTTTTAATGTATAGTGTCCTTCTTTGTCTATTGTAATTTTTTAAAATTTAAAGTCTATTTTGTCAGACATTAGTATATCCACCTCTGGTCTCTTTTAGTCATTATTTTTATGGAATATCATTTTCTATCCTTTCATTTTCAAACTATTGTGTTTTTTATTTAAAGTGGGTCTTTTGTAAATAGTATGTAATTGGATTATGTTTTTTATTTTATTTTATTTTTATTTATTTATTTATTTTTTAAATTTATTTTTTATTATTATACTTTAAGTTCTAGGGTACATGTGCCTAAAGTGCAGGTTTGTTACATATGTATACTTGTGCCATGTGGCTGTGCTGCACCCATCAACTCGTCAGCACCCATCAACTCGTCATTTACATCAGGTATAACTCCCAATGCAATCCCTCCCCCCTCCCCCCTCCCCATGATAGGCCCCGGTGTGTGATGTTCCCCTTCCCAAGTCCAAGTGATCTCACTGTTCAGTTCCCACCTATGAGTGAGAACATGCGGTGTTTGGTTTTCTGTTCTTGTGATAGTTTGCTAAGAATGATGGTTTCCAGCTGCATCCATGTCCCTACAAAGGACACAAACTCATCCTTTTTTATGGCTGCATAGTATTCCATGGTGTATATGTGCCACATTTTCTTAATCCAGTCTGTCATTGATGGACATTTGGGTTGATTCCAAGTCTTTGCTATTGTGAATAGTGCCGCAATAAACATACGTGTGCATGCGTCTTTATAGCAGCATGAAAGGAACAACCGGTACCAGCCATTGCAAAAACATGCCAAAATGTAAAGACCATTTAGGCTAGGAAGAAACTGCATCAACTAATGAGCAAAATAACCAGTTAATATCATAATGGCAGGATCAAGTTCACACATAACAATATTAACCTTAAATGTAAATGGACTAAATGCTCCAATTAAAAGACACCGACTGGCAAACTGGATAAAGTGTCAAGACCCATCAGTCTGCTGTATTCAGGAGACCCATCTCACATGCAGAGACATACATAGGCTCAAAATAAAGGGGTGGAGGAAGATTTACCAAGCAAATGGAGAACAAAAAAAAGCAGGCGTTGCAATACTAGTCTCTGATAAAACAGACTTTAAACCATCAAAGATCAAAAGACACAAAGAAGGCCATTACATAATGGCAAAAGGATCAATTCAACAGGAAGAGCTAACTATCCTAAATATATATGCACCCAATACAGGAGCACTCAGATTCATAAAGCAAGTCCTTAGAGACTTACAAAGAGACTTAGACTCCCATACAATAATAATGGGAGACTTCAACACTCCACTGTCAACCTTAGACGGATTATGTTTTAAAAATCTATTTTGGCAATCTCTGTCTTTTGACTGGAGGGTTTAATACATTTATATTTAAAGTAATTACTGATATGGAGGCACTTCTGTCATTTTGCTATTTGTTTTCTACATACATGATACCCTTTTCTGTCCCTCATTTCTTGCTTTACTGTCTTCTTTTGTGCTTGGTTGACTTTTTGTAGTAAAATGTTTTAATTTCCTTTTGTGTATATTCTATAATTATGTTCATTGTAGTTATCATGGATTACATTTAATATCCTAAAATTAAAACACTCTAATTTGAATTTATACCAACTTCAATAACAGACAAAAAATCTGCTCCTTTGTAGTTCCAACCCCATCTATTCCATTTATTAATGTCACACAACTACATCTTTATATATTATGTGTCCAAAAATGTAAATTAATAATTGCTTTATGCATTAATATCTTAAATTATGTAGAAAACAAATGTGGAGTTATAAACCAAAGTTATAATAATACTAGCTTTTAGACTAATAATTATTTTATAAAAAACATTTTACTCCCTTAAATCATGTTAAAAACAAACAGTAGAGCTATAAACTGTTGTTATAAAATACTGGCTTTTCTAACTGCCCATGTTATTTACCTTTGCTGAGTTCTTTATTTCTTCATAGGCTTCAAGTTACTGACTAGTATCCTTTTGTTTCCATCAGTAGGACTTCCTTGAACATTTCTTGCAGGGCAGGTCTAGTGGTAATGAACTCCCTCAGCGTTTCTGTGTGTGTGTGCTTTTAATATATCAGCCCACTACCTTCTGGTCTCTAAAGTTTCTGATGAAAGCTCTGATGTTAATCTTATTGAGGACCCCTTATATGTGCTCATTTCTTCTCTCTGTCTTTTGACAGTTTAATTATGATTTGTCTTTGTGTCAGCCTTTTGAGTTCATCTTATTTGGAGTTTGTTAAGATTCTTGGATATTTATATGTATGTCTTTCATTAAATCTGGGAGGTTTTCAGCCATTATTCCAATAGAGAGAACAATCTCTCTGCCCTATTTCCTCTTTCTTTTTCCCTGGGACACCTGTGATGCATTTGTTGGTCTGCTTTATGGCATCCTACAGGTTCTTTAGGTTCTGTTCACATTTCTTCATTCTTTTTCCTTTCTTTTTCTCAGACTCAATAATTTCAGTTATCCTATCTTCAAGTTCGCCGATTTTTACTTCCTCCTTCTCAGATCTGTCTTTGACTCCCTCTAGTGAATTTTTCATTTCAGTTATGGTACTTTATAGTTCTATAATTTGTTTTTGGATTTCCTATCTCTTTATTAATAGTTTTGTTTTGTTTGTACATCATTTTTGGACTTTCTACTTTTTTTTTTTTTTAAGTTCTTTGAGCATCTTAAAGACAGTTGTTTAAATGTCTTTAGCATGTCTGTTATCTGTTTCTTCTTTGGCATAGTTTCTGTTGGTTTGTTTTTCTCCTTTGAGCAGTTTTTCTCCTTTTTCCTGTTTCTCTGTATGCCTTGTGATTTTTGTTGTTGTTGAAAAATTTGAATGTAATAATGTGTTAACTCTGGAAGTCAGATTCTCTGCCTCCTCAAGGGTTTGCTGTTTTTTACTTTTGTTTTGCTTAAAAATGTTTTAAGCTGTCCCTGTGCCAAGAATCAGCCTCAGGTGTAAACATAACACCCTCTCAGGTCTTTTCTGAGCTGATGCCTTTTCCTGGGCATGTGCAGTAATTTTCTAACTTCTCTTGTTTGTGCAATTGATTTTGAATGTCCTAGTCTGTAATGTCTAGTTCCTCAAAGGAGAAAAAGATGAAAACAAAGGGAGAAAAAAAGCACCAACCTTTTCAATCCCCCGGAAGTCACTTCAGCAAGAGGGAGAGGGACGTGCAACAATGAGGAGGGACTTGAAACAATGGGGAGGGAGTGCAAAAATGGGGAGGAACCTGCAACAATGGGGAGGGACCTGCAACAATGGGGAGGGACTTGCAACAATGGGGAGGGACCTGCAACAATGGGGAGGCACATGCAACAATAGGGAGGGACTTGCAACAATGGGGAGACATGTGCAACAATAGGAAGGGAGTGCAACAATGAGGAGGGATGTGCAACAATGGGAAGGGTCTTGCAACAATGGGGAGGGAGTGCAACAATGGCTGTCCACCTTTGTATCCGCACTTTCGTGATCAGAAGCAGCAATCAGCAATCAAAACACATATACCCAATTTTTGTAGGACAGGCTTCTCATTGCCAATCCTGGCACCTGAAAGCTGCATGCCAGCTGCTTCAGGAAAATGTGAACCACGGAACTGATGGTAGGGGGGATGGGTAGCCACTGCTGAGCTAAGAGCTGAAATTTACTGAAACTAACCAGAATTTATCATCCAAGCCTTCCCCTGAAAGTTGCAAGCCTTTAATAGACTCCAGTGCTACAAAATAGTTACATCAGACAATTCTGCCAGTGCAATTGTTGTGTAGGTGGCAGGTCTCTGGTGCATACTACATCATCATCTTCTCAGAATTCAGCAGATCACTTTTGATGCATTTTTGTCCATCAACTCTTGACTAGCATGTGGAGGGAAGTGGTGTGAGTGCTAGCAGAGAGCTAGATGGTAATAAAGAAAGACTCACCCATTTCAGAAAGAATGTTTGAAGGGTCAATTTTTTAAAAAAATCATCTTGTTGACACAATTAATGCTTCATTTTGGCTTGCTGGAATTTTTGCACAGAAAATTGCTTTGTGACAATGGAGAAATTTTGATTTTTGGCCACAAAAGCAGACTGAGATGGAAGATATTATGATTAATCTTAATAGATATTATAAAAGTCCTGTTTTTGGTTGGGCACAGTGATTCACGCCTGTAATCCCAGCACTTTGGGAGATCAACGTGGGTGGATCACGAGGTCAGGAGTTCGAGACCATCCGGGCCAACATGGTGAAACCCAGTCTCTACAAAAATACAATACTTAGCTGGGCAAAGTGGCATGCACCTGTAGTCCCCACTACTTGGGAGGCTGAGGCAGGAGAATCACTTGAACCCAGGAGGTGGAGGTTGCAGTGAGCCAAGATAACACCACTGCATTCCAGCCTGGTGACAGAGTGAGACTCCGTCTAAAAAAAAAAAAAAAAAAAAGGTGATACATTTTTCCAACAGAATATTACATATTTCTGAAAACATGTTTTTTCCTTTTTCTTTTTAGTCATTATGTTTAAAACCTAATTGTGAATTATTAAAAAAGCTAGTGTGCCAATTACCTTACATCACATATATATATATATTTTTTAAAGGAATTACTTATTTGTTAATTGTGAAAATCAGCCAAACTTTCATGCATGATTCTGCTCTACACCAGCAGATGTGCAATGGGATTCTTTGGTGCCTGGGTAGCCTCTGCCAGTGCACTTCTACTTTGAACTCAGCCAACTTGGCTCATTAGCAACAGAGAGAAGGTTTTGAGACTCAAGGTAGCTTTAAAAGCTTCATACCTTGTAAAATCCAATTACTATTTAGAGTGAATGGTGGTGTTAAATATAGTTGTTCCTCTATAAAAGGTATAGAAGCATCCCTTAATTGGAATTGAATGCAGACTCCAAAAAAATGCATCTTGATTAGAGGAATAAAAAGCAAATGAGCCTAGCTTCCTTAGTTTCTTTAGTTTGTTGATCTATGTTTATATCTATATCTATAGCCACAAACACATATTCACAAACGTACCTATATGTATATGTATGGTCAGAGAAGGATGTTTCTAATGGTCTTACAATTAGCTGCTTCCTGGCAATTTCTAATTAAAGCAGAATGCTAACACAGCTTCAGGTTTGTATTTTGTGCTGTTACGAACATTAAGGTCTCCTACCCCAACTTTGAACATGACTTGGGCTCTCTGTGGTGCTGGGGAGACTTCAGTGTATTAGAGGGCCCAATTTCCCTTTTGGGGAAGAATGGTACACTGAATTACTTATGTGGTTTCTTCCCCAAGGCAATCCTTCCTGCTTGCCTTCTTTTATGTAAATTTGATGCTGATTCCAAGAATGGTAGCTTGAGAGTTGGGGCCATGTTGTATTGTGGGTGGATGGCTTTTCTTGGGATGAACAGCTTCCTAATGATGTCATTTAATTTTAGGCTGAAGGAGATAGAAATGAGGCAACAGACCCACAGACAGGAAGCAGCTGTCAGATAACCTGCTTGTTTACACTCTAAAATACAGCTCACAGTGGCACCGAGAGGGATTTGTAAGCCACAGGGAAGGTCCAGAAAGGTACAAACCCTCTTCCAGACAGGACTTGGAGCTTAGCAGAACTGGGCATGGGGCAGCCTTCACCAGGCAGACTAACCCTGGCTGCATCTAAGGAAGTGTCAAGATGTTCCTGCCCAAATCTCACAGGGCCAGGGAATCAGGGAGTCAACCAAAAGAAATATTTTTTGAGCATCTATATTGCTGTGTAAAGGTAATATAAAAAGAAGAAAGAGGCCGGGTGCAGTGGCTCATGCTTGTAATCCTAGTAGTTTGGGAGGCCGTGACAGGTGGATCACCTGAGGTCAGGAGTTCAAAACCAGACTGGCCAACATGGTGAAACCCTGTGTCTACTAAAAATACAAAAAATTAGCGGGATGTGCTTGTGCATGCCTGTAATCCCAGCTACTTGGGAAGCTGAGGCAGGAGAATCGCTTGAACCAGGGAGGTGAAGGTTGCAGTGAGCTGAGATCATGCCACTGCCCTCCAGCCTGGGGGGCAGAGTGAGAAAAAGAAGAAAGAGGAAAAAAAAAAAAAAAAAAGAAAGAAAGAAAAAGAAGAGAGAACTGGTAGTGGAAAGGAAGAAGTTTGTTTAATTTCAATTTCTTTGATAAGTTTTAATATTAAAGAGTCCAAATTGGAAACTGCATTGGGTAATCTGATAAACAGAAAAATGGCATCTTTGAAATTTTCTGAATACATTTTTGTTAAGAAATTACCCTTGGCCAGGTGCCATGGCTCAAACCTGTAATCCCAGCACTTTGGGAGGCTGAGGCAGGTAGATCACTTGAGACCAGGAGTTAGAGACCAGCCTGGCCAACATGATGAAGCCCCATCTCTACTAAAAATACAAAAAATTAGCCAGATGTGGTGATGCAGGCCTGTAATCCCAGCTACTCAGGAGGCTGACATATGAGCATCGCTTGAACCCAGGAGGCAGAGGCTGCGGTGAGTCAAGTTACAGCCACTGCACTCCAGCCTGGGTGGCACAGCGAGACTCAGTCTTTAAAAAAAAAAAAAAAAAAAAAGGACTGTCACTTACTCTGAGCTAAGAAGTCACCTGTAGCTTGCTTGTCGCTGGTTTAGATGTTAGTGTGGTTTCTCTTCCTCGTTCTTTCTGGGGCTCTTCCTCCCATCTCTCTCCCCTCCTCCATGGAGTCTTAACATGCCTTGGGACATGGATGGCTAGGCAGGGCCTCCTCCACTCTTGTGGTTCCTCCCAAATGCCATTAATCTTTAAAATATTATGTGTTATTATATGCTAAAGGAAAATAAAAGAAAAATAATCATCTGTGCTTTGATTTTTCTTTCTTTGTAAGATATATTTTAAAAATATTCATCTCTACTGAATTGTTAGTCTTGCAATAAAGTAATACAAGTTCATTAGAGAAAATTTAGAAGTGATGAACAAGTGAGCCGAGATCGAGCCACTGCACTCCAACCTTGCGACAGAGTGAGATTCGTCTCAAAAAAAAAAAATGTTGAAATTCCAAAGCATGGCCTTTGCAGTCTTCCAATGGTTTACCCCACTTCTTATTTCATACCATTTCCCCATTCCTTTTGTTGCATTCTTCCCTCCCTCTCTGTGTGTAAAATATCTTTGAACTTTATTAGCGGTGTCTTTTTTATAACAAGTTTTAACTTTTAATATAGCTAATTAGTCTTATACTTTATGGATTCTGGATTTTATTTTTCTTCTCAAGAAGGCCTTCCTCATCCCAAGACTGTACAAATATTCCCTTATATTTTCTCTTATAGCTTTGGTTTTTATATTTGACTTTTATTCTATCTTTAGTATTATGTATGGCGTCAGGTAAGGTAGAATCCTTATGTTTTTCCAAATGGCATTTACTGACTATTTTGTCCCCCATCTCTAACCCCCTGTGTTAGTCAGGGTTCTCTAGTGGGACAGAACGAATAGGATATATATATATATATATAAGGGAGTTTATTAAGGAGTATTGACTCACATAATCACAGGGTGAGGTCCCACAATAGTCTGTCTGCAAACTGAGGAGCAAGGAAGCCAATCTGAGTCCCAAAGCTGAAGAACTTGGAGTCCAGTGTTCCAGGACAGGAAGCATCCAACATGGGAGAAAGATGGAGGTCAGAAGACTCAGCCAGTCTAGTCCTTCCACATTCTTCTGCCTGCTTTTATTCTGGCCATGCTGGCAGCTGATTAGATTGTGCCCACCCAGACTGAAGGTGGATTTGCCTTTCCCAGTCCACTGGCTCAAATGTTAGTCTCCTTTGGCAACATCCTCACAGACACATCCAGGAACAATACTTTGCATCCTTCAGTGCAGTCAAGTTGGCACTCATTATTAAACATCACACCCCCTCTTCCTCCATGAAATATCATAAACTAAGTTCCTATATAGCTGCATTTCTGGATTAATAATTTTGCTCCACTGATCTCTTTTTTTTATTCTGACAAGAAAAGACACACATGACTATAATTTTGCAATGTGTTTTGAATTCTAATAGTGTTAATTCTGCCAAATTGTTCTTATTTTTAAAATGTTCTTCATTATTAGTGTATTTTTTCTTCACTATGAATTTTAGATTTCTATAGACTCAGAATTGTCAAATAGCTATCTAATTCTGTGATGGTTTTTATTGGGATTGAATTCAATTTATGGATTAATTTTAAAGATAAATTGTCATCTTTATAATAAGTTCTTTCTATCCAAGGACATGCAGTAATCATTTGTTTCTTCAGTAAAGATTTGTAGTTTTCATGTGTCTTGCATTCTTCTGGTTTAATGTTATTTCTAGGTATATTTACGTTTCTATTGCTTTTGAGGAGGCAATCTTTTTTGTTATAGTTTCTGTTTAATTATTGCTTGTATATTGGACAGATAAAAATCGTTTTGAGTGTCATATGTCTGATGTATTACTGAACTTGCTTAGTAGTTTAATAGCTGTCTTTATCAACAGAATACTGTAGACTGGGAAATATATATACAGAAATGTGTTGGCTCACAGTTCTGGAGACTGGGAAGTCCACCATTAAGGGGCTAGCATCACGTGAGAGCATTTTTGCTGCATCATCCCGTGGCAAAAGGCAGAAGGGCAAAAACAGGCCACTCTGGAAAGCTCTTTCATTAAGACATGAAACCCACTCACAAGAGTGGAGCTTTCATGACCTGATCACCTCTTAAATGCCCTACCTTCCAAAACTTTTACATTGGCAATTAAATTTCAACATGAGTTTCGGAAGAAACAAACATTCAAACCATAGCAACAGCTTCTCTGTGGCCTTGTCTTAGACTTAGGCTAAGCAGCCATATCATATGAAAACAACCACCACTTGGTCTCTTCCTTTCCAATATTAATATCTTATTTCTTTTTTGTTTAATTGGAGGTTGGGGGGATTGATAACGGGACACCTATTAAGAAGCAACTGCACTAAATTGATGGGCAGTAATGAATGGCTGAACTTAGTCGCCACTGATGTAGAAACAGAAGCAGCCGAATGACTGCCAGTGCTTGGAAGCTGATCCAGTGGATTCAGGGGTTCCGCGAGGGAAGAGAACTTTATTTGTAAGAAGAAAGAATGAATTCACTTTTAGGCAGGTAGAGTTGATGGGACATTCAAGTGAAGGAGCCAGCAGGTATCTGGGTAATTACAGATGAGGATGAATCCTTATTTTAAACAAATAGCTGCTCCCTTTGAAATCACTTGGATTTGCACCTGATTATACCAAGTGTAGGTTAGTATTGGGCAGGGCATCAGATCAAGTGGTGTAGGTGAGATGTGTGGGCAGCCTCTTTGCTATTGAGAAGAGGGGTCTCTCAGCAAATGAGTATATGGCAGATGTGCGTTGTCAGCCAGATCCCAACCTTGTCAGTTTCTGGGACAATGTCAGGATTTAGATTTCGGATCTGAGCTGGTCAGTGAGGATGACAATAAAGTTTTTGGACTGTGAATCTGTGTTTCTTAATTACAAATATCCACGATGTTCTAAAGCCAAATTTTTTAAAAAGACTATTTTTTCAAGTCTAGGATAGGATAACTGGTGGCAGTGGCGGAACAGGGGAAAAGGAGTAATTAACTAAGTCCCCAGTGCATTTGGAGGTAGTTCAGAACTTGAATATTGTGGAAAACTTGTCCCGTCCTCTCTGACACCATTTAATGATTTGTCTCCACAGCTGTGTTTAGACCTCGGGCTGTCATCACCTCTGAAGTGGCTCCTGTAGATCAAAGAGAGAAACAGTGCACAGCCATGTCACTGCCTGTATCGCCTGCACAGAGGACCTCAGCACTGACTTCCAGGATACCCGGCTGGGCTTCTGCACATCATTACCAAGATTAATGAGGACAGATGGGTTTTTGTATAATCAGCCTCACTTTGCTGCCAGTCTGATTTTGTCGCCAGGTGGAATATTTCAGTAATGAATAATTACAAATATAGCAACCAATTCTGAATTAGGGGGAGAAAACAATGACAGGGTGTAAAAGTGTGGAAATAAGAAGATCCTGCATTATTGTGCACTGGTTTTGCCTGAGGGTGGGCGGGCAGTTCAAGATACTAGGCTATGGTCCCAGTTACCTTACTAGCAGTCACAAAGGGAAAAAATGAGGAACATTACCCTTACTTTCCCATAAAATCTTCCCCTCCTGGCCGGGCACGGTAGCTCATGCCTGTAATCCCAGCACTGTGGGAGGCCGATGTGGGAGGATCACCTAAGGTCAGGAGGTCAAGACCATCCCAGCCTTCACGGTGAAACTCCGTCTCTACTAAAAACACAAAAACAAAATTAGCCGGGAGTGGTGGCAGGCGTCTATAGTCCCAGCTACTCGGGAGGCTGAGGCAGGTGAACCGGGGAGGTAGAGAGCTTGCAGTGAGCCGAGATGGCGCCACTGCACTCCAGCCTGGGCAACAGAGCGAGAGTCCGTCTCAAACAAAACAAAACAAAACAAAACAACACAATCTCCCCCTCCTTTCATGGTTCTCAACAACCCAAGCTGCACCTGTGGTTAAAAGGCAACCACTCTAGCCGGGCGAGGTGGCGGGCGCCTGTAGTCCCAGTTACTCGGAGGCTGAGGCAGGAGAATGGCGTAAACCCGGGAGGCGGAGCTTGCAGTGAGCTGAGATCTGGTCACTGCACTCCAGCCTGGACGACAGAGCGAGACTCCGTCTCAAAAACAAAACAAAACAAAACAAAACAAAAAACAAAAGGCAACCACTCCAGGGTACCTACTGGGACTCGTTCATTATGAAAATGGGAGATATTCAAGATTTGGGCACATGAGGAGCTTACGTTCCATCTGTTGAGACTAGGAGGAGGGATGCAGGGCTGGGCTGGGAAGAGAGAGAGAGGTGAGGTGGGCGTAGGGAGGACTGCTTGCTCTGACGGTGGTGTGTGGGCATATCTGGCTATGGCATAGGAGCTGAGTAGATTTCCCAGTGCTGACAGGACTTGTTGTAAGAAATGAGGCCAAGAATGTCAAGAGATGCTGCTGTATTTGCCCAAGTAGGTGATAATAGCACTTAACCGTATTTATACCTTTTCTGGTTGCTTGCAAGTCATCTCTTCTTCGCTTTCCTTTTTGCTCTACATTTGCCTAGTTGAAAATAAAACGTGGCTTCTCCCCACACAAACAAATTCCTTCTGCTCATTGCATCTATAAAATTCACAATGCATTTATTTTTCTGCCCTGCAATTTGTATGTGCTAATGTGTAAACATCTCTGAAATGGATGTTTCAGGGAAAAATGAACTGTGAAGGAAAACAGGATGAATCCCTTTCTGTTATTTTTTTTTTTTTAAAAAAGCTGCGTTTGAATGTTCATAGCAACATTATTCATAATAGTCCAAAGTGGAAACAACTCAAATGATCATCAACTGGTGAATGGATAAATAAAATGTGGTATATCTACACTCTGGAATATTATTTGGAAATAAAAAGGAATGAAATATTGATACATACATACATGCATGAACCCCAAAAACATGTTAAGTGAAATAAGCCAGACACAAAAGGCTACACGTTATAGGATACCAACCATAGGCAAATCCATAGAGACAGAAAGCAGATTAGTGATTTCCAGGGGTTGAGGAGGAGAGAGAGGGAAACGAAGAGTGATTGCTTATGGAGTTTCTTTTTAGCGTGATGAAAATGTTTTAAAATTGATTGTGACATAGGTTGCACAATTCTGTGAATGTATTTTTAATTGTACATCTTAAATCAGTGAATTGTATATGTGAATTATATCTCAATAAAACTGTTATATAGACTGTGTGTGCTGTGTGTGTGTGTGTGTTTTAAATCTTGGTATATGCATAATGTTTTTCCTAAGATATATAAAAAAGTGTAAACAGTTGTGACCTTTGGCAAAAAGGAGTAGCAGAGAAAGATTCATGTTTTCCATTTTATGCCCTTCTGTAGTGTTAAAGTTTTTAAATCACTTACTCATATTTCTTTTAATTGTAAATTGAAAATTAAAAATATCTACACCACTTCCCTTAGTGCTTGCTCCACATTATAATTTTTAGGAGTCTTTTTTTTTTCTAATTGTAAGTTTGTTCTCCCTCATTAGCTTGTAACATCCTTACAGACAAGGACTGTGCATGCACTTCATATGATGTCCTCATGGGCAGAAATAGTAGAGAGTGGGCACTTAGTGAATACGCAGTAATTCTCAAATGGTGCTTCTTTGACTCAGAGATTTCACTGATAATCAAAGAAGGTGCTACCTACAGGAAAAGATTGGAGTTTTTATAATTGCCCAGAGCTAACATTTACTGAGTATATATTATGCCCCAGGCATTGTGCTAAAATGCACTTCACATATATCATCTGTTATAACAGCCCATCTGGTTATAAAAGAAGTATAGTAAGTACCCACCAATGTGGCATCTTATTATCAAGACTCTGGAAGTTGATGGACTCAGGGGTGACTCAGTGGCTCAAAGGCTCCTTAAAGGACCCTAATCCTTTTGATCTTTCCATTCTGCTATCCTTGGTCCGTGATTGGTGGCCTCATGGTTGCAAGGTGGCTGCAGAAGCTCCAGCGTTGTATCTCCACAAGACAGTAACCTGAGCAGGAGAGAAGTCGGGGAAGGGCCAAGAGAAAAGCACTTTCCTTTTGAAAAGTTCTCACCATTGATTAGGGATGAACATCTTTCCTGGAAAGCCCTGGCAGACTTCCCTTTATAGGATCATGTCACATGCTCTTCCCACTTGTGGAGGGAAAAACTCTCTCGAACTATGTTTCTCTTCCGCTCTCACACCACCACAAAAATCATCAACACAGAAGATGATTTCTGTGTCCAAAGGTGCAGGGTTTTTCTCCTCACACATCAAATAGCAGGCCCCAGCTGGGTATCCTCCAATTCAATTCCAACACTATCTATGTGGAGATAGCATCAGATCCCAGAGCTTGAGGGCTCAGTCCCCAAGACTGTCCCCTGCCCATCTGACACCAGTCACAAGTCCAGGCCTCCAGAACTTCTGACCCATCAACTTCAACTTGGGGTTCCCATGACCCTCTCTTTGTGTATTAGTCCATTCTCATGCTGCTATAAAGAACTGCCCGAGACTGGGTGATTTATAAAAGAAAGAGGTTTAATTGACTCACAGTTCGGCACGGCTGGGGAGGCCTCAGGAAATTTACAATCATGGTGGAAGGCAAAGGAGAAGCAGGTACCTTCTTCAGAGGGTGGCAGGACAGAGTGAGTGCCAAGTGAAGGGGGAAGCCTCTTATAAAACCATCAGATCTCATGAGAACACACTCACTATCATGAGAACAGCATCGGTGCAACAGTCCCCAAAATTCAGTTATCTCCACCTGTTCCACCCTTGACACGTGGGGATTATGGGGATTACAATTCAAGATGAGATTTGGGTGGCGACACAGAGCCTAATCATATTCTGCCCCTGGATCCTTCTAAACCTCATGTCCTCATATTTCAAAAGCAATCATGCTTCCCCACAGTCCCCAGTCTTAATTCAATCCAGCATTAACCCAAAAGTCCAAGTCCAAAGTCTCATCTGAGATAAGGCAAGTCCCCATGAGCCTGTAAAATTGAAAGCAAGTTAGTTACTTCCTAGATACAATGGGGCTATAGGCTTTGGGTAAATACATCATTCCAAAGGGAGAAATTGACCAAAACAAAGGGGGTACAGGCCTCATGCAAGTCCGAAACCCAATAGAGCAGTCATTAAACCTTAAAGTTCCAAAATGATTTCCTTTGATTCCATGTCTTACATCCAGGCCATGCTGATGCAAGAGGTGGGCTCCCATGGCCTTGGGCAGCTCTGCCCCTGTGGCTCTGCAAGGTACAGCCCCCATCCTGGCTGCTTTCATGGGCTGGCAATGAGCACCTGCAGCCTTTTTAGGTACATAGTGCAAAGTGTCTGTGGATCTACCATTATGGGGTCTGGAGGATGGTGGCCCTCTTCTCACAGCTCCGCTAGGCAGTGCCCTACTGGGGAACTCTGTGTAGGGGCTCTGACCTCACATTTCCCTTCTGCACTGCCCTAGCCAAAGTTCTCCATGAGGGCTCTACCCCTGCAGAAAACTTCTGCCTGGACACCCAGGCATTTCCATACATCCTCTGAAATTTAGGCAGAGGTTCCCAAACCTTAATTCTTGACTTCTTTGCAGCTGCTGGCCCAACACCACATGTAAGCTGCCAAAGCTTGGGGCTTGTACCCTTTGAAGCAACAGCTTGAGCTGTAAGTTGGCTTCTTTTAGCCATGACTGGGACTAAAGCAACTGGGGAGCAGGATCCAGAAACCGTTTTTCCCTTCTAGGCCTCTGGGCCTCTGATGGGAGGGGCTGCTGTGAAGGTCTCTGACATGTCCTGGAGACATTTACCCTATTGTCTTGGTGATTAACATTTGGCACCTTGTTACTTATGCAAGTTTCCGCAGCAGGCTTGAATTTCTCCCCAGAAAATGCATATTTCTTTTCTATTGCATCATTAGGCTGCAAACTTTCCAAACTTTTTTTTTTTTTTGAGATGGAGTCTCACTCTGTCAACCACGCTGGAGTGCAATGGCACGATCTCAGCGCACTGCAACCTTTGCCTCTTGGGTTCAAGCAATTTTCCCACCTCAGCCTTCTGAGTAGCTGGGGTCACAGGCATGCACCATCATGCCCGACTAATTTTTGTGTTTTTGTAGAGATGGGGTTTCACCATGTTGGCCAGGCTCGTCTTGAACTCCTCACCTCAGGTAATCCACCCACTTTGGCCTCCCAAACTCCTGGAATTACAGGCATGAGCCACTGTGCCCAGCCAAACTTACCAAACTTTTATGTTCTGCTTCCTCTGAACACTTTGCTGCTTAGAAATTTCTTCTGCCAGAAATCCTAAATCATCTCTCTGCAGTTTAAAGTTCCACAGATCTTTACGGCAGGGGCAAAATGCTGCCAGTCTCTTTGCTAAAGCACAGCAAGAGTCACCTTTGCTCTATTTCCCAAGAAGTTCCTTATCTCCATCTGAGACTACCTCAGCCTGGACTTCATTGTTCATATCACTATCAGCATTTTGGTCAAAACTGTGCAACAAGTTTCTGGGAAGTTCCAAATTTTCCCATATCATTCTGCCTTCTTCTGAGCCCTCCAAACTGTTCCAACCTCTGACTGTTACACAGTTCCAAAGTCACTTCCACATTTTTGGGTGTCTTTATGGCAGTGCTCCACTACCTTGGTATTAGTCTGTTCTCACATTGCTGTAAGGACATACCCAAGACTGGGTAATTTATAAAGAAAAGAAGTTTAATTAGCTGATAGTTTCACACGGCTGGAGAGGCTTCAGGAAACTTACAATCATGGTGGAAGGCACTTCTACACAAGGCAGCAGGAGAGAGAATGAGTACCAACAGGAGAAATGCCAGATGCTTATAAAACCATCAGATCTCCTGAGAACTCACTATCATAAGAACAGCATAGAGAAAACTGCTCCCGTGATTCAACTACCTCCCACCAGGTCCCTCCCAAGACACATGGAAATTATTTGAACTACAGTTCGAGATGAGATTTGGGTGGGAACACAGCCAAATCATATCATTTGTGTACCACTAATTTGCTGGAGTGGCTCACAGAACTCAAGGAAACATGTCTAGTGGTTTATTATAAGGAATATTGCAAAGGATACAAATGAAGAGATACATAGGGTGAGCTATGGGGAAGGGTCATCGAGCTTCCATGCCCTCTCTGTGTGCACCATTCTCCTGGAACCTCTGTGGGATTCAGAAGCTCCAGGAACCCAGTCCTCTCTGGTTTTATGGAAGCTTCACGATGTCAGCCTTCCTTACTCCAAGATTTGGAGTGGGGACCTCCCTGGGGAAGATCTTAAGACCCACAATCAGAAAGATGGGAGAAGATAAGAGTTTTGCTTTGGGGAAGGTGAAAGGAGGGCAGGAGATTCTATTTTCTGGGACTGAACACATTCAACATTATAACAAAAAACTGTACCTAGGGTGATGGGAGTTAAAAGTCAGGAACTGTGGATGAAAACCAATTTATACCATAACACATCCCCCCCTCTCCCTGGCAACAGTTTCTGACAAAAGAGGAATGTAATTGGCTTTGGCTAGTGATGATCCACATCTTGTGGCTGGGCATAAAATGGATGTTCTGTTGTGAGGGATTGAGGATGTGAACCCCAGTCTCCACGTCAAATTACATAAGGTATGGTACTGTGATTACCTCATTTTATAAGTGAGAAAACTGGTGAGAGGATAAGTCACTTTTTCAAGGTCACAGTGGTGGTTAACCTTACCTGACAACTTGACTGGTCCATGGGATGCCCAGATAGTTTATTGCACATTATTCCTGGGCGTGTCTTGAGGGTGTTTCCAGAAGAGATTAGCATTTTGATTGGTGAACTGAATAAAGCAGATGGGACATCTCCATGTGAATAGGTATCATTCAATTGGTTTTGGGCCTGAATAGGACAAAAAGGCAGGGAAAAGTTGAATTTATTCCCTGCCTGACTACCGAGCCAGGACATTAACCTTCTTCAGCTGTCAGGGTTCCTGGTTCTCAGTTCTAAAGACCCAGACTGGAATATGCACCAGGGACTTTCTCTCTAGGCCTTGGAAACATACCCCCACCCATCCTAAGTCTCCAGCTTGCAAAATGCTAAACTTCATCTGTCTAGACTACTGTAATAAAATACCATAAACTGAGCAACTTAGATACAACACAAATTTATTTCTCACAGTTCTGGAAGCTGGGAAGCCCAAGATCAAAGTACTGTGAGATTTGGTGTCCGGTGAGGACCCACTTTCTGGCTCATAGATGGCACTTCTTGCTGTGTTCTCAGCTGGTAGATGGTATGAATGAGTTCCCTTAGGCTTCCTTTATGAGGGTTCCACCCTCATGACTTAATCATTTGCCAATGGCTCTATCTCCAGAAATCGACGTTTTGAAGCTGACACATGCTGATGTTTAAGAACTACTGACTTAGTCGAGCCCCTTCATTTTAGAGACTCGATGAAGGTCATTCAACTTGTAAGTAGAAGAGGTGGGATTGGAGACAGACTTGGCGAGGAGGTCATCTGAACTCTGTGATAAATGTTTAAATTATAGATTCTTTCCAAGAATGCATGTAGGAAGAGATTTTTCAGTTTGAACAGCATCAGATGCACACTGCTGGGGTCTGTTGGTATCCCCCAAAATTCACGTGCTGAAAACTACTCCTGGTGTTAAGAGGTGGGGCTTTTGGGAAGGCTCCACCTTCATGAATGGGATTAGGGCTCTTATAAAAGAGGCCCAGGGGAGCTTGTTTGCCCCTTCATCCATGTGAGGACGCAGCAAAAAGATGACCTCTATGAAGCAGAGAGTGAGCTCTCACTGGACACCAGATCTTCTAGTATCTTGATCTTGAACTTCCCAGAAATAAGCTACCCAGTCTATGGGAGTTTGTTATAGCAGCCCAAATGGGCTAAAATGCACACATCTCATCAAACAATTGTAATAATAAAAAACCAGTACTATATGCAGGCATTAGGTTTTGCTCCTCAAGCAACCCAACTAAATAGATGTTATTACCTCCGTTTTACAGATGCGGGAACCAAAGCTCAGGGAGGCGAAACAACTTTTCATGGTCTTCTACCACATAAGTCAGAGAACCAAGATTCAAATTCTAAATGCGGGTCTGATCGAGGCTGAGCAGGTGAGCAGGTTGAATGGGAATCTCAGTGTTGGCCTGGCCTCCACACAAGGATAGAAGCCACTGTCAGGGGTTCCTGTCCTCAGCCAGGCTTCTAGCCTGAAAGTGGCTGAACAATGCAGAGTGAAGTGGTCATAGGCCAGGGGTTTCCTGAAGCTGTGCCTGCTGCATGAGGCTGCCTGCTGGACCAGGTTCACCTCTCCCTCCAAGGGGCACAGTGGCTATTTCTGGCCATCGCAGTCTCTGGCTGGGTCTGTCTTCTTTAACCTTCCTGAGGCTCCAAAGGCCACTAGGAAGCTGGCCAAGGCTTCATGGCCTGATGACAGGGCTAGGATCTTACTGGATGGAGGAGGGGAGAGAGTGAGCCTGTAGGTCCGTGAAATTGCTGCCAGCATCTGGCCAGCTGTTGTCCATCAGTCAGAGAGCTAACTGGAGCCTCCCTTGGGGCTAGTCCCTGGGGTGCCATGGAGCAGAGGCTCTGCCAGTTCCTGGCTGGGGGCCAGAAGGAAATCAATACGAGTTGGCCTGCTCCAGCAGGGCCCCCCACACCTGGTGCTGGGAATGACTGATTGAAGGGACATGTCATAGAATGATGGGAGGCCACAGCTGGAAGGGACTTGAGTGACCATATGGCCCAGTGGTTCCCAAACCCTTTAACACAGTTGAGATATTTCTTCAAATGAAATTGCAGGCAGTAAAAACCAATACAGAAAACTGTTAGTAGCAGAACTCACTTAGATCCTGGGAACTCCCTGGGCCCCTGGCAGTCTATGAAGCAGCTTGGGCCATGCTCATCGCCTGGAACTCCATGGTGGTAGAGATGGAAAACAGGACAGAGGTTGAGATTCTAACCTGTGGGGCACAGCCAGGGTCCAGAGCCCAGGTTCTGACTTCCAGTGAGGCCCAGAAGACTGAAGCCACTCAGGGACTGTATTAAGCCAGTCTGGCTGGGGGAGGTGCTTATCTGTCCTGAGATACCTAGGGGAAGCCCTGCCTGATCACTTTCAGATGCTGGACAAAGGGAGACCCTCCCTCCAGAAGGCTGCATTGTTAGAGGTTTGAGTCAAGACCCTGGAGGAAACTGCAAGCTCATGGAGCTGGGAGACCTGGGCTCAGCTTCATTCTCCTATATAAACGTTAAAAGTCAGGGACAATGAGGCAGGGACTCCTTCCAGTCATGCCCCAGAAGAAGACAAAAGAAAAACTTCTTTGGGACTGGTTGGAATCTCAGGAGAAAGTGGAAGGATGGGTGGCCTCAAGTGTATGGACTCGGTTGTCTTGTCCCATTCTGGGAAAGTGTCAAAGGAATTGAGTGTTTGTTCCTGACTCTAGGAGAGAAGAGGATTTAGCCTAAGGCAGTGCCACCAACAGGAAAGGAAAGAGGGACAGTGGAGGCTCCTGATTGGTGGGGACCATGGTCCTTTGGGAATGCTCTTCAGCAGTGCCTCACAGAGAAGAGCAGATTCCTAGTGGAGCCTACAGTTCAGCCAGCACCCGAGCCCTGGACTTCATTAGCGTTTAGGTTTTATTTACTCTCACCAGTCTCTGGGCTTCAGGCACACTCTGGGCTTCATGTGGACCCCAGACTTACTGTACACCTGGGCTACTTCTCACTTCAGGTGCTTTCCCCAGACCTGTTTATTGGATTATTCTGATTATTCTCAAAGTTTTATCCATATCTTGGGTTTTATTCAAACCACTGACCTTTATTCAATGCCATAGACTTTATGTAGTTGAGAATTTGTTTGCTTTCAGACTCAAGACTTTATCCTGTTCCTGCTTCATCGAGCTAAACTCAGAGTTAAACCTGCCAACTGTCTTCACCTTCACCAGGTGTCAGCCCTAGCCTGTTATTTGTTCAGTTCTCAGAGGCTGTAGTGTGGTAAACCTTGTGTATAAATTTGGCTTACCAGAATCCATCCTCATTTTAACTACTTAATCACAGGCTTTATCAGGGGTACACCTAGTTCCACATTTACCCAGTTGCCTCTAATGAACTAGTAGAGGGTAGTTAGTGTTCCAAGCATGAACACTGGAGTCAGACAGTTTTGAGTTCTGCTTAATTCCTTCTGTGTGGTTTGGCATAAGCAACTTAACCTCTCTGAGCTTTGCTTTCAACATTTGTAAATGAGATAATAAAGATAATGCATATAAAATGCATAGCACGTTGCCTAGTAGATAGTAAGCATGTAGTCAACTCTGGCATGAGCCTTACAGTGAATAGCATGTGGAAATGCAGGATTCAGGGCTACAGCTGGACAGGTGATGAAGGGAAAAGTAAAAAGTTGGCTAACTTTGAAAAAGGAAACAAGAATTTCCTTTTTTTTTTTTTTTTTTCAGAAAAAGTTAAACATAGAAACTTTCATGAGCCCTCATAGCTCGGCAGTTAGGAGACAAGTCTGATGTGATGGCAGAGACCCAGTGAAAGTTGGGACAGAGGCCGGGCGCCATGGCTCACTCCTGTAATCCTGCCACTTTGGGAGGCCGAGGTGGGTGGAGTTCGAGATCAGCCTGGCCAATGTGGTGAAACCTTGTCTCTACTAAAAGTACAAAAATTAGCCGGGCATGGTGGTGGGCACCTATAATCCCAGCTACTTGGGAGACTGAGGCAGGAGACTCACTTGAACCCAAGGGGTGAAGGTTTCAGTGAGCCAAGATCCGTCATTTCACTCCGGCAAAAGAGCAAAACTCCATCTAAAAAACAAACAAACAAACAAAAAAACCCCAAAAAAACAAAAAAGAAAGAAAGTTGGGACAGAAGGAGATCAGGAAAGAGGGAGACCAGCAGCACCTTATTTTTCAGGGCTTCCTTTTGGGAATGGCCCTGGGTTGGGTCAGCCCTGGGCTAAGTCAGCAGGGGGCCTGGGAATTGTTTCTAGCATCCCTTCTCCTTCCCAGCCCTGTGCCTCTCCCCTCAGCAGAGCCAGGTCTTTGTTTTCTTTCTTTACTCTTTGGTGTCATAGACTCTCTCACTTGGAGAGCAGAGGTGGCTAGAAGGCTTTAGGGAATGAAGGAAGGGTGTGGGGTTCAGAGGGTGTCAAGGTGTCAGTGCAGAAAGCATTGGGTCCTGCTATAGTTTGATAGGTTTAGAGGACAGAGAGAGCTGGCACTTGCTGGTGATACCCAGAAATATGTTATTAATATGTGAGGCTTCATCTCCTGGCCTCACTGCAGCAAGCAATGAGGAACTTGTGTGAAGTAGTTTAAGTGTGTGTGTGTGTGTGTGTGTGAGAGAGAGAGCAAGAGCACAATTAATAAACCTTAATGCTCCTTCTTAGTCCTATTCTCCAGTCCCCCAAATTGTAAATACACCTTTGTAAGTGAGGGCCCTTAGCACTAAAACTTCAGTCTCTGCCATACCACGTCTCCATAGTACTCCCACTAGAGCTGGCTATGTCTGTAAATACTGATGATGATAATATTATGAATGATGATAATGATGGCAACCTGTTAGTGAATTCCTGTTCTAAACCAGGTAGTGTCTATGTGTGCTCTCATTTAATTTTCACAACCCTGAGAGGCAGCTAATGGAATTATCCCCATTTTACAGATGAAGAAACAGAGGCTCAGTGAGCAGAGGTGAACCAAGGTCACCCAGCAACCTCGTGATAATGTTGAACGCCTGCCTGTCCAAGGGCCCTGCCAAGCCAATGCCCTTGACCACCTCTTTGGCAGTGTTCTGCCTCCCAAACACAAGCATGGAAGCTGTCCACCCACCCAGTGCCAAGAACCCAACAGCCCCTTCCCCCTTCTCTCTTTCTTTGTCTCTTTCTCCTGTTGCATTTCTCCTTTTTCCTTTGATCTCCCATAGTCAACTACTGTTGCTCAAGTGGGGGCCTTCTGAGGCCTCTGTCTTACTTTGTGTGTTAGACACTTGGACTGAACTCAAGTTATTTTTAAAAAGCCCCAACTGTGATGATATGCAGTCTTGCGTCTTCTCTTTTGGTGCTCCGGTCACAGGTTTATTTTTATAATAGGCCTCTGCCTCTTGTCTCCACTGTGGACTTAATTGCCTGTTACACTAGAAAGAATGCCAACTATACTTTGCAGAAACCAAGTAAAATCATACCATAATGATCTGTTAATTTCTTCCAAACTGTTATTTATTTATTTGTCTACTTTTTTCTTCACAGTTGTGAAGGGATTTAGAGGGGAAGAGGAGGGAGTTTGTTAATTCAAATGTGTTTATCATTTTTTGGATCATTTTCTCCCAGAGATCCATAGAAATTCCTACGGAACATTGTGTTTAACTTTCTGTCTTCTGGGCACTTTAAAACTAGATCCCTCTTTTAAGACAGTTGCTTCAAGCTTGGTGTCAGGATAGGGACAAGTCCATCCCAGAATGAGCTGAAGGTGGATAAGGGGCCAAGACAGGGGGTACTCAGGGCCGACTTCCCCACCAAGCACAGCAGGCCCAATGCCCAGGGCTCTCTGTACTTTAGGAGCCTGTGGAAATGCCTTAATTTCTTCTAAAATTAGCAGAAAGAAAATGAATATAATCAGAGATGGAGTATATTTTTCTTTATATCAGTGCACTTGTAAAATAGAATATTTAATATTGCTTTATGGAGGAAGAAGCCCATGAAGTCAAAAGCACCCAGGGCCCGTGGAAGTTGTAATACCACCACCCCATGTTCTGTCAATGCCAAAGATCACAGGCGCTCTCCCTTCTCCCTCCCTTCTGCTGTCTTCTGAGTCCTTCTCAATCTCCCCTTCTCTTTGTTTATTTCTCTCTTCCTTCTTATGAATCCATGTTTAACACCCAAAATTATCTGTCTAAGGAGACAGATAATTAGTGGAGCAGCTGAGGGCTGACCTGGGACAGGAACCTGTGCTACACTGCTGTCTTGCCTTAGGTATTCTTCCAGCGTTGGTACTGAATTACTCCTTGCTTCTATATCAATTTTAAAAACCACCAAATGATAGTTGAGAAAGGGAATGCAAAAGTCATCAAGTGCCATAGTTTGCAAACCACGTTTCAGCTGTAGACACACACACACACACACACACACACACACACACACACACACACGAGGTCCCGTAGGGGTCTCTGGAGGTTTTGGAACATGGGTTCCTACAGCTGACCCTGACAATCCCTGGTCCAGCCTGGCCTTGGCTTCTCATTTCAGGAAAGAATAGTGGTGCCAGGAGGCTGAGTCTTACCCGAAGCCCCAGGGCTTGTCAGCAGCAAGCCCATCTTGGCCCCAGGGCTCCTTCCCAGCATTCATTTTCTTAGACCATACTTCAGAAACCTTTAATTTGGTTTGGCCATAAGGATTCATTGATGCCACTTTGGTAACCACAGGTTCATGCACAGTAAGATGAATTTTAGGGCACGGTAAATACTAGACATCCAAAATTACACTCTTGTAAAATACTCACCACCACATCATGAATCAGGCATTATTTACATTCAACAGGCAAGGATCCAAGCCTGTGCCTTTTCCATATATTAGGTTGATGCAACAGCAATTGCTTTTGCATCAACCTAATATTTTGCTTCCTCTTTAAAAAAGACAGTCAGGAAGTGCCCGCTCCCTCCTTCTTCCTCCTACTGCCCACCTCCCCCTCCTCTCTGCTTCCCAGTCTTTTTCCTTCCTTTCCTTCCCTGGTCCTCTAGATCCAACAGGAACCTTTCTCCCTCCCTGCCTTCCCTTGGGTCCCTGTGAAGCCCAGACTCAGGCCCATCGTCAGCACAATATGAACAACCAACAGTGCTTTTAAAACCCTTGAAGAATGTTTTCAATTATAATTCACATGACTTGGGCTCTGCTTTTCCAAAGTCTGAGTTAGCAGCTGCCAGAGCCCTAAGCTAAGCAGGACAGAGGCAGGGAGCGGGTGGCAGTGGGGGGAAATGGGTTCTGGGTTCTGTATACAAACTTGATCATGAAAATAAAATATGTCATTATAAAATTTCATTACATAGATGAAAGCAAAAAGAAAAAAATATGTAATTCCACCATACGGTATAGTGCTATGCAGTGTGCCTTGCATATTGTGTATGTGTATGCATAGGCTTATAGATGTGTACATATGCACACTATGTTTTCCCTTCTATAAACATTGGGTTTATAAAAGTGGCAACATATTTAAATATTTCTTGTCATCTGTTTCTCACCTTTCCTACCTTTTTTTCTGTTGCTTTCCTGTTATTGAATAGTCTATATTATGTTTAATTCCTGACCTCACTGTGAATAGCTGCTGAGGGCTGACCTTGGGCAGTAGGTTCTTAGTGTTGGCAAATATTCCTGTCCCCAAGCAAGGCAAAAAAGGCAAGGTTCATTGTTTCCGAGAGCATGCCGGCTTGGAAAAGGAAGACATGAGTGCTCATCAGATTGGGCTCAATGTAAGTTTCTTGAATTCCTTGGACCAGAGACTCCAAGAAGAGAAAGGAGGCTCCAATAAGGGGCAAAGGGTGGGTGTTACCCTTCCACATCACTTGGCAAATGCTTGTGTGTGTGTGTGTGTGTGTTTGTGTAGAGTTGTATGCTCTACAGCTGCATAGTATGCCTTACATTGGATAATCTGTAATGAATTTAATACCCTCATATTGCAAATAATTTAGTTTATTGCTGATAGCTTTGCTCTCATTAAAGTGCAGAACAATTTACAAAGACGATTTTGTATTTTGTTTTTGTCTCTGTGGAAGGATATGAAAGGAAAAGAGGTCTTTGAGTTCCATTCTCCCCCTTTTTGACTTTCCCTCCTTTTAACACTGTCTTTGCTGCAGGGGCATGAAGACATTCTTCCTGGCTTTTGTTTGAGTAAGTCTCAGTTTATTGAGGGGATTATGCAAAGAGCAAGTGCAAAGGGGCTTTGTCTGAAAGAGGACTTTTGGAGTCATCAAAGGAAGCAGAGAGAGTGGTAGGATGTGAGTCTGGGCCTGACAGGACCCCCAGTGGTAGGGGTGACAGGACCTCATTGGGAAAATCTGCAGAGGGCTGACCTTGGGCAGTAGGCTCTTAGTGTTGGCAAATATTCCTGTCTCCAAGCAAGGCAGAGAAGGCAAGGTGCATTGCCTCCAAGAGACCATGCCAGCTTGGACAAGGAAGCCATCAGTGCCCACCAGAGAGCCCAGAAAGAGAGAGGAGGTTTCAAAAAGGACCAAGACTGATTTCTCATCTTCTTGGTAGGATTGTGTGGGGAGACTGTTATATTTACTTTGATTAAGTTTATAAAGTATATTGATATTTCTTGCATAACCAAATCTACACATAAGAAACTTGCCCCATGACTAACATTTCAGCGACTTTCTTTGCAAATACGTAAACTTATTTTGTTGAGATGAAATCCTAAAAGTGGAATTTCAGTGTTAAAAGAAATGCACATTTTGAAAGACCTTTTAAATTATCCTAAAAAATGTTGACTTAATTTTCAAACCCATCAGTATAATTCAAAAGTGTTGACTTTCCACATAGCCATTCCTGGTGCATGTCAAGGTTGAAATCCTGAAGTCCCCAGTCTTGGAAGTGGAGAAATTTTCTAATTAGACACAGATTTGGTTTTCTAGAAGAAACTCTGGAATCTTTTATTAATGGGGGTTCCATGAGAAAATAAAGCAGAAAATGACCCCAGTGACTATTTCCAGTTCTCCCAAGGTTGGTATATAGCTAGAACCATCCTAGACGGATAGGGAGAAAAGTTAATTTGGTTACCTACAAGGTATGCTTTGGACTTAATTCTCCCCTGGACGGGAACCTGGTTGGAAAAGGCTACTCTAGCCTTGCACCCTGTGGTCCTTGGTCCACTCTCTGATAGACTTCCTTTTCTCTTATCGTCCTTGACCATGTGAGAAGTGGGTATGGAGGCAATGGTCCTCTTTGGGAGCTACACAGCTTTTTGTGCTCTCTCCCTCTCTCTCTTTTTTTTTTTTTTTTTCTGAAAAGGAGTTTCATTCTTGTCACCCAGGCTGGAGTGCAGTGGCGCGATCTTGGCTCACTGCAACCTCCGCCTCCCAGGTTCTAGCGATTCTCCTGCCTCAGCCTCCCGAGTACCTGGGATTACAGACACCTACCACCATGCCCAGCTAATTTTTGTATTTTTAGTATAGATGGGGTTTCACTGTGTTGGCCAGGCTGGTCTTGATCTCCTGCCCTCAGGTGATCCATGCACCTCAGCCTCCCAAAGTGCTGGGATTACAGGCATGAGCCATTGCACCTGGCCTCTGCTCTCTTCTTACTCCTGCAACTTGAAGCCAAAGTTATATATCTTGAGCAGTTTGTTTGCTTAATTTTAGTTACTTTAGCAATTCATAATTCCCTTTAAAACTTGGAAGACTTCTAATTTCTTTGCTTTCATTCAGTACTATGTGCTAAGCAGCCAACTCCCTTCCCTCATTTCTTTATCCATTTCTTTGCTTCTCCACTTTAAACCACACTATTTAAACCACAGTCATCTACCTGAATGTATCTAGAACAACCTTTGAGAAGCGTACCAGTCATTTTCACGTTGCTGATAAAGACATAACTGAGACTGGGCAATTTACAAAAGAAAGAGGTTTAATTGGACTTACACTTCCACTTGGCTGGGGAAACCTCTCAATCATGGTGGAAGGCAAGGAGGAGCAAGTGACATCTTACACGAATGGCAGCAGGCAAAGAGAGAAGGAGAGCCAAGCGAAATGGGTTTCCCCCTTATGAAACCACCAGATCTCGTACAACTCATTCACTATCATGAGAACAGTGCAAGAAAGACCTGCCCTCATAATTCAATTACCTCCCACTGGGTCCCTCCAACAACACGTAGGAATTCAAGATGAGATTTGGGTGGGGAAACAGCCAAGCCGTATCAAGAAGGATACATCCTTACTATAATCATAGCCTGGAGTCACTTGATTCCTCTGTGAAGTTCTACCGGCTTTTGTGACTCAAAGTCATTAAAAATTCTGACTAGTCCTATTTGGGGTCTAGAAGCACTTGGCTTTTTCACTCCTCATTGCTACAGATATCTGAAATCTTTCTGTTCTCTTTTATTTTTGCATATAAGCCAATCACTTCTTTCCTCAGTGCAGCTCTTTCTCATAATATCTTGCCGAATTCAGCAAATAACAACCAGCATCCACAGCGAGTGTTTTGTTTTCTAACCTTTTCTCTCGCCTCTAGGGCCTGTAGACACATGGTCTACCTATTAAGTCACTTCAGATGTCAGGTTTTCCAAATGTTTTGCTGCTGAATAACATGATATCCAGCCTCCAGCTTATTATGTTTCCTCACTGCTACTGCTACTCCCTTCTAAACCAATCCCATTTTCAGTAATGATTTTTGTACTAGTCAGGAAAAGCAAAGTGCTATAATAAACGGCCTCAAATCTCAAAGGCTTAATGCAATAAAGATGTCTTCCTTGCTCATGCAAAGTTCCGTGGCTATTTTCATGGTTAGGAGTCTCTCTCAACTGGTCCTTCTCCATGTGGTGCTTCTCTAGGTTAAGACTTCTTCCACCATGTGATAACACCACCAGTATGGGGCCACCAAGGTTGCTGCAAACAGGGAAGAGAGAGGAAGATTGTGTTGTTGATGTTTTTAAGTGGGGTCAGACCTGGCAATAGCTTGCATCTCTTCCTTCCATATTTTATTGCCCAAACTCAGTCACATGGCTCTATCAAGATGTAAAGCAGCTAAAAATATAGTTTACTAGAGTAAGTATACTAGAGTACAAACGTGGTGAGACCAGGGTCTTGTACAATGCCTGATACACAGTAGGTGTTTAATAGGCATCTGATAAAGTATATATTGAATTTTAAATCTACTTCCACTTATCGTTTCCTTTATTATTTCTACTTATGGTTTCCTGCTTTAAAATCATTTTTACTTGAAGTTTATATAAAAATATTTTAATTTTTAAATTGAAATCTTGTATGTGTCTAAAATTTATTTTAAAGGTATGAGGAGAAAGGATTTACATTTCTTGTTTTCTAAATGATTAGTCAATTGCCCCAGAACTATATTGAATATATTCTTTTTGTTGTTTACTGCTGAATTCTTTTTTTTTTCTGGCCTTAAAAAATGTTGGAGATTGTACTAAATTCTTAATTATAATTGGGTTTGTTTTAGTGTTTACTGTTGTATTTCTGGTTTTTGTTTTTTGTTTAACCCAATACCAGATCACAATGTTTTAATTATTACAGTTATAATATATTTTAATATCTACCAGGGTACCTCTTTTATTTAATTAATAAAACACATTTGGTCTTATTTATTATTCAAGATAAATGTTGAAATACTTTTAGACACATTTTTAAAAATCCCTTAGAAATTTGTATTGAGATCATTTTAAATCCATTAGATAATTTGAGCTGAGCTGATGTTTTTATGTTTTGATTCTCCCAAAAGAGGAATCTGCTATACATTCTAATTTTTTCAACTCTTGCTCTATGTTTTTTTCAGTAAAGGTCTATAGTTTTTCTTTTTGTGTACACAGTTTATTTTTGTGCTGGGTATGCTTAGATATTAACATATATTTTTGTTGCTGTAATGATTTAAAATTTTTCATGCTACTACTGATTGTTTCTGGCTTACAGGAGTGCTATATATTATTGTATATTGTTCTATGACTGGCTGTATTACTGAACTCATTAACTGTAATGAGTTGTGTTAGTTTTTCTAGCTGACCTCCCTGGTTTTCCAGAGAGACAATTATATCATCTCCAAATAGCAATATTTTTTTTCTTAATTTCAGTACTTATTTCTATTATTCTTTCTTGTTTCATTTAGAAATGTAAAAATAATAGTAGGATTAGCTGGGTCTGGTGGCTTACGCCTATAATCCCAGCACTTTGGGTAGCCCAAGGCAGGTGGATCTCTTGAGACCAGGAGTGCAAGACCAACCTGGCCAACATGGCGAAACCCTGTCTGTACTAAAAATACAAAAATTATCTGGGCATGGTGGCACATGCCTATAATACCAGCTACTTGGGAGGCTGAGGCATAAGAATCCCTTCAACACGGGAGGTGGAGGTTGCAGTGAGCTGTGATTGTACCACTGCACTCCAGCCTGGGAGACAGAGTGAGACTCCGTCTCAAAAAAAAAAAAAAAAAAAAGGATAATGTGCTTAGTTGCTTTCTTTTTGACCCTATGACATGCTACACATTAGTTTACAAAATGTTCTCAATAGTAGTACATTCTTGGGGACATTAATGATAAAAGTTTCCATGGTCAAAGTGTTTAGGGTTAAATATTTAAATTTCATTCATTGTAGTCATTTTCCAAACTTTTTATACTGTATTTCATCATTACGAATGGGTTATTGTACTAAAAAATAAGGATATAGTATGCATTTTTTTCTAAATTCCTTTCGTTTCTCTTTTCTCTTCTCTGTTCTTTTCTTTTTTAAATTTTCTTAGATGGAGTTTTGCTCTTGTCACCCAGGCTGGAGTGCAATGACGCCATCTTGGCTCACTGCAACCTCTGCCTCCTGTGTTCAATTGATCCTCCTGCCTCAGCCTCCTGAGTAGCTGGGATTACTGGCATGTGCCACCATGCCAGGCTAGTTTTTCTGTTTTTTTTTTTTTTTTTTTCATTTTTAGTAGAGACAGGGTTTTACCATGTTGGCCAGGCTGGTCTTGAACACCTGACTTCAGGTGATCCACCCGCCTCGGCCTCCCAAAGTACTTGGATTACAGGTGTGAGCCACCATGCCTGGCATTCTAAATTCTTTTCATCATGGAACCAAACGTCTTCCTCAAATCTGGGGAGGAAAGGTAAGATGGGGAGAGGGAAGGTAGTGGACAACGCATTCACAGAGCTCTTTCTTAGCTGAAAATATCTTGGGAAGCCTTGTTTAGTGTTTTATATTTTGGGTATAGTTGGTTTAATATTTTCTGTGTCATGTTATGGATGTATCATTCTATCTCTAGTTTACAAAGAGCTTCATCAATTATTCATCTTGATTTTTATCAAATGAATATCTGTTAAGTTAATCACGTGACTTTTCTCCTTTGACCTACTAATATAACTGATACATTTCCCAAACCATCCTTTCATTTCTAGAATAGATCTTACCTTGGCTACACAGTATACTTTGATATCTCAATTTAATTTGTTTAATTTTTTATATTTATAGTTTTTAGATATTGGCCTGTAGTTTATTGAACAGAATTACCTATCCAGTCACAGGTAACAGATGTATGCGTGGAAGAAAGAGGAGGATTCCTGTTCCTCTTAAGAAACTTCATCCCAATAGGAAAGGGGGAGAAGTATATCAGAGAACTCACTCCATCTCTCTTGGGTTGGATCGAGTGAAAGGATAGACAGACTAGGAGTATTAGAATAACAGAACTTTCTCCTCATGAGAGATGACACCAAGAATAAGAAGAAACAACCAGGTACCCTCCTCTCCACTGTGGCTGGTTTCAGGTTTGATAGTAAAACACTGGAACTAGCATAAAGTCAATGCTTTCTTCACAGCAAGGAAGGCAGTTTGAGGCAGAAGACAACTTGAAGCTTCATCTATTGGGTCCAAGGCAAGAGTACAAATGGAGGCCCACTTATGAGATGTTCTAACATTTAAACACTAGCAGTCAAACTAACACATTATTAAATCAATATGTCCTATCTTTTTACTATGAGAAATATGCCCTCATTCATGATGACCTGAAAAACTAAGTTAGAATTTAGATTTGAACTAAAATCTGGACTTTCTGGATTTTGGCATCAGAACATGGCTGTAAAGAAGATTTGTTTACCAGACTCTGACCAGTGGCCAACCCTGCTCTCCCCACACCGCTGGGTTTGTCCTATTTCATGTCTGTATTTGGATCTTCCAGCCTATGCTTCCGAACTGAGCCCAGGCTAGTCACATCTCCACTTTGCTCTCCTCTTGGGCATGGTGATTCACACACTGGTGGTGTGTGGGCTCAAGGACAATTGGGCAGAGAATTCTGTGGTCCTGGCAACCTGGAGCATTCTCTAGAAGGGGGCATCCTCCCTCCCTTCCTCTCCTTCCTTCCTTCCTTCCATCCTTCCTTCCTTCCTTCCTTCCTTCCTTCCTTCCTTCCTTCCTTCCTTCCTTCCTTCCTTCCTTCCTTTCCTTCCCTTCTTCTTCCCTCCTTCTTCCCTCCTTCTTTTTACTTCATCAGTGTTCCTCTCTTCAGATCGACAGAAACTAATTTGTAAGCCAACTGAATTCAAACAGGCCAGATGCTCTAGCCCTGGCTGTTTAGCTGTGCAATTTTTGGAAGCCATCTCTTCCCCCTGAGCCTCAGTTTTCTCATTTGCCAAGTGAAAAGTTGCCACAAGGCATTTTATAACATCACTTACAAACATTCCAATAGAGAATGATGCTGTGATTCTAGAAACAGGATTTTTTATATTTTTCTTTTCCTTTCTCCTCTTTCTTATAAAGACTCTTAACATTCTGAGAAAGAGAATAATAATGGATATTGTAAATGCTCTATTTCCCTGTGGCTATACTCTCCTATTTTTTGTGGTACAAATGGGAAATGGTGTTGGACATTCACCATTCTGAATTCTTCAAATAGCTGTCAATCCTTGCCATGGATTTTAAACCATGCATAAATATGAATATCAGACAAATTTCTTGACTAGACAAGTAGTTGTTTATCAGTTTACTTAAAAAATGCTTCTTTCATTCTGTTTCTTTGCCACACCTTTAATAGCAAGTCTTCACTTATATAGAAATGAGATGCATTACAGGCCCAGAAATCTGCTGCATTCATTAAAGAGCAATTGCACATCTGTCTTATCTCTACTACTTGAGTGTAAATGCTTCCAGGGCAGAGGCTGGTGCGAGGTGTAGCTTGCGTCCTCCCCTGCATGTGTGATGGCAGCCTGGGGAAGCTGGCCCATGTGGGCCCCAGCTTTCCTTAGCATCTCATCATTCAGTTGGAATACTCTTAACCCTCTCCATGTGCTTATCTAGGGGAATGAAAACTTTCTTCTGCCCTCCTAGGTTCTGTGTCTGGGCTTAAGAATTAAATGGACATAAGACCGATTAGCAGGGAAAAGGCATACACATTTTATGCAATATTTTTATGTGTACACAGGAGTCTTCAAAAGGGAAATAAAGACCTGAAGAAGTCATGAAGCCCAAAAGCTCATATGCTTCTTTACACAAAGAACGATAAATTGTAGGATCTGACAAGACAAAGGGGCTGGGGCTCAGGGCAGTAAATTGTGGGACAGTGACTAGGAAATATATGGAGGAAACTAATAGGAGATAAGGGTTATTTTAGTAGGTTTGTTTGTACAGGTCCATTTTGATGTTGACTCCAAGTCTCTGGTGATAAGAATGTCCTTCTCTTCCTGGTACAGGGAAGACACCTTTCTCATGGGAAATTTTATGAACTACTTTTAGGTAGAAAGGGGGAGGTCAGGGAGCCTTTCCTGCATCTGCTATTTCTCAAGTGCCTTCATCTCAAAATAATCAATTTGCCAAAGTGTCATATTTTGGCATGGCATGTTCTGGTCCCCTTTCACTTACCAAGAGGCTTTCTCTTCTAAATCTATGTTCACGGAAATATCTAATGTGGTAATAACCCAGGGAGCTGAATATCTTCAGACCAATATGGCTGACCAGTCATGGAAATGTGTAGGGTACTCCCAAGGGGCCATGATACTGCAGTCTCCGTGTGATATCTGGAAATGTCAGCACCTGTGAGACCTGGGAGGAAGTCACAGTGCTTTTCTATAGGAATTGAGAAGATCCTGGAAACGTGCAGGCTGGGAAAATGCCAGAGAGTTGGACCATCCATAGACAAATAATAGCTCTTGCCTCCTTTATCACCTGGAAATCCAATAATGAATCCTCAAGTCTTATTCTGAAAAAGAGACTCTACCTTGAAAAGGGTATGCCTTCATAAACAAGACAGAATTCTACTTGTGCTAGCCAGTCAGATCTGAGTTTGAGTCTTGACTCTGCTTTTACTAATTAGCTGGGTGAACCTAGACAAGTTACTTCATCTCTCTGAATCTCAGATTCCTCATCTATAAAATGGGGATAGGAGGACTGTTGTGAGAATCAAAATGTATTTTAAGCCCTTAGCTCAATATCTGAAACAACAGAAGACCATGCACTGAAGCCCCTCTTAAGTACAAGATAAAACAGGAATGTTCCAGATTCTTAGACAACAAGAATTTCCCAAAGAGGTAAAGTGTTTTACAGCTTGCAAAATTCTATCTCGCTTTTGTGGTCTCTACTGAACTTCACAAAAGCCCTGTGACTAGGGTTGGTATCAATTCAGAGTTTTGCGAGGCTTACTTAGAATTATACAACAAGTAAGGATGCAGAACCAGATGCAGAACCAGGTTTTCTGACTACTTCTCTGCCCTCATCAGTCCCTGGAAGTCATGATGTCCAGGCTGCACTGTAATTTAATTTCAGCTTGTGTTATTCTGCTTTAGATTTGAAAAAATATTCTATATCAAGATGATGACGGAAGCCTGTTAAAAACCAGCTGGCCAAATTATAAAATTATGTTTATGTTTCACTAGGAATAGCAATCAATTTTTTAGTTATTTATTCTATAGGGGTTGTGCATACAATTTATTCCATCCAGTTGATCTCCAGATACTTCTACAGTGGAAATTTTCAGAATTGGTCTGATTTTTCCCCCTGAATTCCTTAGATCAGAAGTGGAGAAGCTCTATCTTTAGTTCAATTTCCCCTGGTTATAAACAAGTTTAAACAACAAATGTTCTATGGCTCATGTTCCATCTCAATTATCCTCTGCAAACACAATTATAACTGCATCTGAAAGAAGCTCCCCTGGTCCACAGAGACACAAGCACTCAAATTGTCGGTACTGGAAGGAGTTTGGGAGGTCATCTACCTCAGTAAGTTCATTTTCCGATTAAGGCTTGGAGTCCCAGAATAGAGATATATAGTCTCATAGCTGTCGAAACCTAGAATTCCTGACTCCCATTTCTTTGTTAATTCCATCTCAACATGCTACAGACTTTTCTTGAGATCTTAAGCAAGAGATCAGTATAAGAAAGTAGGGGAGAGGAACCAATCAAAAGAAAGTTTTGAGAAATGCTTAAGTGTTAGGGCTAGGTAAGGAAGAGGGTAGAGAAGGAAGGATGGAAAGCCTGTTAGCAGTTGGAATGCTGACCTCAGGCTCAGGAATGAAATAAGGGTTATTTAGAATAATAGGTGTCTAAAGTCCTGCAAAGGCATGGGAGGGAGAAGTTATAACATTTTCTTCTTCCTACTAGTGGTCAGTGAATCTTTTTTTTTTGAGACTGAGTCTCACTCGCTTTCCCATGCTGGAGTACAGTGGCATGATCTTGGCTCTGTGCAACCTTCACTTCCTGGGTTTCGGTGATTCTCCTTCCTCAGTCTCCCAAGTAGCTGGGATCACAGGTGTGTGCCACCACGACTGGCTAATTTTTTTTTTTTTTTTTTTTTTTAGTAGAGATGGGGTTTCACCATGATGGCCAGGCTGGTTTTGAACTCCTAACCTCAAGTGATCCCCCTACCTTAGCCTCCCAAAGTGCTGGGATTGCAGGCGTGAGCCACCGTGCCTGGCCATGAATCTTTTAAGAAAAATAAAACAAAAAGCTAATGTCATTTTCTCCAGGGCAAGGATCTTGTTGCATTCCTAGTCTAGAGCAACACATGGCACCTTGCAAGTACTCAGGAATACCTGTGGACTTGGGAGGCCAAGGTGGGTGGATCACAAGGTCAGGAGGCCGAGACCAGCCTGGCCAACGCCATCTCTACTAAAAATACAAAAATTAGCTGGGTGTGATGGCATGCATCTGTAGTCCCAGATACTCAGGAGGCTGAGGCAGGAGAATCACTTGAACCTGGGAGGCGGAGGTTGCAGTGAGCTGAGATCACACCTTTGCACTCCAGCCTAGGCGACAAAGCAAGAGTCCGTCTCAAAAAAAAAAAAAAAAAAAAAAAAAAAAGAATGCCTGTGGAATGAACATAGTGTCTTTACAATTATAACTCACAATGGCCTCTGGTGTTCCTCTAAAGAGAATGATAGCTTGTACTAATGTGATTAAAAATGTTAAAAAGCTTTATAGCCATATGCATTTATTTGACTAATTTGTAGCCTATGGCTTCTATGTTGATTGTTTGAATGCGCTGTAATAAATGGAGCCAAGATGGCTCAAAATAGTTGTGATGTGAAATTTTAAAGGAACCCAATTTTGAAATAAAATCATGTTGATTTTTATTTGAATATTAAAACAAACTTGCCATGAACAGTTATGTCCTCTGAGCCTCTGTGTGTGCAGACTGTTCCCTGTGTCCATAATTACTTCCTCCCCATCTATCTTTTCTGGCCCCCTCACCCGAGAATTCCACCCTACTATTTTCTGATATATTTACTTTCTCTATGTTCCTACTGTAGAAAATATGCTTTCCTTAGAGCACTTATGTCACATCTTATATTTATTATTTGCTTTAGTTTTGTCCCTTTTATTGATTAAAAGCTCTTTGAGGGCAAGTAACTTAGCTGCATGTTAACTCAGCAACATTCCGAGTACCTAGCACAGTTCCTGGATTAGAGGAAGAATGTAATCATGTCTCAGACTTAATGAATTAATTTGGATTAAAGTTGGCTAAAGTAGTAAAATAAGCATTAACATAAAAGTCATAAACCTGGTTTAGTCTTCTGCAGTTGATGCCTATGATTTAATTAAAGTGATTTTACCTCCCTTAATGACCAGTCTTCTTAGTAGCAGGCAAACAGAATCCCCTCTACCTGGTCTAAGAAAAGGAGATATATTAAGAGACATACATAGTTCATAATATCATAGGGAGTGTAGAAGAAACAAACTTTAGCTTGTGCTTGTGAGAGCAACCCCAAAAGCCATATGCCCCTGGACTCAGCCATCTAAGGAACTTCTGCCTGTATATGGTCATGCCAGCTCCAGAATCACACTCCTCTGCTAAACTCCCCTCTCGTAAAGTAAATGCCTTGAGCCTTGCCTGAATTTATCTGAATGGTGGAACAGAAATCATTTAGGACTCTATTCTAAGGGATTCCGGGAAGTGTTTTTAGCTTTTCAGACTGTGACTTCAGTGAGTCATACTGGAAGTAGGCTGGGATGGGAATTGCATGAGGCAATCCACAGTATCTAACATTCAGAACCTTAGATTCCTTATAAGCACAGTAGGCATAATAATAATGGTGGTCATGATGATAATGATGATAGCTGGCTTCCATTTAAACACTGAGCAAACACCGCATGCTGTTTGACATTTTTTATGCATATGTGTCTTTACTCAATTTATGCTCCCAACAAGGTGTTTGCATTATTACAATCTTCATTTTAGAGATGTGAAAATTGAGGTACAAAGCAGTTATGTGAGTTGATAAAAGTCACAATGCTATTAACAGTGGAGGCAGGGTGTAACCCATGTTCTAAGCTACCTCTCCTCTCTGCCAGACAGGAGTATTGAATCCTTCAAATACGACCATGCGTGTGACCTGGCTTTGATTCCTGTGAAGCATCATGCAAATGTTCTTTAATAGTTTTTCTAAACATGTAGTATCACAACCTCATTTTAGTTCCCCTCACAACTCACATTCTTTTTTAAAAAGTCACAAAAATTGTAGATCTTCTGCTAGAACAGAGATCCAAAGAGCTGAGAGGTGAGGCTCGCTATTTCTATTTCACAGAAGAAGAGACTGTGACCCAGGGAGTTTAGCCATGGAGACCTGAATTTCCAACCCTCAATTATGATTCTTCTACTGCATCACACATATAGAAATGATCAGAGAAACTCCAGAAATAAAAAGCAGGAGTCACAGATCCATTGTTCCCCATCCTTTTCCCTCCAAAGGCTTTATGTGAGCTCGTTGGTGTCACAGCCAGATGCAGGAATCCTTTGGTTGCAGTGGACTCAGAAATAGTAATTTTGAAAGCTGAATTGTTTAGTAAAAGCAGGGGAGACATGGGCATGCATTTCAGTTTTTGGAGATCAATGGTGTAATGAAACCCACATAAAAGAATCACAGTTTGTAGAAATATTAACAAAAGCTTTTGGGCACAAATTATATGCTATACAATAATATAGAAAAGACTTAAAAATTGAATACTGTCATTGTTACAAGAGTACAGTTCCTGCACACAAAATCAGATATAGTGGGATATTTCCAATTAATATGAGTAGTAAAGAATATAGTTTGAGTTCATTGAGTTGAAAAAAAGTGCCAAATAGATAACATTTCATACCAATAATTGATATAAAAAACAACACATTAAATATATAGTTTAAAGCATCAAGATGACATGTAATAATTTTCTGCCTTTTATGAAAATGGTTTTAATTTTGACTGTCTTTAAAAACTTCAACTTTAAACTATATAATACATTACTATGCTTAGGGTTGAAAACTAAAATGTGCTCAGTGAGTCATATACTTAGCAACAGGCAAATTGTGAGTAATTAACATGGACATTTAACCAAATACAGATTCCATCCCCCTGCCACTGTAGCATAAAATACTTGTTAAAGTCATTTTCTGTTACTGTAGTTCTTGTCAAAGAATGCTTCTGCCCATACATTTCAGCAATACATTATAGAATCCCTACATGATGCCTGCCATCCCTTTAGGGGCTGGAATCTAGAAGTGTCTAAAACCTGTCAGAGGTTTTATAAATATTTGTTTGTTTGTTGTATATTTAGCAACAGAGCCAATTCTGTCTTCAAAGAAAAAAATCTTACACAGAACTCCAGTGGCTTAGGGCTGGGTCTGTGAGAGATAGCCAAGGAAGGTGGCGGGATGGGGTTACACGGGTCTGTGCATTTGCTTTGTTACTTGTTAACTCTGTGACTCTTAAGAGGGTCAGCTCTCCCAGACCCCCAACTTCTTCCCTCATCTCCTTACTTGTTGTGTGACTTTTTTATTTTTTAAGATAGGGTCTTGCTCTGTTGTTCAGACTGGAGTGTGGTGATGTGGTCATGGTTCACTGCAGCCTTGACCTGGGCTCAAGCCATCCTCCTGCCTCAGCCTCCTGAGTAGTGGGACCACAGATGCATGCCACCATGCCTGGCTTTTTTTTTTTTTTTTTTTTTTTTTTTTTTTTTTTTTTTTTGAGATGGAGCTTCACTTTGTCACCTAGGCTGGAGTGCAGTGGTGCAATCTCAACTCACTGCAGCCTCCAACTCCCAGGTTCCAGTGATTCTCCTGCCTCAGCCTCCCGGGTGGCTGGGATTACAGGCACCTGCCACCACCATGCCTGGCTAATTTTTAAATTATTTTTTATAGAGATGGGGATCTCACCATGTTACCCAGGCTGGTCTTGAACTCCTGAGCTTAATCAAGCCTCCTGCCTCAGCTTCCCAAATTGCTGGCATCACAGGTGTGAGCCACCACACCCGGCCCTCATTATGTGATTTTTAAGAAAATCCCTTAAGTGCTTCGAAGCTTACTTTCTTTATCTGTAAAATAGGGATAAATATTAGTACTTCCTTGATGGGGTTGTTGTAAGGATGGAAGAGGTAATGCCCAGAAAATTCAAGGCACAGTGCCTGGCACATGTGCTAAGAATAAGACCACAGGCAACCTACTTTCTCCTCTTTCCTGATGGTATTCACTGCCTGCTTCTTCTAATTTCCATTTTTAACCCATTGACTGAAAATAACTTGACCAATTTGTCTTAAACTCCAAACTCTCTGATTTGACCTTCCCATAATTAGCCCACTCCTCTGAGACTTCTACTAGCATACTGGACATCTTTGTTTTTTTGGCTTATTGGGCATTAATGACTCCATCTTTGGCCATTGTCACTGCCACAATTTTTCTAGTCTTAATCAAGTCCTTGGCCAGCTGGTGGGCATCTGGCCCACAGGACTCTGATCAGGTGCTCTCTCCCGGGCATTTAAACCTTGAAGGAAGATGTGTGGTGCTGATTTATTGAGAGGAGGCCCTTCCAACTCAATTCTTATTAGTGCTTTGATAGCTGGAGGCTGTTTCTGTAACTTGCACTCAAAGAGATATAACCTGAAGCAGGCCTCCAGCTCTCCTTAGTGGTGAGGAGACTATCCAAGGGGAGGACACATTTTCTCACAGCCCTGGCCTTTCTCACCCACCTGGCAAAGAAAACACCCTGGGAGGCCAGTGTGGGGTGATTCTGAGCACAGTCACCCTTATCCTGTTACTTCCCCTTCTAGAAAAGTTTCTTTCCACCTGCCTATTCTTCTAGTTTTATTTTATTTTTTTCCACAAAAAACCCCTGGCCTGATTTCCCATCATTACTAACCTCTCCCTCAGCAGCACCTCACTCTCTTGCAACTTGTATTCGAAGCACCACATATTATAAATACATTTTTTCTCAAATGAAACTTTTGGAAAGTGCATTAACACACAACCTCATAAGATATATAATCAGCAAAATATTTTCACTACATTCTTTATTCTTATTAATTTGTAAAAAAGAAAAATTAGCAGCCTTCTCTTTCTGAGCTGCACACCATGAAACAATGGCTTCAGTTTGGAACCTTGGGGGCTTCTTCTGTTCTTAGAAATATCCAGGTGTTTTTCCACTCTCCGTTCATCTCTTTCCCCTGTGGTAAATAATAGTGATGCAGACCCACTTTTTATTTTTATTTTTTTCATAAGGTGCCTGTGCTCATCTGTTATAAAGTGGTAAAGTGCCTCTCCATCCAAATTGACTTGTGATGTTATTCTGGCAATAGGAGAGAGTCGGGGGAACATTAATTTGTTTGAGTGGATGTGTTTCATAGCCACTTTAAAAAAAGGTTTGTTATGGCCTCTGCTGTCATAGCAAACACACAGCCTTTGGTATGACAGTTTCAAAAAACATCTGTATATTTCCTCTGAAATATTAACCTTTTAATAGCTTATTTAAAATCAGTAATTAAAATATCAATGTGACAGTGAAAGGATTCCAGTCTTTATAGTATTTTCCCATGGAGATCATTTATCAATAATCATTAATCATCACCCAACTGTGAGATAATGATTCATTTTCTTATTATTTTCCACAAAAGATTGGGGCCAAATACACAAGTTTACATAACAAACACCAGAAGGACCGGAGAAGAAGATACACAGAAAAGCTAACTTTAGTTTGTTGATTTAAAATAAAATGGCAGGTTGTAAAAATATTTTACAAGTACGTTTGTGGAAGACAGCATGGATTTACTATCCCCAAACCTTGTTTTGCCTCATTTTCCTCTACTCAAGATGCTAGGAAGCTAAGGCATTTTCTCAGACTCCCTTGTAGTTAGGGATGGTTACTAACCTATCCTAACTAACCCCTTACAGGGAGAACTAACCCCTTACAGTTAGTAATCATCTTAGCAGAACACAGCTCATTGGCCAGAACTATCCCAATTCTGGCCAATGAGATGTGTTTTGCCGAGACCTTCTATTTCTTAGCTGGGGCTTTCTATTTTTCATGTTTCAAGCATGTCTATAACTTGTTTATAAGTGCTCGCTGAAGCATTTTTATTGTGCTTTAAAATCTTTGTCAGATATTGCTCACATCTCTTTCATCTCAATGTTGGCATCTATTGATTTTTTTTTCATTCATTTTGAGATATTACTGGTTCTTGGTATGATAAGTGATTTTTGGTTGAATTCTGGACATTTTAATATTATGTTACAAGACCCCAGATCTTATGTAAGCCTATTTTGTCAGTCTTTTTACATATATATGTATGTAATTTTATATATATGTATGTATTATCCCCAAAACAAGGTTTGGGGATAATAAATCCATGCTGTCTTCCACAAACGTACTTGTAAAATATTTTTACAACCTGCCATTTTATTTTAAATCAACAAACTAAAGTTAGCTTTTCTGTGTATCTTCTTCTCTGGTCCTTCTGGTGTTTGTTATGTAAACTTGTGTATTTGGCCCCAGTCCTTTGTGGAAAATAATAAGAAAATGAATCATTACCTCGCAGTTGGGTGATGATTAATGATTACTGATAAATGATCTCTGTGGGAAAACACTATAAAACTGGAATCCTTTCACTTTCACATATATTATGTATTGTATATATCACTGTAGCAGGGGAAGAAGAGGGATGGATGCTCCTTGTTATGGCCAGGCAAGGTAGAAGTCAAGTTTCCCCACTCAGTTCTGTTGATACCTGAAGAGGGGGAGAGGTTTCCTGTCTCTTAATGGGCAGGATGGGAGTTCTAGCTCCCACAGGTCAGTGTGGTGTGGGGGCTTATTAGCAGCTGGTAGTCATGAAAGTTATGGCTTCTACTCAGTCTTCTCTGATACTTCCACTTAATAAATAGTAAATGTATTTTCTCTTCCTTATGATTTTCTTAATAACATTTTCTTTCCTCTAGCTTACCTTACTTTAAGAATACAGTATATAATACAAATGACTTATGAAATAATCGACTGTTTATGTTACTGATTAAGGCTTCCATTCAATGGTAGGCTATTAATAGTTAAGTTTCTGGGGAGTCAAAAGTTGTAAGTGGATTTTTGACTGAATGGGGAGCGGGGAGTTGGTGTCTCCAATCTCCGCTTTGTTCAAGGGTCAACTATATATATATATATATATATATATATATATATATATTTATAACCTATAAAATCTTAAACAGATGAAAGGCACATTTACTCATAATATTGGGTCTGAAATAAAAATTCATTTTAAAGTGATATGAAGCTTGTTTATATTTATTTCCAGATCACCTACAATGACTTACTATCTTTTGAATTGAAACAATATATGGAAGGCAAACGTATCAAATGATGCATATTTTTGGAAAACTCAAAGGCGTCTGTATGGTATTGAGCTCATGGACAAACTAGATAATTTTTGTTGTAAGATGAGACGAGTGGAGAGAAAAGAAAGAAAATGCGACCCCCTGGGACAATTACTGCTTACTGATTCATCAAGTCACATAAAAAATAGCCTTGTCGGGTGGATCACGAGGTCAGGAGATCGAGACCATCCTGGCTAACACGGCGAAACCCGGTCTCTACTAAAAATACAAAAAAATTAGCCGGGCGCGGTGGCGGGCACCTGTAGTTCCAGCTACTCAGGAGGCTGAGGCAGGAGAATGGCGTGAACCCGGGAGGTGGAGCTTGCAGTGAGCCAAGATCAGGCCACTGCACTCCAGCCTGGGTAACAGAGCGAGACTCTGTCTCAAAAAAAAAACAAAAAGAAGAAGAAGAAGAAAAGAAATAGCCTTGTATCTGATATAATTAAACAAGGCAGTAAACAATGGCAAGCATATAGGGATTTGTCTGCCTCCCACTGATAAAGTAGAGTCCAACAGTATATTATCCTAATACATAGATACATCAGTTAATGGTTTACTGCTTTTCCTCATCAGGGCTTATTTCTCAGTTCCCATCAGGATATCTTCATTAGGTGGATACCAGATCTGAGAACCGGGCCATCTCTAGGGATGCATGATCGTCATCAGAAAGTGGTGGTGATCATCATCTAGGGTGGCCTAGATGCTGCCATGTAGAGGAAGACAGTCTGGGCACGCACTGCTTGTGGTATGGTCCTTGTTCTGTCACTTACTAGGCAAATCCTGTAACTGGGCAAATCCCTTGCATTCTCTTGGTTTCAGTTTACTTACTTACAAAAATGTTGAGATGGATCATTTGTAAACTCTCTTCCACTGTGATAATAACCTTACATCAATGGTCATATTGGAAACCCCATTTCCTATGCAACCTTCAAATTCATCGGGCACCCATGTTCTTCTACCTGCTGAGTACTAAAGACTCCATCAGGTTGCTGGATGCCTGAACTTGGAACTCTTTTTACTTTAGTATGAAAACATTTGGACCTTAAAATATAGAAACGATAATTCTGTGCTCTTGAGATTACGTCTGGAAATGTAATGCAGAGAATTAAGAAAATATTCAGACAGCTTGGTTTTACTTTTCTTTCAATCTTATGGATAAGTTTTATTAGCTGCATAGTTACAACTATTTTCTGTTCTTCTTGCTATGTAGAAGGGAATGTGAACCTAATGTCCAAACACAAATCTTTCAAAAAAAAAAAAGAAGTCAAATTTGGGATATTTCTTCCCTTTTCTGATGGCTGATAGGAGATGCTAGCATTGTTGTAAAATGTAAGGAGAATCTTCTTGGAAAATATTTTTGTGATATATATTGAATCTTAAAGATATTCATATCTTTTGATCCTGTAAGTTCTCATCTGTTAATCTATTTTAAGGGTATAATAATTAAAGCTGATAAATTTATGCACAAACATGTATTTTATAGCATTGTTTACATGGATATTAGTGAAATCTTAGATATTTAGCAATGATGAAATGGCTAAAAGTAGAACATGATGATGCAATGAAAACAATGTTAACAGGAGGGTGTAAAATCACAGATATACTTTCAATAGAACAAGTGATGACAAGCAAAGAATAAAAATTGAATGCATCTGTTTATAAAGATGTAAAAAGTATAATATGCTACCAAGTGGTGTGAATTCAGGTGATATACTATGTGCTTTGTAAGTATCTTATTAAATATTCACAGCAACCCTGAGGCAAGTTACATGATTCCCATTTTATAGATGAGGAAACTGAAGCTTAGAGCTTAGGCCATTTGTTCAAGATAGCAGAACTGGGAAGTGACAGAACTGGGATTTGAACCCCACCCTCTCTGATTCTAAAGCCTTGGTTAAGTTGAGAAGGCAGGGAGGGTTAGAGGCATCCTGAGGCTTCTGTGTGTCCACTCAGTGAAGTCACTCCACTGCCCTTGGATACCCCTTTAGTGATTTAGTGTAATCTCCCCCGGGTCCCACAGCGAAAAGGGCATGGAACAGGACAGAGCCCTGGCAGCCCGGCTGGGAGAAGTGTGCTGAGCCCTGAAATGATAGAGCTTTCCCCTATGATGGCTGTACAGGTAAGAGGGGATATATTTGAGTACAGCAGGGATGCGGGGTCTTCCCAGCATAGCCACATAGCCTTGGAAGACCCTGGCTGAGGAAGACAGGGAAGCAGGGCCTTGGGAATGGACAGGAACATACGTATGGGACTAGCACGTGGGAAAGGTGATGTAGATAGAAGGGCAAATACAAATTAAATATTGGGCTTTATTCTCCTTGTGGAAATTAAGAGTCCCCTCCATATCACCCCCTTTCTATTTCAGAATTTTATTCTCCCTCCTTTTCAAATATATGCAAGTTTTTTTAATGGGTAAATAAACGTATGACCAATCTCAAGTCAGGAATGTTTCCTGGGAGCCGTCTCTTTGAAATGCAATTATCAAGGGACATATGGCCCACCCATTCAGTTTCCTGGGAGGACAAGGGCCTGACTTGTCACCTGACTCCAAATTGCAAAACCTAACTAATGTGATGAGCTGAAGTCACTCAGCTGTACAAGGGAGTAAGATTCTGTCTTTGTAGTGGATTGCCTGTGATGCACATCGCATTCTGGTTTAATGCTTATTCAGTCATAAAATTGTTTTCTTTGTCTTCCAAAAAAATAAACCTTTGGTTATACAGTTTCCTATGAATTATTTTAAAGCATTATAAAAATTAATAACTGCAAAATCTAAGTGGGTGTGAGTGAACTCCTCTATCTTTACTGAAATGCCATCGAACTTGCAAGGCAGGCAGAAAGACTCAGGCATCGTTGGGCACTCCTGGCACAATCCTGGAATGCCAAATCCTCCCAATGGGGAGAAAGTTTCCTCTGGCCTTTCTCCAAAGAGCAACAGCATTCTTTTCCCAAGACGAGATCTGGTGACTGACTCCATGACCGCAAGCAGGAACAAATTGCCATTCTTTGGAAGGCTCTTGGCCTTCAAGGATCACTTGGGAAAGGAGTGGTTCCAGCTTTAACACTTTAACCAGTCCTCCTTCGTTCCTTTCTTCTTTTTTTAACATCTGCATGTGGATGCAATAAAAGTATGCTAGGTCGCTGGGCACTTGGAGGAGAGGAAGAGCGTGAGTGATATAATTGGGCTGTATTGCCTGCCTCTCCGGCACACATTAGCTTAATAAAACATGTAGTCAATAAAACACAACCAAACAATAAAACTAAGCCCTTTGGTGCTCTCTTATGGGGTGTTATGCAACCCAGAAACCTGTGGCCATAAAAAGGAGAATGAGGGAAACTTTACACTTGCAAGTACAAAGACGCTTAGGCACTAGGTTGAAAATAACTGTAGCTGAGCTCAAGTTGTATTCATCGGGCACCTGGAAGCAGTTAGTTTTGAAAGCTGTGCAGGCTTCATCTGCTTCAACGTTCATGGGCCTTCCATGAGATCTTGTTAGGAACATGTATAGAAATGTGCTTTTCATTAAAGAAGTCATTGCTCCTGTCCACGAAGATACATTTCTTTCAAATGATAAATTTACTAGCAATGGGCAGAAAGATTATTTGTGGCCCTTCTTTTGAGGCAAAAACCCCCAGAGTTTGAAACTGTCATAGAGTGCCTATGTCTGTAGGCTGTGATTCAAGAAAGTGCTCTCTTTTGACCAGTGGAAAATTGCAAACCAAAGCACAGCGCTTTCCTAGTCTGGTTAAGACCAAAAGAAAATGGGAAGTTTTTATTGTTGGTGCCTTGTTAGGACTTGTTGTAAAGTAGGCCAGTGCAATTTGTCTATTTTGGTTTTAGAAACATTTGTTCTTCCCACAAGAGGTATTTTAAATACCGTCAGGATTCAGATTGCAACCCTAAACAATTCATTAAAATATTTTTTTGGCCTAATTTTAAAACAAGGGTTGTTGTTGATGATGATAGCAGGGATCCCACACGGAGCCTCAGTTGGGCCCATCCCTGGTGTTCAGACCTGCCTTGGTGTGCCTGGGGAACTGTGGGGTGGATCTGCCAGGAGATGATGTGTTTGAGGGAGTGAGGAGTCCCCCACCCCTAGGATATAATTCACCCTAATGGAAGATAATCAGATTTAAAGAAAGAGAATAACCTTGGCCAAGTAACAAAAACTGAGTCATCAGTGAGGAAGAGCCATTCTGAGTCAAGCCTGCTGTATTTTTACTTGGATTTTTCTGCCAGCCCAGTCTCAACTGGATTCATGTCTGAGTGCTATGGTGGAAAGCAGAGACCCATCTATATTGAAAGTGATGGCTCAGTAAATACTCTGCAAGACATTGGGGCCTTGAACAGATATGAGAGTGCAGAGGGTATTGGGGGAGAGAGGGCCCTTCTTCATAGGTGCTGGATGCATTCCAGGGATAGTCAGCAGAGAAGGCTGTCATAGGAGAGGAAGAATACAATTGCAGATGACACTTGGTAACATGTTGGATTTTTTGTTAAGTACTTGTGAGAGCTCTCCTGGTTTCTTCCAAAATTAATTGGGCATATCTGGGTGTGCAAATGTATTTATAATGTTTGTGGGGGTGAAGGGTAGACTTTTCTATGGGCTATCATCCTACATTAGTGAGGGAGGATGGGTGGGAGGAGGAAAGAGCCATGGATTTCATTTCTTTCCAGCAATCTCATTATGGGCATATACCCAGAGGAATATAAATCATTCTGCCATAAAGACAAATGCACATGAATGTTCACTGCAGCACTATTCACAATAGCAAAGACATGGAATCAACCTAAATGCCCATCAATGTCAGATTGGGTAAAGAAAATGTGGTACATAGACACCATGGAATAGTATGCAGCCATAAAAAAGAAAAAGATTGTGTCTTTTAGAGGAACATGGATGGAACTGGAGGCCATTATCCTGAGCCAACTAATGCAGGAGCAGAAAACCAAATACTGCATGTTCTCACTTATAAATGGGAGCTAAATGATAAGAACCTTATGAAGACAAAGAAGGAAACAACAGAAACTGGGCTCTACTTGAGGGAGGAAGTGGGAGGAGGGTGAAGAGCAGAAAAGATAACTGTTGGCTACTGGGCTTAATACTTCGATGATGAAATACTATGTGCAGCAAACTCTTGTGACTTGTGTCTACCTACGTAACCTTCATATGTACCAGAATATTTCACAAAGGTGTCAAAATAATTTGAGCTTGGGTAAATAGGCTATGGTAGTTACTGAACTTGTTCTGATGGATTTATCCCATTGCTGAACTTTATACTTCGAAGTACTGTCCACACACAGACATCTGATGTACCCTCAATCCCCAAGTGATTTTAGAGGTATTACTCCTCCCCATTCCTGTGCTGCAGCACATGTGAAAAATGTCTCTGCTACATAAGAAGGAGTTAAGTATTCATGCTATTTCATCATGTAGAGAGACGGCTGGTGCCACACACTGAATTCCACTTCACACGCACACAAGTCATGAGTCATGCTTCCTATCTGTTACCTGATCCCCCAGTTTTCACGTTGTAAGACTATCTGAAGAAAATTCTTCTGATTTTTCCCTGGTCCACTCTAAATAAAAGGAAACACAGATGTCCTTCTTGTACACGTCAGCGAAGGGTTCCTAGAGATCATTTTACCTTCATGCTTGGAGAAACGATTACCAAATCAATAAACTGCTCAGTATAAATGGTTCTGCAGCACAGGCAAGCAATGGTAGTGTAACTTTTTGGCCAAACTTTTTATTCTTAGATTCTAAGCTCCTGAATCCTCAATTTACATTACATGTCTTGCAAACCTCCCCTTCATACAGTCTTAAATGGATCATGTGTTATGTGGAAATTGTTTTATTTTATCTGTAAACATTTTCCTTCCATTCATCTATTTAATCCATCCATCCATCCATCCAATCCATCCGTCCATCCATCCATCTGTCCATCCATCCATCCATCCATCCATGTGTTTTCTACCTTCCTTCTATAACTGATGGTCCACCTTGAAATAGTAATTTAAGATCACATTCTCATTCTCTACTATGTTTTCCTACTACCCAACTGAGAATTCAAATTTGTGAAATCCACTGATGATGTTGCCAAGTGAGATTTATGAAGCAAAATGATCTACTTGCTCACATCTTCCCTCTGGACTTATAGACTGGGTGTTCCCAGGGGTAAGTGTTCCCAGGGGTAGGCTGCTAACATAGTTAGGTCAGTCTTGGCTAGTCATGGCTGACCCCTGAACACATGGTCTGTGGAATGGGTCAGTCCTATTGGTACTGGATGTTTGCTGTCATCAGGCTTGAGGCAATGAGAGCCCATCTTGGCAGGATAATGGAAGCTTCATCCAGTGAGGGTGACCTGTGCTAGGGATATCCTTAGGAGAACTCAGCCTCTTTATGCATGAGTTGAGCACTTGGTAGCAACCTCTATTTAGCACCATCTCATTTTGACCTTCCAGGCTAGGTCAACTTTCCTGTTACTTACTCCTTAGTAACCTGTACATCTTCCTACTACTTAACACATGTAGATTTTTTTGATTGCATATTATTATTTGTTTAATAACTTCCTTTTCTGTTAAACTTCTCTAAGCAAAGATCAAATGTTTCATATTAATTGATGATGACTGTGCTAGGCACGGATACCAATGAGTAAAAGCTGACATAATCCTCAAATCTAATGATGTATAGTATCGTGGAAAACACAGATATTAACCCAATAATCACAACAGGAATGTAAAATTTTAACAGTGACAAGGGCTGTGAAAGAGGCCACTGCTTTGTGCAGTATGGTGAACTAGATGTCCTAAAAGCACCTATTGTTAAAATACAACTAAAGATAGCACACGTACATAACTTTAAAGATTGCTAAGCCAGGAATATAACAAAGGAAATTGCCAAAGGCAAAAGAAATTTGGAAAGCTGAGTTGTTTGAAAAAATTTTCCATTTAATTAATTGATCAGATTTTGTTGCTGTTAATTCCTTTGATTTTTCACTACTTGCTTGAAATATATAGTTTTAAAAATTACTGTGGTAGTTACGATTAGTTTTTGCTTTATATGTTTTTAGCCTTTGTTATTGGAGCATTTAAATTTACAATTGTAAACTCTTTCTGGCAGACTGAATCTTCTATCACTATTTTCCCTTCTTTAACTCTAGTCATATTTCCTACCTTAAAGTTTACTTTGTCTGTTATTAGTATAATTATGCCAGGCTCTTGGGGTTAGTATTTTCATGGTAAATCTTTTTCCATCTTTTCCTTTCAATCTTTCTGTATCTTTGTTTTTAAGATGTGTTTCTTGTAAGCAGCACATAATTGGATTTTAAAACTCTAGTCTGAAAGCTGTGTCTTTTTATTGGAATATTTAATCCATTTACTAGACTTTTTGTCATTACTCTTGAGAATACAGCATGAAATCCTGACTTATTAAAGTATAATGGAAATTAGTGCTTTCACCACTTTTATGACAATAGAAGGTCCTTAGAACGCTATCAGTCTTATTAGTGCTTTGTTCAAGGTAACATGTTTGGATTCAAGGTAGGATGTTTTCAAGATTGACTCTTTGTCTTTGATTTTCAGCAGTTTCACTATCACGTGCCTAGGCTGCTTTTCTGTTTTGTTTTGTTTTAAAATTTATTACTATAATTTCAGTGGCTACTCTTACATTTTAAATCTATGTACTTAAATATAAATTATTCGAACAATATTCTGTTTCTGAACATAACAGATATCTTAACATACTTTACTCATTAAATACCCTTCTCCACTGTCTTGTTATTGTTGCCTGGGGTTCTAGGTTAACCTCTTTATTTTGATGCAAAAAGTATTATTGTCATTTTTTACATTGAGTAGTTTTTTCAATTTACCTACTAAAAATATTAATTTCTAGGTATTGTACAGTATTAGGTTCAGAATTTTCTTTAATAATTGTTTAAGTGAATTCTGTGAGTGATACAACAGTTTAATTTTTATATCTAAAGTATTTTCCTATTTTGTCCTCATTTTTGGGTAGTAGTTTAACAGGGTTTAAATTTCTTAATAGGTAGTTTCCCACCTACCATCAGCAATGACATTTCCTCTTTATCACTGATGTCCTTTTAGTTTCACCATAAATAATCACAATGTGTATTCACCTGCTTGGTGGTCAGAATGCACTTCTGTTCTGAGGGATTATGGCTTTCTTCAATTTTGGAAAATTCTCAGCTCTTACCTCTTTAATTATTGAATCTCTGCTATTCTTTTCATTCTCTTCTTCTGAGATTTTTCATCCTCTATGCCTCCTAAATGCTGTTGAATTTTTAAAAATCTCTTTTTCTGTGCCTGTTCTGGAGGAATTCTTTAATATCTTTTTAAATCATGAACTTAATCTTTGTTCATATCCTATTTAAAAAATAATTTAAATCATTCACTTATTTAATGTCCAGAGTTATTTAGTTATTTTTTTCCTGTTTACCAAATATTAGTGAAGATTGTTGTATAACAAATCCTCTTAACTAGTTTATCTTAAACATGATTATTTAAATATTTTTATCAGACTCTTCTAAAATGTGCTTCATCTGAAGTGAATTTATATCTTGACGTATTTTGCTAACTTTCTGTAAATATTAAATTTCTTCATGTGTTGTATAATTCTGTTTCTTTTTCGTGAATAAACTCTAATTTTCATTTACTTAGTTTTTTATTAATTAAAAAAAAACTTGAAATAATTGTAGGCTTAAAGTAGAGAAAGCAAGTGCAGTACAAAGATTTTTTTTCCTGAACCTTTTGGGAGTAAGTTACAGACATGATCATCCTTGAATATTGCAGTGTGTATTTCCTACAAACAAGGACGTTTTCCTATGTAACCACAAAGAATTACAAAAATCAAGAAGTTAACACTGATTCATTATGACAGTCTTATTATCAAACCCCATATGGTTTCATCAGTTGTCCCAGTTACACTCCTTTTAACAAAATATTCCATTCTATAGTCATACCTTGCATTTAGCTTCTTGACAACTTTGAATGTATTGGAAATGTCCTCCTAAGACTCATGTCATGCATTTTTGGTAGGAATATGACAAAAGTGACACTGTGTTTATTTCATTGTATCTTATCAGGTGGCACCCAATTCAGATTTGTTCTATTACTGATTATATTTACTATAATTAGTAAATTAAGGTGGTTTCAGTGGAAAAGTTATCCTTTCAATATTTGTAATTAATGAGTATTTTGAAGGGTGGTACTTTCAAAGGATGTAAATATCACATTCTTCATCAAATGTTCAATTTATTCAATGATCTATTTTTATCAGTATGGGCTCACGGGTTTTTATTTTATTCGATAGATTGTAATTAGTCATGCCATTATTTCTTTTGATGCTCAAATTGTGCCAGATTTGGGCATACATACAAATTGTTTGTATATACATATATGAGTTTATATACATACAAGAGTTTACATCAATACTTTTAATTCCAATTCAACATTACAGGGTTAATTCCATATTTCTCTCTTTTCACATTTATAATTTCCTTCCTTCTTTGACAGTGAGAAACCTGGCTCTCATTGTCCTCAGTATATTTGCTTAGTTGATTAATTTCTTTTTATGTAACTAATCTCCTATCACCATCACCACTCCATTCCCTACACAGGTGTTATTTTTGCTGCTGTTCCTTGTGTGCAAGTCTCTTCAACCCATCCATGTTGCAACACATCGTGCTTGACTCTGCTTGTGGGTGCCTGCCCCTCCTTCCTCAGGATCCAAAATTTTACACCAGATTTTGCTCCTCTGTAGACAACCTTTTAGCTCTTTAATTTTGTTTTGAAAGCTCATTTTGAGTGGGTGGTTTAATTTTAGTTTGGTTTCATTTTTTTTCATGCTTTCCTATTTGTCTAATGATCCTGCTGTATTTCTATAGGCCCTATAGGATTCCCACCTCCACCCCTAGGCCCATTGTGTAGAATCAGATTTTGTAATGGCTTCAAGGCCAGTTATGTTACTGAGGATATCACAGATCCAACTGCAGAGCCATTGGAGTATTTATCTCCATTCATAGCACCAAACCTAGTTTCCATGAAATAGCAGCATTAGGAGGATGTCACCTGCAACGTTTTTTCAACCTCCTTTAAAGCATGGTGGGGTGCCCCAGTCCAGTCCCTGACTTCACATAGTGTGCCTGGCTCTTATCCCAGTTCTTACGGAAACATTCATCCTCGTTACTCTCACATAAGCTGAACTCCTGGAGGCTGCTACCTTCTTTTGGATCCAAAGCAGTCCTCCACTTCATTTCTCTTCATTAATTAGACTTCTGTTCTACTTCTGGCCCATGGAGATTTTTGTTTCAGTTTTAGTAGGGCAGTCATTGGCTTTCCTATTTCTATACTTCATCACCATTAAGTATTTCGTGCTGAGCAAGTGTCTTGAAGTATTTCTCTAGCACCAATCACTATGTTATCTTGATCCCAAGTCCTTATGTTGGCTACTAATCATACTTGACCTTTAATTGATTTTAAATAATAATGTATCCCTACTCCACATTTAAAAAGTAATCATTTCTGGGAAATGGGCCAACTATTCAGAGGATGACAGCTGAACGGTATGCATCATAGGATGACCATGGACGTTCAGGATGTGAGAATGATGTTCACTTTTAAAAGCTACATGACTGCAGCAAGATTGTTAGGCAAGGCTAAATATGCAAATGGAGGTCATGGGGTCTCAGCTGTGGGAAGAAAAATGACAAGTATCAACATCTGGACTATGTCTCCTGTTGCCTTTGAGGTGGGATTGGCAAATGTGCGACTTATCTGACAAAAAGTACCATTGAATTAGACTTAGCCTTGTTCTTTCCTTCTGCACCCTTCCTTTTATTCCTCATAGCGTTTGGGTTTATTATGTTTTTAAACCAGAGGGCTAGTGGATTGTTGTTCAGAAATACTTATTCCTTCCACCCTTCTGCCACCTCTGTGGGTGGAGTACACGTTTACTTTTTGATGTTGGGCTTGGTTGTCATTTTCTTTGACCAGTGGAATGTTAGTGGCCTGCTCTACCAAAAGTTTAAAATGCAGGTTGGCAACTGGCCTTGCTTTTTGGCACTTCTGCTTTCACTATAAGAAGAACATGACTGGGCTAGCCCACTGGTCCCAGGAGGAGCATAGAAGGTATGTGGAGCAGTGTAACACCAGCCCCATACACCAGCCATGCCGAGCCTATGTCCATCAAAACGCAGATGAACTTCAGTGGCATGAGGGAGCTTACCAAGACTAACAGAGCCCCCAGCTGAGACCAGCCTGCATAAGGGGGCCCTCCACCAATCCACAGATGAGTGAGCTAAATACATACTGACCTTCCTATGCCACTGAGATTGTTTCATTATTTTTGGCACAAAAATAACCAAAATACCTGAGACAAACTGTCCCCCTTTCATCACTTGCAACTCATCTTACTAAGACCTGGCATTCCATTTTGAAACTTCAGTCTCTTCTCTCCTGTGTCTCTGGAATATCTTAATTCTCATTACTATGATTTTGTCTCAACATCTTCTGTTTCCTGTTAAGGACACGTGCTTTGTATCCTCATGTCTGATTAGAACCGGGTTCTTGCTTTGCCTTTTCTATTTTTCTTTCCATGGGGTATGGCTGTGTCCAACCCCAAGTCCACTGGCAGAGGCCTAATGCCTGTTAATACTTGGATTTTGCACTTGCCTGAATATCTATTGGTATGCCTTTCTGTTAGGTTCTACCTATGTCTCCTCATAAAATTTTTCTTCCTCTATCTCCCCACATCAATCCCTTTTTAAACTGCTTCTTGGACTCTTGTTTTATTATCTTGTTGCTTTTAATACTTCTAGTTCTTGTCATTTTTCCTCCTAAGTATCACTGTAATATTTGGAATATATAGAAAACCATCAGAAACCATGCCTGTATTTACTTCTGTTAATAATTGTGGTGCATTTTGCTCCAGCACCAGGATGAGTCTAGACCTTGGCCTTGCCTCTGCCTTTCTCTTCTATTCTGTTGCAAGTACTTGGCCATGATCATTTCCTTTGTGTGTTGTGCCTTCAGAGTGACATAATGTGGACTTAGAATGACATAATGTGGTAGGTGAGTGGGTGGATGGGGGTTAAAAAGAGAAGCATTCAATGAGATGGAAGCCATCAACTTGTCACAGAGATGAGAGAGAGAAGAAAGAGGGAAGAGGCAGAGCTAATTGGCTGCTCCGACAGGAATTTATGGGGTCCTTTACTTTCGAGGGGTTTCTGTAACTGGGTTTTCATTCACTAGTCTACCAACTCAGAAGCTAGGACTTGTTCTCTGGGACTAACCCACACCTTGTTGCTCTTTGGGTCTCCTTTCTCGTGTTTGTGCTGTCTGTTCCCTTCTTTGTTCATATGGTGTTTCCCTGTTGGGGCACATTGCCAGTCTTTTTTGATATCTCCCACTCTCCGGACCTACCACCTTGGCACCACATCGCTGACTGGACTTGGGTTTTCCTGAGTCTTGTAACTACACCTTACACACTGCCTCTTGGGCTTCTATTTGAGGCTAGCAGTAAGCATTAAGAGTCAATTCTGGCTGGGTGCGGTGACTTACGCCTGTAATCCCAGCACTTTAGGAGGCCAAGGTGGGCAGATCATGAGGTCAGGAGTTCGAGACCATGCTAGTTAACATGGTGAAACCCTGTCTCTACTAAAAATACAAAAAAAAAAAAAAAACTAACGGGGCGTGGTGGTGGGCGCCTGTAGTCCCAGCTACTCAGGAGGCTGAGGTAGGAGAACGGCGTAAACCTGGGAGGCGGAGCTGGCAGTGAGCCGAGATCGCGCCACTGTACTCCAGCCTGGGTGATAGAGCCAGACTCCGTCTAAAACAAAATCATAAAAAAAAAAAAAAAAAAAGAGTCAATTCTTAGAACTCTGAATGTCAGGGGTTACCTCCTTTCCAAGGTCTATGGGTCTCTCCTGCAGCTCTCTGCATGTTGTCTATAAAATCCAGGGATCTGATTTATGCATTCACTTTATCTCAGGGTTGTCTACCATTCACTGGGTGGGCATTTGACTTGGCAAACCCTGAGAGTGAGGATGTGGCTATTTGCAGAGAGTGATACATGCTGTTCTCTCAATGGAAAATATAATTTGGTGATGGATTGCCCAGTGTTTCTTGCTTACTTTAAACTGAAACTTTCTATTGAACCTACCCTAACTGCAGCTTTCTTGTAAATAAACAATCCTTGGATTTTATGACTGTGGGCTCACTGCCAAATGCTTATTCCTAGTCTGTGGCATGAAAACCCAGTGAAATAGAATAGAAAAGGCAAGAGAGAAAGAGAGCAAGAAAGAGACAGGAGAGAGGAGAGACAGAAAGAAGAGGAGAGAGAGAGAGAAGGGGGGGAGGGAGGGAGGGGGAGAGAGAGAGAGAGAGAGAGAGAGAGAGAGAATAGAGCTATTTCCTTGAGAGCAAGCAGGACTGTGGGGTTAATTTTGCAAAGTACTGTGCTTCCAAAGGCTCAGGGTAGTCCTCTGTTAAGTGGGAGCTGGCTTGCCAATAGATACAGGAGCTCCTGAAGGTTGTGAGAGAGCAAGATCTATGTCCCCGCACAGCTGGTGTTAGATGCTGTCATTCCCCAATCTCCCTGCCACGTTTGACTAAGAACGCCTTTCTATTTTGAATATCAATGTGTGAAGTCAACTGTTCCCTAATCTATACCCACTGCTGGGACAGTTCCAAGGTTTTGGATTAAATACTCCAGCACAAATCTCTTTAAACCTTTCCTAAATAAGAAATTATGCGAGTCTCTCCAGTGAAAGATTTTCGCTCCCAGGGAATTAAAACATTCGGCTCTGTTTGCTCTTCGGAGAACAAAGTGGCTCAGAAGTCTGCTCTCTAATTGGCTGATGTCGTTTGGACCCGCTGCGACACTGCTTCGCATGGCCTCACACCCTCTCTGGAGGGCCCACTGACTGCTGGCAAATAAGTCCCGCTCAGCGGTTATTTTTTTCTGCTTCAGTTATTCATCTGGCGGTGGTGTTGGGGGAGGGGTATTACACAAAAATTATCACAAAATAAAACATTCCCATGAAGAAAAACTATATAGAATTGTTGGACCCTTTGCTGCATTGCTTTATGGCAATTGTCACTTGTTGGCTCGAGAGAATTAGGTGTTTTTTTCCCCCACGGAGTCTCTCTTTGTGGCCCAGGCTGAAGTGCAGTGGCGTGATCTCAGCTCATTGCAGCCTCAGCCTCCCAAGTTCAAGGGATTTTCCTGCCTCAGCCTCCTGAGTAGCTGGGATTATAGGTACCCACCACCATACCCGCCTAATTTTGTATTTTTAGTAGAGATGAGGTTTCACCATGTTGCCCAGGCTGGTCTCAAACTGCTGACCTCAAGTGACCCACTCGCCTCAGCCTCCCAAAGTGCTGGGATTACAGGTGTGAGCCACTGCACCCAGCCAGGAGTGTTTTTATTTGTTGGATGGGATGCAGATATTTCCCCCAGGTTTTAGATTTGTTATTTATTTTCTCTCACGGACCCGGGAAAGATGAAATAATCTATATTGTTGCTGTTGTAGTTATTATTTGGCTGAGGTATTAGAAATCAAATTTGCATAGACCTTATGCTAAAGCATGAAATAACTCCTCAATGCTGTCAAGACATTTAATGAAACATAATCACATGTATATTGCTTTGATACAGGTAAAATGGTATGTAGGTAAAGTTAAATGCATAATTATGTAGAAATTCTCTGTTTCACAGAGATTTTATAGATTTCAAAGAGACTCGCCTTCATACAAACCCTTGCGTAAGTTGTAACTTGTCTCTTCATTCTACAGACCATGGAGATGATAGGTAATAAGCAATTGAAATGGTCAAATTGTCATTTTAGAACTGTAACTTTCTGGAGTGAGAAGGGAGAACTGAAATCTGAGGCAGTGAGCAAAATGAGAATAGGGGTTCAGAAGAGAGAGTGGGTTTGGGGACGCATTCCTGAAGGAAAATGGGCAGGACTTACGGGGTGTAAGGGGTGAGGGTGAAGAAGTCTAGGGTCATCTTGGTTTCCGTTTTAGGAATATGACGTTGGAGCAACTCCGTTAAATGAGATAGAGAATGGGGAGGGCATGTGTCAGTCGTCATTCTGGTGAGAAAAGATGACACATTCCAATTAAGTAACAGGAGGAGAGTTTATTAAAAAGGCTACTTGAAAGGTGTGGGCAGCTGTAGAGGGATGCACCAGAGACATAGTGTATGGCCCTGTGGCTTTGGCAGTGGAGCCATGACTCCTGAAGGAGAAAAGAGAAGGGAGCAGTTGCTGGAATCCAGGGAGCTCTGTGCGATGAGGACTGCATGACACTGGCTGTGCCTTTCACTAGAGGGACACAGCCAAGTGGACACAGCCAGCCCACACAGCCACAGCAGATGGTGGCTGAGGAATCAATACGTTTACCTCACTCTCCTGTCTCCTTCCAGCTTTCTGCTGGGACTCTCCACTGGGTTCTCCAAACACCAGCTAGAGACATGGGAGCCCAGAGAGGCCATTCACAAAGGTCAGCCTCTCGGAGCACAGAGCAGGTTGGGGAAGGGTGGAAGTGGAACTAGAAGGGCAAGCAGGAGATGTCCAGCAGTGGGATTTTGCTAATGAGCTCTGTTTTCATCTGAATGGATTTGTAGTGCCTGTCACTATACTAGTCTAGAGCTTGGAAAAAAGATCGGGTTTGATTTGTAGCTTGGGAAGCATCAACCAAAATGCACGTGAAGTGCTTAGCACAGTGTCTGGCAGAATGTGCACACTCAATAATTACTAGCTGTTATTACTAAGTTTATTGCTAAATGCTGCAGAGAGATGAAATTCGTGACCATAAGACATGAGGAAATGTCAGGATGGAATCCAGATTGCAGAGAGTTGAGTGGTGAAGGAGAGGTGAAGAAGTGGTTGTAGTATGTGTACACTACTCTTTTAATAATTGTAAGGTCAGGCGTGGTGGCTCATACCTGTAATCCCAGCACTTTGGGAGGCTGAGGCAGATGGATCACCTGAGGTCGGGAGTTCGAGACCAGTCTGGCCAACAGGGTGAAATCCCATCTCTACTAAAAATACAAAAATTAGTCAGGCATGGTGGTGCATGCCTGTAATCCCAGCTACTTGGGAGGCTGAGGCAGGATAATTGTTTCAATCTGGAAGGTGGAGGTTGCAGTGAGCCGAGGCCGAGATCATGCCATTGCACTCCAGTCTGGGCAACAAGAGTGAAACTCCATTTCAAAAAAAAAAAAAAAAAGGCCAGGTGAGGTGGCTCACGCCTGTAATCCTAGCACTTTGGGAGGCCGAGGTGAGTGGATTGCCTGAGCTCAGGAGTTCAAGACCAGCCTGGGCAAAATGGTGAAACCCTGTCTCTACTAAAATACAAAAGAAATTAGCCAGTCATGGTGGCTTGCGCCTGTAGTCCCAGCTACTTGGGAGGCTGGGGCAGGAGAACTGCTTGAACCTGGGAGGTGGAGGTTGCAGCGAGCCAAGATCGCACCACTGCACTCCTGCCTGGATGACAGAGTGAGACTCTGTCTCTATCAATATAATAATAATAATAATAATAATAATAATAATTTGGGGCCAGGCATGGTGGTTCATACCTATAACACCAGCACTTTGGAAGACTGAGGCAGGAAGATCACTTGAGGTCAGGAAATAGAGAACAGGCTGGGCAACATAGTGAGATCATGTCTCTACAAAAGTAAAAAAATAAAAGTAAGAAGAATTTCGGTAGTGAAGACCTGAAGGGAAATACAGCAGTAGTTTCTGGAAAAGGGAGGAAAGAAGGTTGAAGGAAGATGCTCTGTTTCCTAGGCATGGGATACAATTGAGCATGTTTATGGGGAACAGAAGGAACTGTAAGAGAGTCAGCCAAAGAGACAGGAAAGAGGAAGGAAGGTATTGATGGGGGTGACAGCCTGAAGAAAGAGTAAAAGGAGGAAGATAGGTAGGATGATGGCAATGAGATGATGACAGTGAGGCCACTGCTGATGGAGATGATGGAGAGAAAGAGGAAGAGGAGCAGGAAGAACTGGAGGAAAAAGAGATGGCATCAGAGCATAGGTGAGAGCATTAGCCTTGAGCAGGGGAGTGACACTTTTGTAAGACACAGGGCAGCAAATACAGAGAGAAGTAGATATGATACTTGAGGGGCAAGGAGAAATAAATTAAGGGAGTTCTTACTAGATAGTCAACATTTCCTGTCTGCTGTGGGAAGAGATGGGATAATAGAAAAGATAAGGATAATACTAACTTTAGCTACTATTGAGACTCATTGAACCAGGCACCCTTTCTCAGATTAAATTCATTTCATCTTCACAACAACCTCATAAGAAAGCACTATTATTATCACTTCAATTTTATAGATGAGAAGCTGAGGTAGGTATGGAATTTAAGCAATAGACAAAGGCCTGAAAAGAAATATAGGTCATGATTCTGCTGGACCAGGCATGACAAGAAAGTGGCATATTTACCAACCGCCCTCTCTGCACCATGGCAGACACCATCTCTCCACTGTGCGTGAGGGAGTGCTCTAGGCAGTCACCCTGCTGGTAGGGACAGATGCCCTAAAATCTATTTGTCTATCCCCATTCTAAGAATTGGCCAGAAGAGCCTGAGGACTGAGAGGCACTGTGGACACCGGGTGACAAGTTCACATTAGCCTCCGGGTCGTTTTGGTTTGCATGCATCCAGTCTGCTGGACAGTGGGAGCAGTTTCTTCATTCTTCACTAAACCTTCCTTTCTCTGTCTCTCTGACTCTCTCTCTCTCTTTCTTTTCCTTTCTCCTCCTGTCTCTGGATCCTCAAATCTGTTTCTCCCTTGGTAGTTTGGGACCCATTCAAGTCCCTCAATCACCTTCAACTCAAAATACGTATTGCGTTATTTTCCCCAATGAACACAGTTGCCTTTCCAAAAGAAATGCTAGAACCAGCTGCTACTTTGATAAGACTTTTTTCCCCTCACTTCATTACACTTGTTTCTTCCCATTCATTTAGCGCAACAGAGTTGAACAGTTAAAGAACTCTCAGGACCTGGCCTTGCATTAGGAATCTGGAGTCTCTGGTACTAAACTTAAAACTCAGGCTGCCAGGTCATGCTTTGCAAAGGACACTGACCCAGCCCCGACTGTCCTGGAATGGGCATCCCTTACCTTCCCAGGCTGTGTGCTGTTGTGTGTGTCCCAGGGTGACATAGCCACTCAGCCTCCGCCGTCTTCCCAGGATGGCAAAGGTGAACACACGCCTCTACTTCACTTTGTTATGTTCTTCAAGCGGAACTTACCATAATGCTTGCTTTGATCCTTGGTTTTCACTCATCCTTGTGCTTGAAACTTCTCAGTGAGAAACCTGGGATGCCCATGGATGCTGGATTAAGCTCTTTGTAACTCAAAGTCGTCCTTATGGTTTAGGACAGTGTTTCCCTTGTGTACTCCCCTGATGACAAGCAAGATGATTTTAGGTAGTACATAGAGGAATGTCTTTTTCATTGTAATGGTTACTTATTTTCATATTTTACTTTCCATTCAAGACAAATTATATAGGTTCCTGTTTGTGGCAGGGACATAAAATTTCTTTTTAAAACAATTTCATTTAAGTAAAGACATTAAGCAAACTTAAAAATAATGAGAGTGGAGGGTTGTGGTTATTACTAAGTCCTTGAAATACTAAGGGAATGACAATATTTAGAGAAACCCTGGTTCGTTATATTGGAAAGTAGGATTTTTGCTGCCCGTTTTTCAGTTCCCTTTGCATCTGTCACTTGCTGGCATAGAGGGTACCGCCTCTCGAAAATCTCAGGTCATGCTTTGGTGACCATCAGTTACAAACTGCCTCCAGGGATTTCAGACAGTGAGTCCCATGGTGAGAACCCTGCAGAAAGAATAAAGACTCAGAGTTAGGAGTCTAAGGAGCTGTCTCTGCTCTGCACTAAACCTTCATATGCCTTTGACCAGCTACTTAAGTCCTCCAGAGGTCAGTGCTCTTTTCTCAAGGGGTGAGCTGATGGACTCCATGATCTCTAAGCTTCCTTTTGCTGTATCTCTTTAGTTCCACCTTCTCCCTAACACAATTGCCTTGCAGGGTCTGGGCAGACACAGCCCAGAAAAGCAATGTGCTAGGGCACCACCTTCTCCCATTGATGTACACGTGTGGATGCATGCCTGGGGAAATCTTACCGGGACAGGTTTTTTTTTAGACTTTGGGGCTAGAATTTAGCGTTATCTAAGATTCTCAGATCCTTGGGGAAATAGAGAATTATCTTATTGTTTTTTACATAATTGAAGTCCCTTTGGTGCTGGAGACTGTAGGCTGTCCTCAAAAATCCATTTTCCCTTTTCCATAGTAATAGATGTGCAGCTGGTCCCATGGCTGTCTAGGTAGGGATGCATTTCTCAGAGCCCCTTGAGGCCATCTGGCTCTGTTCTCTCCCATGGAATGGGGGTGGAGGTTATATTTCACTGTGGAAGGGACAGATAAGGCAGAAGGAGTCTTCTTTCTCTTTCTGCACCTGGACCCTGGACTGGTCTACATACCTTAGACTTAGTGGATGAGGACAACACTCTTAGGATACATGGCCAGTGGAGCAGAGCTGCCTGAAGTGCTCATCTTGAACTGTTAAGTGACAGAGAACGAAACTTTACTGTTATTTAAGCCACTGATACTTGGGGATCTCCTGATTCCAATAGTATATTATCTCCTAACTAATATGTACTTTCAACATCAATCAAATGTTGAGGCCTTCATATCTGCACCTCTCTTTTATTTTTCAATTTTCAATAAACTCTATTTTAGAGTAGCTTTAGGTTTATGGCAAAATCAAGTGGAAAGTAGAGTAGAGAATTCCCATATACTCTCTCCCCTCACATATGTCACACATGCATAGCTTCCCCCACTATCTAAATCTTGCACTAGAGTGGTACATTTGTTACAGCTGATGAACCTACACTGACACAACATTGTCACCCATAGTTTACATTAGAGTTTACTCTGGATGTTGTATATTCTATGGGTTTGGACAAATGTAAATGACTTGTGTCTACCATTACAGTATTGTACAGAATAGTTTCCCATAAAATCCCTCCTCCCTCCAACTCCTGGCAACCTCTGACCTTTTTACCGTCTCTATGGTTTTGTCTTTTCCAGAATGTCATATAGTTGGAATTATACAGTATGTAGCCTTTTCAGACTGGCTTCTTTCACTTATTAATATACATTTCAGGTTCCTCCATATCTTTTCATGATTCATTTCTTTTTAGCACTGAATAATATTCTATTGTCTGGATGTACCATAGTTTATTCATCCATTCACCTACTGAAGGGCATCTTGATGGCTTCCAAGTTTTGGCAATTATAAATAACACTGCTATAAACATCCATGTACAGGTTTTGTGTGGGCATGAGTTTTCAACTCCTTTGGGTAAATACCAAAGATATGATTGATGAATTTTATGGTAAGAGTAAAAAATGTCAAATTGTCTTCCAAAGTCCCTGCACCATTTTACATTCCCACCAGCAGTGAATGAGAGTTCCTGTTTGTTATCAACTGAAAGTTTGTGTCCCCCCACAAAGTAATATGTTGAAATCCAAACCCCCAACCTGATGGTATTAAGAGATGGGGCCTGGGCCAGGCATGGTGGCTCACACCTGTAATCCCAGCACTTTGGGAGGCCAAGACGGGCAGATCACGAGGTCAGGAGATCGAGACCACCCTGCCTAACATGGTGAAACCCCATCTCTACTAAAAATACAAAAAATTAGCCGTGCATGGTGGCACTCACCTATAGTCCCAGCTACTTGGGAGGCTGAGGCAGGAGAATGGCGTGAACCCGGAAGGCGGAGCTGGCAGTGAGCCGACATCGTGCCACTGCACTCTAGTCTGGGTGACAGAGAGAGACTCCATCTAAAACAAAAAACAAAAAACAAAAACAGAGGTGGCGCCTTTGGGAGGTAATTATGCCATGAGAATGGAGTCCTAATGAATGGGATAGTGTCTCTTAAAAAAACATGAGAGCTCTCTCTCTCTCTCTCTCTCTCTTTCCCTGTTGTCTCTACCAAGTGAGGGAACAGCAAGAAAACAGCCACCTGCAAAGAAGAGGGTTCTCACCAGACAATAGCTCTGCCGGTATCTTCATCTTGGACTTCCCAGCCTCCAGAATGGTGAGAAATATCTATTTGTTGTTTCAGCCACCCCGTCTATGGTAATTTTTTCTAGCAGCTTGAACTGACTAAGGGCTTTCTCACATCCTCACCAGCACCCCTCCTTTTGCATTTAGCAATTTTTATCTTTTATCACAATGACTTGCTATAAGGTTCTTGAAGGCAGGGTGTGTGACTGACTCACATTTTTATCATCAGGAGCACATAGAGGTTGTCTATAAATAATTAAATGGCAATAAGAATGCACAAATCAGGAGAAATCAGCTGGCCAGTCATTCTAGCCATGTGGAAGCCTGGTGTAATGGAGTAAACCCTGGAGGATGAGTCAGAAGAGTTGGTTTAGTCCTAGCTCTGCTAGCAGTGTGCAGAACCTCAGGTTTCCTATACTTAAAATAGATATTGCATCAGGTTTCTCAGGTCTTGTCAACCTCTAGCAATCTGTAGTTTGAGGTTCTCTTTGACTTGAACACGTTTCTTTTGCCCCAACACTTTGCTATGATGGAAGGAGTCACTCTCTCTTTCAATTTCAACCTAAAGATCACTTCCTCCAGAAAATCTTCCCACCCTTCTCCCCCACCTCTCCTGGACTAAGTGAATGCTTGCCTATACTACATATATTTTTCATATCACAATAATTACCCTGTTCAATAATACTTCTTATTTGTCTGATTCCCAGTATAGGCTTTGTGAGGGCTTGTTTAAATTGCTTCTGTTATCTCCCATGTTCCTAGCACAGCATCTGGCCCAGAGTAGGGGCTTAATATATATTTTTAAAATGAAAAAGAAATAAATGGATCAATGAAGGAATATATGGGTCAAAAAAGTTTGTTTTTTTCCTGTTTAATAGAAACCCTTTCACCCTAAATATTTGTTTTCTTAGTTTTCTTGGACCTCAGATACAGTTTCCTTGTGGGGTAATTTGCATAGCCATGGAAAAAAAATACAGTATATGCAAACCAGGATAAGGGTCTATTTTGCTGACTGCACCTACATCTCCAGTATCCATTGGTCTAGTTTAGCCTTACCGTAGCGTTATAACAACACACCGTGTGCCTCTAGGCTGTTGACAAGAAAGATAATACAAACTAATAACCATTAAAATTATACGAAGACTATTTAAACTTATTCCTAAATTCATGCTTCAGGGATTTGCTTGAAAGGGAGTAAATGAGAGCTCAGCTGATATCTCAAATCCCATTCTAAGGATATTAACTCCCTAGAATCTAAATCAAGCCATTAGACTCTGCTTCTAATTTAGATCCAGCCATTGTCTAGATTAAATGAGTTACTAAGGTGGAAACGGAAAGAAGAAAACATTTGAATTTGAATCCACATAAGTGGGAATGTTACCTAGTTGTAGAATCTTTGTCAGTTATTTTAACAACTGGGTCATATGTTACTTTACTAATTGCATTTGTGAAGATTACGTTCAAGAAATAAAAGCCAGATTGTCTTTAGAAACTGTTGGTGTCAAGCTGTAAAACTGCAACTTGATCCTTCAAAAGTGGGTTACAACTAGAATATGATCTATTTAACAAATAATGTGCCGTCGACAAAATTTTTAATGGGAAGGGGGAGGAACCTTTTTTCACTTTTCCTGATTGGCAAATGTAATCACCATGGACTTGCAGCACGGTTGGAACCTGTGTTCCGCTTCCATTCCTTTTCCCATTTGTGGAGACAGATGCAAGGCAAGTGCTCTGGAGGCTAATGTAGAGTGCTAAAGAGATGGCTTGACTTTTTTTTTTTTTAAGTAAAAAAGAGGCCAAAAATGGTCTATTTTGGTGATTCTCAACTGGGGGCAATTTTGCATCTTACCCCATCCCAAGGGACATTTGGCAGTATCTCAGGACATTTTTGGTGTATCTACTGGGTAGAGGCCAGGGAGGCTGCTAAAGTTCATGGGACAGCCCCTACACAAAGTTATCCAGCCCAATATCAACAGTGCTGGTCTATTATATTAAGAACCCTGGTCTACTGTGCTAGGAAAAAAAAAAGTCTCCAGCATCTTTTTGACATCACTGCATTAAAGCACAGACATGTAGACCTGTTGTCATATCAGGCAGGCTCAGGCATAAGGCACAGCGGACCTTGGCGAAACAGGCAGTCAGGAAAAGACAAACCCATCCCTGGGCTGGGGGAACTGCCTTGCTACGCTGCGGCTCCCTGCAGTGGGAATTGGCTCTTCATTAAATTATTATTAGTAGTAGTATTTTTGAGACAGAGTCTCATTCTGTCGCCCAAGCTAAAGTGCAATTGTGTGATCACAACTTACTATAGCCTTGAATTTCTGGACTCAAGAGATCTTCCCACCTCAGCCTCCCAGTTACCTGGGACCACAGGCATGTGCCGTCATGCCTGGCTAACTGAAAAGTATGTGTATATTTTTTTGGTAGAGACAGGGTCTCCCTATGCTGCCCAGGCTGGTCTCGAACTCCTGGGCTCATGATCCTTCCACCTTAGCTTCCCAAAGTTCTGGGATTCCAGGCATGAACCAATATGTCCAGCCTGGAATCAGCTCTTTAATACATAATGTTCTAGGGAATCTAGTTAGTTCTGGAAGGCCTTGTCATATGAAAGGTTGGTCTGGGAGGCTGGAACATGGTAATGTTTTGTAGAAAGAATCTTGACTTTGGAGTCAGATACAATTGGATTTACATCTGAGGTTCACACTAGTTGTGTGAACAAAATGAACATACAATATTTTATCATTTCTGTCACTTGTTCTACATTTTAACATTTCTTAAATTGAGTTACCTCTTACCATAGTTTAATTGGAAGTGACTCTTTTTTTCTTAAACTGATATATAAAACAAAATAATGGTATTTGTTAGCAAGTTGTGGTGTCTCAGCTTCAATGAAATGTGACTATGATAACACCTTACGGGCAGGTCTGAATCAATGTGCTTAGCAAACCCAAAGTTTACCAACGTAGTGGAATTAGCTAGGAAAACAGCCCCTGCCTAGGACTTTTAAAAATTGCTTCATTTGTTCTATTCAAAGTTTAACCCTCATCCTGGGGAAGGAAATGAGTTCTCATTTTTGTGTCTTAGTTGATACTTAATACATTCCAGGCCTCTCTTCTTTGAAGTGTGTGCTCTCTCTGTGTGTGTGTGTGTGTGTGTGTGTGTGTGAGAGAGAGAGTGCATGCATGAATACCCATTTGTCTGCATGCACAGATCTGTAGCAGCAAAACTCTTTGTAGACCATATTCACAGGAGAAGCCAAGGCTCCCAAACATACCCTTTTGCCTGGTCAAGATGAGCTCAGGAGCTGTGCTGTGCTGAGGCTGTGGTAGGTAAAGGCTTTTAATACCTTGAATGATGTTGAGCAAGAGACGGCAGAAGCCAACACCTGAGGTCAGAGCCAGAGCTGTGTATTTGCCACAGCCCTGTCCATTCCAGGATTCTGCCCTGGAAGACTGTTTTCTAGTTAATGTGAGAGAAGGTTGGGGATAGATTAAATGCTGGTTTTGAAAATTAATATGGAAATGGCCAAACTGCACGTTGCTGGTTTACTCTATAAATTTTTATTTGATTTCTGGACATGGCAATAGAAGCTAATAATAGCCACACTCTGCTATTAAAAGTTGTCTACAATGGGCCGGGCGCGGTGGCTCAAGCCTGTAATCCCAGCACTTTGGGAGGCCGAGCCGGGCGGATCACGAGGTCAGGAGATCGAGACCATCCTGGCTAACACCGTGAAACCCCGTCTCTACTAAAAAATCCAAAAATAAAAACTAGCCGGGCGAGGTGGCGGGCGCCTGTAGTCCCAGCTACTCTGGAGGCTGAGGCAGGAGAATGGCGTAAACCTGGGAGGCGGAGCTTGCAGTGAGCTGAGATCCGGCCACTGCACTCCAGCCTGGGCTACAGAGCGAGACTCCGTCTCAAAAAAAAAAAAAAAAAAAAAAAAGTTGTCTACAATGAACCTGAATGGACTCCTGTGTTGCAGGAAACCTGTGCCCCAGCACCTGCCTGCTTCTGTCGTAGAGTTGTACTCCAGGAACCATCGTGCACCTGGCAGCCCTCTCACCCTGCAGGCAGCGAGCCTGGGGAGCCATAAAGAGCTTCGTTTAGAATGGAATCACTGACTAAAATAACGCTTTGGGTAATTTTTTCTCTGTAGCAAGGCACTTGAATGTCATCTTTAGGATTAGTCGAATTTAATAAATACTGTCTGGAAGCCATATACCTACAACTGAATCTACCCAGTATAGGGAGAATTGGACAGAGTGAGGGTTCAACCTTCTAATCTTGACTTTGTCATCCCCTGTATGACCTTGGCCAGTTTCTTTAAATTCTCTGAGCCTCAGTGTTTGTACAATGGTGCAACTACTGCTAATGCTACTGCTGCAACTAATACCAATTCATACTGCGAGAATCAGATGAGATAAGATGAAGAAAAGTGTTTAAAAAATGTAAGTATTGGCTGGGTGGGGTGACTCACACCTGTAATCTCAGCACTTTGGGAGGTCGAGGTGGGAGGATCCCTTGAGCTCAGGAGTTTCACTCCAGGAATTTGAGACCAGCCTGGGCAATAAAGTGAAATCCCATCTCTACAAAAATTACAAAAAGTTAGCCTGCTGTGGTGGCTTGAGCCTCTAGTCTCAGCTACTCAGGAGGCTGAGGTGGGAGGATTTCTTGAGCTCAGAAGGTCAAGGCTGCAGTGAGCTGTGATCATGCTACTGCACTCCAGCCTTTTTTTTGAGACTGTCTCAAAAAAAAAAAAAAAAGGAAAAAAAGGTAAATATTGCCCCTCCTACACGAAAGACATTAGAAATTCAACTTGCTGTTTATTCTTGCTTACAAAGACATATTTTTTTTTGTCTTATGTTCTGGTCCCTTCCCTCTGTTTTGGTCCAAATGTCTATATGCAAGTCCATCCTCCATTAAGCCACACGAGCAAGACCAAATTATTCAGATAGGTGGTGTTGGCATATCTGGTTAAATTGAGCAGGGCTAGTGCAGCAATCAATCATGACTTTTTCCAAAGAACAGTGTGTGGGAACATCCCACTTTCTTGCAGCCAGTTCTCAACAAACATTCCTATCCACAAACAAATATTCTTGACCTCAGAAGAACTTAAAGACAACTGTCCCCTGAGCTCACTTGTGTGTAGGGTTTAGCCCGGGCCCTGAATTTCAGTGGCAGCTCTTTGCCCCCTGCCCATAGCTGACTGAGGTTTCTTTCCATCAGCACTGAGAGAACTCCAGGACATGGGAAGGTAACATGATATTTCATAGGAAACCAGAAAATATTCCTGCTCGATGGCCTTTGTTCCTTCTCACATTTCATGACTGCAGTTTTGTGCCTAGGCTGAGGAAGTCAGCTGCTGACAATTTGGTTTAGATCTGAGTAAAAAACATGATTTTTACTTCAATTCTTACCAAGATTGCTGAAAAATGATCCATGAAGCAGCCTGGCTGATTGGCGAGCAACGGAAATTGCAGTTTTTCTACTGTGAGCCTCGTCACTCTGTGGGCTTGGTACAGACGGATGGAAACTCAGGCTTGGCAGTTGTGGGTCACTCTCCCATTAGACAGCCTGGATCCGAGCTTGGACCAAGCAACTGAATAGGGGCAGGGTGATGTAAGAGGGAGGCTTGCTCGGGAGCTCAGAGCTGATGGCAGTATTGCCCTTTGGTCCCTCCAAATCAGATTGTCCTAGGCTATTTCCAAATTGGAGGAGAATCTAATAAGGGATTGATTTTTTTCCTGTTTACTTATGATAACATTTTCTTAAAAATAATTTCAGGAGGCCACCTGTGAATGATCCCTTGTATTTACAGCCTTGGTAGTATTATTAAAGTCTTACGATTGATATATTTTGGCTTAGAGGATGCCATTATGTACCTCTGGGCCTCGGTTTCTTTGCATATCAATGTTAGACTCTGGCTGGTGTATCTTCTTCAGTTTTTTTTCGAATTGTGGTAAAACACACATAAAATTTCCACAATATATAAAAATGGTTAGAGCATAAAATGTACAGTTTAGTCGTGTTAAGTACATTCATATTGTTGTGCAACCACACCACCACCCATCTGTAGAACTCTTTTTATCTTACAAACTGAAAATCTATATCCTTAAACAACTTTCCATTTTCTCTCTCCCTACAGTCCTTGGTAATCGTCATTCTGCTTGCTGTTTCTGTGAATTTACATTCTAGATACCTCATATAGTGGAAACATACAGTATTTCTCTTTTCGTGACTGGCTTATTTTACTTAGAACAATGACCTCAAGGTTCATCCATGTTGTAGCCTGGGTCCGAATTTCCTCCTTTTGTAAGGCTGAATAATATTCCATTGTAGATATATACCACATTTTGTGTATTCATTCATCTGTCCATGGGCACTTGGGTTGCCTTCACCTTTTGGCTATTGTGAATAGTGCTGCTCTGAACATGAGTGTCCAAATATCTCTTCAAGACCTTGCTTTCAATTCTTTTGGGTAGATACTCAGAAGTAGAACTGCTGGATCATATGGTAGTTCTATTTTTTGTTTTTTTGAGGAACCGTTATATTGTTTACATAGCAGCTGCACCATTTTACGTTCTCACCAACAGTGCGCAGGGGTGCACTGTTGTGTTTCCACATCCTTGTTATTTTCGTACTTTTAAAAACTAGTTGCCATTCTAATGGGTATGAGGTGGAATGTCCCCTGCAGTTTTAAATGTTGGGTAATCCTGCAACTGATTTCTCTGCTCCCCCAACCTTTCTGTTACCAACAAACTAATTCCTATGTAAGAATAAGATTTTTCTCCTCATCTTTGCTTTTTTTCACACCATCGTCACCATAAAAACCCAACCAAAAATGTGTGCTGTGAATTTTAATTTTATGGCTTCCTCTTTCTTTTCTTGGGAAACCAGTTTCTGTAGTTCTCATATGGAAATAGTTTACACATGCTCATTTATTTGTTCAGCAAATATCTGAGTGCTTGCTGTGTGCAAGAAACTATGTTCACTACTGTGAAGACTACTGAGATAAACCAGACAAGGCTCTGCCCTAAGAAGTTCCCCGTTTGTAGTGGAGGGAAGACAAGAATGCTCATAACTGTAGCCCCAAGTGGCAAGTTAGTCCTGTGAAAGACAGGGGAGGCCCATGGGACATAGGGTTCTGATTATTACATTTGGCAGGTGTAATGAACATGACCAACTTTCCACTGATCAAGCTGATATTTCCTAAGTGCGTTTGTCAGAATTTCAGTTTTTTGAGATATTCTGCGAGAAAAAGGTGGGGGCTCCTTTGGCAAACATGTTTGGGAGAAGTTGCGTTCCATCATGCTGCCTTGCAGATCATAATGCAGAGCAGCAAAGTAAAGGCTCCGGGAAGTCTTACAGCCAGCTGCCTGTGACATTTCATGGAAACCCCACCCAGACCTCCATTTCATAGTTGGAAAAATGTCCATTCATATCTTTTGAAAACGCAAATGATATGGTTTGGCTGTGTCACCACCCAAATTTCATCTTGAATTGTAGCTTCCACAATTCCCATGTGTCGTGGGAGGGATCAAATGGGAGGTAATTGGCTCATGGGGGTGGGTCTTTCCCATGCTGATCTTGTGATAGTGAATACATCTCGCGAGATCTGATGGTTTTATTAACAAGAGCTCCCCTGCACAACTTCACTGTTGCCTGCCACCATGTAAGAAGTCTCTTCACTCATCCTTCATTGGAAGAGCATGATTGTGAGACCTCAGCCTTAAGGAACCGTGAGTCCATTAAACCACTTTTTCTTTATCAGTTACCCAGTCTTGGGTGTGTCTTTATTAGCAGTGTGAGAACGGACCAATACAGCAAATGATAAGAAATGCAGTGGAGGTGGCTCGAGCATGGGCTTGCAAGTCAAAGAGCCTGGGCGGATTTCCCAGCTTTCTTCCTTTTTCCTCCCTGGGGATTTTGCTTCCCACTCTCCAGCCCCTTGATGTGAACATTAGTCACATTAATGTCCGAGCAAATATGCTAATGAGTCCTTACTTACTAAGATCTCAGGAAAGTTCCTTAATTTCTTCGTGCCTTAGTTTTCTCATCAGTAAAATGGACATAATCGTAGTGCCTTCCTCACGGGATTGGAAACAGGCCTAAGTGAATTGATATTTGTAAATCTCAGAACAATGTCTGGCAGTAGTAAATATTTGTTAAATGCAATAAACAAGAGGCCTTGTATTCAGTAGTAGAGCAGCACTCCTAGCCCCTCACTTTGGGCCTTGGATCTCAGTCACACCTTATTCCCATGTTTTTCAATCCGGGGCTCCAAATTGATGCTTAAAAAACTTCAGGGTTGTAGTCATGTCTTGCTGAAGATGGATGTGTCCAGTCTGTTGCCTCTTTTTGAAATTGTCTAGTTCCAGCCTATATCAACACATTGTTGGTCCAGATGGGAGATGGGAAATGGCTAGAAATGGTCTAGTCCAATTGTTCTAATTTATAGACCGCTGGAGGGGATGGGATTTGTTCAGCTCAGACAGCTCTTGTCTGAAGAGCCAGGGAAAGAGAGAGGGAGTTCTTTAACTGGAGTAATTTTCAACGTATCCCTCTGAGTACTTTGCCGGGGGTTCTGATGCAAGTTCTGCCTTGGGACTCATGCAAAGACTGATGGAAGAAGGCTCCCACCTGGCTCTCCAGAATGCCTGCCCACAAAGGTGAAAAGGATCCCTAGAGAGCCCAGTTAGGGACTCCCCATTACCATTCCTGAGCCCACTGACTGAGCCAGCTCATAACACACATTTTGGTGCTGGAGAGAGCTCAAGAGGAGACAAAGTTGAGGGGAATGATTCAGTGAAACTGGGTCAGGGCTCCAACACGTGTTCATAGAAGGCACATTACACATAAGTAACTCTGCTATAAACCCGAGTGGAAAGGAGAGGAGAGAGAAAGGGAACGTTAAAATGGCAGCGGGGTCTTTGCCCATTGTTCTCTTCAGTGAGCTCATTCTCCTGAGTTTGCATAGCTGGAGAACATGACTTGTCTACCTTCTCAGCCCAACTAATCTCCACAGCCTCCCAGACTTGGAGCATCTCAGCCCTTTGTGTATGATCCTAGTCTTTAAACTTGCATACTTTTTGCACAATATAGGCCAAACTACTTCTTCAGGGGCCCAACCAGGGAGACCTCAATCTATTCCAATTCAATACAAAACAAAGAGGATGTGTTAGCTTCCTTGAGTTGGGATTTTTAAAGGAAAGTTGGTTCTGTGAGTCTCACCTTTTGTGATAATTTTGGAACTGAGTGAGCTGTGACTCTGGTTTCTGGGGCTAGGCATGACCTGAAACTAGGCATGCAGGATATAGCACCCACCTCAGGGAGGTTCCAGCATCTTGTTGGAGAACATTGTCCCAGCAGCCTTATCCATTCGTCCGAGCCTTTGGTTCTTCTGTCTCCCTTTTTTGGGGAAGCATCTGGTCTCTGGGCTCTCTTCTTCCAGCTGCCAAGCTGCAAGCACAAATAACGCCAAAGCCTAAGGCTGTGGCTCCTATGCTCTTTTTGGAAGACCCTCTCTATCATGTTCTTTCTTATGTTTTTTGAAACAGGGTCTCACTCTGTCAGCCAGGCTGGAAGGCAGTGGTGCAATCTCAGCTCACTGCAACCTCTGCCTCCCAGGTTCAAGCAACCCTCCCAGCTCAGCCTCCTGAGTATCTGAGACTACAGGGGTATGCCCCTATGCCTGAATAATCTTTGTATTTTTTGTAGAGATGGGGTTTTGCCATGTTGCCCAGGCTGGTCTTGAACTCCTGGGCTCAAGTGATCCACCTGCTTTGGCCTCCCAAAGTGCTGGGATTATGAACATGAGCCACTGTGCCTGACGTCTATCATGTTCTTAATCTCAATAGCAACCCTGTCAACCCCGAACATTTGTTTTACACTTTATGCAATTGATGGAACACCTCTCCTGTCCCCACCTACCTTGATCCTCACTTAACTCCATGAGACAGGCTGGGCCGGTGTGAGGGGCTCATTTTTCTTGAAAAGAAGACCAAGACTCACTGAACACAGGGCAGGAAGGCCTGAGTTGAGACAGGATCCTGACCTTCTGGTCCTGCATCCTCGTCTTCCCACCCCCTCACTGCTCTTGAGGGAAAATGCCCTTTTGGGGTTGTTTTAGGTAGTAGCAAAAAGCTGGTGTCTGAAAGGCAGTTCTCTTAGTTAAGGAATAGCAAAAACGACTTAGGCGAACCTCACTCATACACACACTCCTGAAACTCTGAGGACTCAAGTGAATGGTGAACAGTTGACCACTGTACTTAAGGGTGGAAGACTTACTTCCTTATTCTCATTCTGGCATAACTCACTCAAGAGATTTGGCCAAGTTACCACCTATCTTTGGGCCTTAGTTTCTTCCAGGACTAATGGACTATGACTCTAAGGGCCTATTTGTGAAGGAACCTGCATGGAAATTATCCCTGCCTCTCTGTTTTTCTGACATCTCTTCCCTCTCCTCTGTCACTCCTGAGAATGAAATTCCTGAGACTGATTCAATTTTCTTATTTCTTTGTCTTATTCCCTCTCTTTTCCTCTTTTCTATCAATAGAGCACTTTAATTTGATCACAGTTATCTACTCCTAAAAATAATTACCAAGTTTATATGTCCTGCAAGTAAGCAACTCATAATTTTATGTCGGCTGTCTGCTTCAGCCCTCTTTGGGGAAATTATAGGTCTTTTCTGACTTGATTTACTCGTAACAGAATAGAGAATGTTCATACTGCCATCACACACGGAGCCAGAAGAGAATTGGCCACTTCCCCTCACATATTAGAATCATAATGAATAGTTCAAGTATTACACCATGGTCTTTCCTATGCCAAGACACTGTGAAATCATATTGAAAAACACTACATTAGCTTAGAAAATGAAGTAAAATAAAATTGAATTGGGCTAGCGAATGCAGACATTTATGTTAAAGTGTGAGGCCCCACAGCAAAGAGCCTCTGCTCAGTGTTAAGTGCAAAGTGAACCATTCTTTATAGTGAGACCCCTCACCCCTGCCCTCACCTCTCTGAGGCTGCCACTGCGATCACATTTGGGCCCGAAGCTGAAGAGATGCTTTCCTGATCAGCCAATGCCTAATGATGAGATTTTTAGATGTTATTTCATTCCCACAGAAAAGCAAAAAGGGGAGCCAAATTTATTCCAAATTTCCTCAAGTCTTCCCTTCTTTGAATCAGTTTTAGTAAATCTAGTTTACCTTCTCCCAATCTGGTCTCAAGAAAACTGAGGAAATGTAGAAAAGAGGTGATTTCATAGCCTCACGGCTACACTACCAAATATCTCTGAAAAATGGAGAGAAAAAATCCCCAGCCCTGCAAAAGGTCCTTTGGTGTCCCATACCAAGGTGCCTGGGGTGAGGACAAGTCCTGGTAAGCTCTCTCCCTTTTGAGGTCCTCAACTTTGAAAGGTGAGGACTGGCTGGGTGCAGTGGCTCACACCTGTAATCCCAGCACTTTGGGAGGCCGAGGCGGGTGGATCACGAGGTCAGGAGTTCAAGACCAGTCTGACCAACATGGTGGAACCGTGTCTCTACTAAAAATACAAAAATTAGCCATGTGTGGTAGCGGGTGCCTGTAGTCTCAGCTATTCGGGAGGCTGGGGCAGGAGAATTGCTTGAATCCATGAGGCAGAGGTTGAAGTGAGCCAAGATTGTGCCACTGCACTCCAGCCTGGGCGACAGAGTGAGACTCTGAAAAAAAAGAGAAAGAAAGGAAGGAAGGAAGGAAGGAAGGAAGGAAGGAAGGAAGGAAGGAAGGAAGGAAGGAAGGAAAGGAAGTGAGGGCTGTGTTGATGATAGCTTTTGTGGGGCCTGTCCTGGGGCGTTAGTCAGATTTCTCAAAGGCTCTGTCATGTGGTGGGAAGCACTGCAGGCAGGAGATTCTTCTTAAGGAGGAATCTGCCTATGTGTAGTGAAGTCTATGATGAGGCACTGGGATGAGGGAGAGAGACTTTGAGCTCTTGGGAGCTGGCAATAACCCAAGCCACAGAAGGGAGCAAAAGCAAGAAGAAGGAACTGAATTTTGCACCCTCTTTCTGGGTGAAGGGGTGGATTGGCATGAACTGATGGAAGTAGCATAAAGAACGAGGAGGGAGGGGCCAGGAAAATTACTTATGAGGAAGGAAGTGACTGGAGTTATACATGGTTTTTGTGTCCACGTGGGTTTGATGGGTGGAGAATAACAAAGGGTTTCGGAGGAGGTGACAGCAGAAAGACTTGCAACGTGATTTGTGGTTTGTTTCTGTCGTCGCCATGTGAGGACTTCATGTCTCTCTCTCTCACAGTCCTTTGCCACGTTGACTCGTGTCTTGTGTGAGGCAGCTGTTGTCGCCTGTCGGGGTGTGTGAAAACTAGAGGAGGAGCCGGTGTCACATCTGGGTCAACATGGTGACAACCATAGAAAGCACGTGGGAAAAAGGCTGAAGCCCAGAGGCAGAGGTGGTCCTGAGACTCCGAGCTTCCTGAGCTGCCACGGGCTCTAGAATTTGACGTTTCATAATGATTTTGGTATTTTTTCAGGGAAGAGGAGACCCCGGTTGCATCTTGGTTAGACCTAAATGACGTTGGTCTTTCTGAACTCTGGTTGAGGAGTGCAGAGCTAAGGAGAGGAAAGCTTTTCCTCCCTTCACTTACCACCTCTTGTAGTCCCAATGATGTGTGCTGGCCTTCACTGCATCCCTTGCACAAAGCCACCCTTTTCTGCTTTCAGCTTGAGGAATGGATCTACCTCTGAACTCTGCATTTCTCTAGGGAAGCTCCTCACACTGGGCACAGTATTGATCTTGTCTTTTAGCTTTGATGCTTTGTCATCTTGGGGCCTTGCTGACCCCAGAGGGACTACGCCTTCTAGGGGTAGCTAATTCCTAGAGATAGGAAACAACAAGCCTATGAGTGCTCCTTCCATAAGCAAACTGACCGATCCAGAGCCCATACCCCAACCACCTCCTTCACTGAACTCTTATACTAGGGTCAGTATTCCCCTGCCATAAGCACCCCAGCACCTTCACTATTTCCTTGTCCTCATCACTCAAAGACCAGGTACAAGACAACCAGAGACAGACCCTATGCTCCAGAGGCTGATGAAATTATTCAAGCCAGCCAACCCTAAGTCTGCTTACCCTGCCTCATTCGTTCCTTCCCATGGAAACCACAATAAAGGCTCTGGTCCACATTTCCCCTCACCCTTTCTGCCTCCTGATCACCCCCGGTGCGTCTCTGTGTGCCCCTGTGACATAGTACGCCCCCTCCTCTTGCGCTCTGTGAGAATAATAAACTGTCTTTCCAGTGGCTGTTGTCTCTTGCTCTGGTGGCCTCACCATACCCAAATGATAATAAAGCGTACATTTTAAAAGAGGCATCAAACCCAGACTGCATGTGTTCTGTGTTCCTACTGGGCCAATTCATTTGTATGCACATGGTGTAACAGGCCCTAAACTAAATGTTAGAGGTGCAAACAGAAAAAGCCATGTTCTTGCCCTCAGTGCGTTCACAGACTGTGGAGAATGACGGACACTGAAATAAGGATGATGTGTAATATATTATGTAGAGAGTTTTGAGCATGGTGCTGGCTGCAAGAAGGTAAAAGAGAAAGGAATTTCTTCTGCTTGGTGTTGGGTCATGGTGGGAAATGAGTCAGGGAAGTCTATAAAAAGGAGGAGATATGCACTTGTCCCTTAGATAGTCCCCAAAAGGCTGAAGGTTCTTTGGTATCTGTGTCCTTAAGGATTCAGATGGAGAAATGTGCTTATGTCATATCTCCAATGATAAGCATATGCTCTGTGTACAGTAGGTGCATCCTGCAGCTTTGTTATAGCTATGATGAAAGGCATACCATCTTGTGAATGAATAAACTGTAGACAAGTCCACAGAGATAGAATCTTCAAACTAGAATGGCCCTTATCATTTTAGATTAGCAGCCAACTAACTGTTGTCCTACGGGCTGAATTTGGGCTATAGACATTTTGTCTGGCTTACATCATGTTAAAATACAGAATTAGTAGTCAGTGCTTAATAACCGAGCTATTTCATATGAAAACGTACATGTCTAGTATCCCTGGAAAAAGTAATATGCAACATTGGGTTTTTGGTGGACGCTAAATAACAGCCACTCCCCTAGGATGGGGCAGGAACTCTTCCATTTTGTTCCAGTCCTCAACTGGCCACTTCATTCATTGTGTCACCTGTTTGGTTCTTGAAGGCACTTCCGGTTTGCAATCCTTGGAACAAGCTCCCTACTTTTCTGCCTCCCTTTTGTGTTAAATCACAGATATGAATATTGAGACCTGGGATGGGAAGTGACTTGCACACTGTGGCAAGGCAGGGGCTCGGGTCAAGACTCCTGACTCCCAGTTCCCCACAAGGAGTTAGTCAGCCTACAGAAAATAAGATCTCTACTGCCTGAAACACCGTGTAATTTACATCACACTTACAGATTCAAGGGAAAATTATCTGATCACTGCAGAACATTGAGACACTAGAAAGTGAAAATTGAATTTTGAGCTCACAAATAAGGGAAATGAGAAAAAAATCAAACAAAAAGAATGAAAGAAAACAAAGAATCAAATATCTTTTACATTTAGAAGCTTTAAGTACAACTCTAGAAATTCTTATTCTTAGAGAAAGATAAGAAATCATTTTTAAGGGAGAAGATTGCTACACAGATTGCTAAATTAATATACCATGTACCTTGGAAAGCTTCAATAATTAGATTTGGCTGAATTAAAACAACCTGAAAGTTGAGGAATGGAACAAACAGAGCTATTAAAACTACAATGTGAAGGCCGGGCGCGGTGGCTCACGCCTGTAATCCCAGCACTTTGGAAGGCCTAGGTGGGCGGGTCACGAGGTCAGGAGATCGAGACCATCCTGGCTAACATGGTGAAACCCCGTCTCTACTAAAAATACAAAAAATTAGCCGGGCATGGTGGCGGGTGCCTGTAGTCCCAGCTACTCGGGAGGCTGAGGCAGGAGAATGGCATGAACCCAGGAGGCAGAGCTTGCAGTGAGCTGAGAACACACCACTGCACTCCAGCCTGGGTGACAGAGCAAGACTTCATCTCCAAAAAAAAAAAAAAAAAAAAAAAAAAAGAAAGAAAACAAACTATGATGTGAAATAACCAGAACTCATGTTTCATCTTGGCTTTATCTGCAAAATAATATTTCTTCAACTGTCTTCAAGTGTAGGTGGTTGAATGGATTAACACTCTGCTTTCTGCCTTTGCTGTAAGGTAACATTGGTTTACTGTAACTTGACTGTTAGTATACCTTTGAGTTGGGGGATTACATCAGATCTTTGAAAAGTAGGTGCCCCCCGATCTGGTCTATACCTAAGTCATTCACAAAATATAAATACTGAGATCTGAATTTATTATAGTATGTACCAAAAATGATTTTATCATTTTGAATTCATAGAATAAAAGAATTTTAATATTTTATTAAATCTGGGAGGGATAGTTTAAGTTTAAGTCAATCCCTTCAGATAAGGGGTTGGATCTAGGGACTTTATTTTCCCAGGTAATGCAGCTAAATATAGTTAGAACTAGGAACTAATTTTCCTGATATCAAGGACAGCTTTACTTGGGAATCTCTGTATCTTTTTCATGGAGTTTTAATTTTTTTAAATAAGGCATTTTACAAAAATTAGACTCTGTATGTTGAGTTTGTAAGCTACTTTTCCCACCTAATTATAAATGTATCAACAGGAATGTGAATGGATACGTAGGATGCTACTGATCCATAAATCAGTCCTTGATTTCTGATTGCTGTACATTTAGAGTTTTTCAATTTCCACCATGAAAATAATGCTTATAAAGCCCTTTAGGCTAGGTATTTGCACATATCTTTAGAGTATTTTCCCAGGAGTCAAACTATCAATTAAATTGTAAGTCTTTAGATACATATTGGCAAATTTATCTCAACAAAAATTATCCCAATTTATATTGTTCCTTCTTAGGTAAGATGATGCCATTATTGTGCTATTAAATAAAGTTAAAGAGTCTCTTGAATGTAAAAATTTTCAGAGTTGTAACATGCTAACGTATACTGGTGATTAACCAAGAGAGAGTATATTATTAAAAGTTTTACCAACTGCGTAAGGATGGAACTTCCCCTTCCTTCTCAAAGTGTGTGTTGGCAGTAAACACAAGAGCTTTCACTCATATTTCGTAAAAAACAATTTGGTAAATGTTGCCTTGGATTTATTGTCTTGCTTTCATTTTTAGCTTTTTGATCTTGAGGTAGTTTTAGTCATTGTTTAAATTATTTCTTTTTTGTAAATAACAACACTTAAGGCTCTAGATATTAAAAGTCACTAGTTTTGATATGGAATATATCTCTATATTCTTTCAGTCACCAGTTTTGATACGGAATATATGATATGGAAAATAACTGTGTCCCTGCTGTTATTTTCCAAACAACATACAATTGCAATTTAGATTTTCTCTCATTGGTTAAAAAAATTTTCCAAGCAGTTGCTTTCTAAATATTAATTGCTAATTTTGCATCATTTTGGGAGAAGAGTAAATATTGTTTTTACTTTGGGAAATGTATTTAATTTTCATGTTGCCCTAGAACATAATCTTAAAATAAACGTTCCACATTTATTTGAAAAGGATGAATAGACTATAAATTATAAAGTTTATTATTTTCTATAACCAAAATAAGATTTTATTATGCAGTTTCTTTATTTCCTGTTGTTTTATTCTACAATATAGACATTTTGTTTCTTATTCTGATTTTAGTTGTCAATTTATCTTCATATTTCTAGTTTTAAAATTCTATATGATTTTGTGACATTTAATACATAAATGTTCATGATCATTCTAAATTCATTCTGTATGGTATCTTTATTCAGCACAAAATAACCCACTTTAGCCTGTTGAAGGTTTTTTGTCAGGAATTCTAATTTATCTCTTACATCCACTTCTTTCTATTGTTTTCTCCTGCTTGACATTATCTCATGCTTTCTATTCTTTTAGGAAGATACGTATTTTAAGTCTATTTGTATATGTATTTGAAATTCAACTTAAACAAATAAGCGATGCATACACATGTTGAAACATTCAAACAACACACAACTATACAGTGAAAAGTAAGTCCTCCTCTCCCTGAGTCCTACAATATCTCCCTTAGAGACAATTACTTTTACTACTTATAGTTTCTTTTATATTTCTGTTTATATGGTTATTTATGGGAATAAGTGCACACACACATATTTCCAAAACCTAATTATAGCACACTCTACCTGTGTTTTGCTGGAGAATATTCCATATCTTTTCATATAAATCCTGCAGAATATCCCATAGTAAACATATTTAATAATTTATTGATCTATTACTATTCGAATGGACATTTAGGTTTTAAAAGCAGTGTGTCCAAAACTGACTGTCCTTATCATCTTCCCTCTCCCAAATGACCAAACCTTCTTCTCTTCCAGTGTCCTCTCTGTTTACTTGTTTAAACTGGAAGCCCTTTGGAGACATCCTTGATTCCGCCTTCTCCCCTACTCTCCACACCTAATGATCATATAGGTCTGTTGATTATGATGTTTGAAGACCACTCAGGTCTATCCCCTGTTTCCATGCCCATTGTCTTCACCCTTCCTTAAGTACATCGCATTGTCCCTCTTCAGGATTGCTACCCACCTTTGCTGCTGCACCCTCTTCAATCGACTCTTTACCACAATGTCAAACTGACCACTTCAAAATGTAACTCTAATAAGACCCTCCACTGGCTTTCCATTGCCCTTAGAGTAATGTTCGTCATTCTTCAGATGGTCTACATAGTCACTCATGATCTGACGCTCACTTTTTTTGGTAGATCCCTTTTGTTTTTTAGTTCAGCCCTGCTGGTCATCAGCTTTTAATTTCCTGAATTAGTCCCATACTTGCCAAAAACTAGGCTTTTGCACATGTTGTTTCCTCTGTCTTTAATGATTTTCCCTAAAACTTCCTCTTTGCCTGGTAAATTTCTGTTCCTCTTTAATGTCTCAGTTTAAACATTACTCCCTCTAGAGATACTGTGACCCACATCACTCTGACCTCTGCTTCCATTGTCAGGTCATCCCATCTCCTTCTCTGACCCTGCCTTCCCTCTTATATGCATGCTTGTGATTACATCAGGCCCACCCAGATAATCTAGGATAATCTTCCCATCTCAAGATCCTCAACTTAATTGCATCTGCAAAGTCCCTTGTGCCATGTAAACTAACATATTAACATGTTACAATGTGGACACCTTTGGGGGCCAGTGCTCTGCCTAGCAAACTACATTTAATATTTGGTTTAGGAATGTGGTGGGGCAACGGCAATTTATTTTAGAAATATTTTCATCCCCAAAGGGCTTCAAAATCTGGTACTTAAGAAGGGTTAGATTCATTCATCTGGAAAATTGCCTTTGGGGCAGCTGGTGATGCTGGAAAAATAAGGCAGCAGCGTACTCTGGCTCTGAAATTAAAAATCTTAAAGGTAAAACCTGTCACAATGAAGTTACTAATGGGAGAGCCTAGACCTGCGTGGATGAAAGTCATGGCTCCATCACTTTGCACTATGGGACCTTAGGTGAACCTCCTGAACCTCTGTAACCTTATTTATAAGGGGAGGAGTTGAGCTGGGTGAAAGGAGACTGTTTTAAATAATGAGATTCTATAAATCAGGACCAACCTTTTTCCTTCCCCATTTGTTCTTGAAAGGCTAAAATATTAGCTTTCTGCAAAATGATCGACAACTGAAATTTCATAACAGCTGTACACCATCAAAGTAGTAGGGGTTTCATCAAAGCTTTTAAAAAATTTCTTAACCCCATTCCGATTCAATGCAAAGTACAACAAAAGAATCTCAACATTGAGAGTGACCACTGGGCCTTGGTTATCCATGACGAGTTCAAGTTCAGGCTGCCTCTCTACTTGTTTCTTCTATGCGAATGGAATTTTTTTTTGTCTCTGAATTGACTTTTGTGGTCACGCCATCAGTTCACACATAGAAAGTTGATTTTTTAAAAAAAATCTGGAAGCTTTTTAATGTCTATTTTCATGCTGTAGAATGATGATGTGTAACTGGCAAATTCTAACAATTGCCTTAATTGGAAATGCAATTAACCATGCCTATTCTTTTTGGCAGAGTTAAAGAGCATTTCAGAGATTCAGTATTGACTGGGTTTCTCACTTTGTATAAACAGGTTTCATGATTTATCGACGTGTCCATTGCATCCTTCACTTGTCTCTAGCATTAGCAATTTGCTGATGAGTTGCTGGGCAGTTTGGAACTATGACGACTATGCAGGGTGCCTTAACCACAGTTGTGTCAGAGCATCCACATTGGTTGCATTTAACATTCTGCTTACAGAAATGGTTGGATCAAGCTTATTTCAAATGAAAATGAATGAGCAAAACATAATCTACCAAATTAAAAAGATCCCACCATAAAGGCAACTTGCAAGTCATGACAGTGATGCACTCTTCCATTGCTGTCTTTGTATTTGGATGGAGGTGCAGGGGAGGGGATATCCATTCTCACTCTTAGGCTACTAAACATGCAGAAAGAAAATGGTGATTAAGATCTGAGCTAATCCTTTTCACGGCCATACTTGTTTCTGTCTCTTTGGTTGATTTTTGGCAGAGGAGCTTGATTCACATTCCCTCTGTTCTCCACTGCAGTGGCTTCAAACTTTGGTGTACATAAGAATCCCTTGGAGCACTATCTAAAGCACAGATTCCTGGGCCTAACTATGAGAGACTGAGATTTAGGAGACCTGGAATGAGGTCCTAGAATTGGCATTTTGAAAAAGTTTCCAGAAAAGCTGAAGCTGCTGATCTGTGAACCACACCTTGAGTAACACTGCTCCACTGTAGAGTGCTAGATGAATATATAATGAACAAAGTATTGATCTTGTAGTTTTAGCAGTTTCTACCTATTTTTTTCTTTTTTTTTTTTTTTCGAGACAGAGTCTTGCTCTGTCACCCAGGCTGGAGTGTAATGGCACAATCTTGACTCAATGCAACTTCACTTGCCTCCTGGGTTCAAGAGATTCTCTTGCCTCAGACTCCTGAGTAGCTGGGATTACAGGCATGCACCTCCATGCCTGGCTAATTTTTGTATTTTTAGTAGAGATGGGGTTTCACTATGTTGGTCAGGCTGGTCTCAAACCCCTGATCTTGTGATCCGCCCACCTCAGCCTTCCAAAGTGCTGGGATTACAGGCGTGAGCCACCGCATCTGGCCCAGTTTCTATCTTTCTATGCTTTGCTGTTCATCTTTTTGTAGGTGTCTCTCTCTGTTCTCTTGAAAGAGGTCTTGAAAGACAGTCTTGCTCTGTCACCCAGGCTGGAGTGCAATGGCACAATCTTGACTCACTGCAACTTCACTTGTCTCCTGGGTTCAAGGAGCCAGATTTGAACCCAGATTTGAAAGAGCCAGAGAACATTCTCCAAAACTGAAACAGAAGCCTAATATAGCTCAACCACTATTTTCTGAGCACGTGACAGCATTGCACTCAGTGCTGCACTGACTGTAGAGAATAATGATGAACAGCAGTGCCCTGCCCAATGGACTTACTGTACTGTAGAGTTTACAGCATGTACACACATGTGTGATGCATGAATCTGTCTATCTGCGTAAGTCAGTTAACCTTTAATCAGAGGCCAGCCCACAGGGGTTCCTGCCGTCATTTTCCTGGGAACTATTTTCTGCCCTCATCCTTATCATCAATGAGAACCATAGATCTTTATTTTTCCTTATTTTATTATTATTATTATTTTTTGAGATGAAGTCTCACTCTGTCACCTAGGCTGGAGTGCTGTGAAGTGATCTCAGCTCACTGCAACCTCCACTTCCCAGCTTCAGGGGATTCTCCTGCTTCAGCATACAAAATACAAATACAAAAATACTCCCAAGTAACTGGGATTACAGGTGCCCACCACCATGCCCGGCTAATTTTTGTATTTTTTGTAGAGGTGGGTTTCACCATGTTGGCGAGGCTGGCCTTGGACTCCTGACCTCCGATGATCTGCCCGCCTTGGCCTCCCAAAGTGCTGGGATTACAGGCGTGAGCCACTGCGCCCAGTCAGATCTCTGTTTTTCGAAATACTCAAAAGGTGTCCTGAGGAGACTAGAAGTCAAGACGTGTGTGTTCCATTCCTGGGTATGATGTGGATATGATCATAACTGCCTCTGTGATCTCTGGCTAGCTTCTGCCCTATACAGGGCCCAATTTTCCCTCTCTGTGTAATGAGGCCACTACGATTCTAATAGCCATATTCATGGTCCACAACTAAGACCTCATTGGTAGCTGAAGGTTCTAGGCTAGGTGAGATCCGATTGCAAACAAACAAGAACAAGCCAAACAAATAAGACAGCAAGTGGGAGAGCTCCTAGAGCAAGTAATCAGGAGTGGGGCAGGTGGACAAGAGAACTGGTTGACCCATGGTATTCATATCATGGAGTGGAGGGCCTGGATGCTGGGCCATGTGCTCTGCAAGCCTCTGTCACCTGTGCCCTTCAAGATTGGCTACATCTTAGCAAGCCCAGCTGGGAGGCTTATTGCTGCCCTTGTCGGTTTGTGTGGGTTTAAATAATTACTTATCTTCCTCTAGGCTTCTACTAATATCTTCCATCTTCAAATATCTAGGCATCTCTTAATGTCCTCCTTGATTGAGGCACTTGGAGATAATGGTTTTTTCTTCTGAGGAATAATGAAGGAAAAGAACTATTATTACTAGGCAAGTATTATATGCTAAAAATGTTACATATATTAACTATTGAATCCTATAAAATGCTCTAAAGTAACTACTGTTATTCTTATTTTATTGTTGTAGAAGCTGAGGTTGAGAGGTGAAGTTATTTGCCCGGCTTACACAGGTGGTAAGTAGGTCTGTCCAACACCAACACCTGTGCTTCTCACACCATAGCATGCTTCCAGTTTATTTTAATTTTCCTCTTAAGTCTTGAATCTCTGAAAAACTGGGGTCTTTTTCCTTTGATTCCTAGGCGCACTGCATAGATTCAAGAACTTTTCACATGCACTTGGGTTGCTGGCTGTGTTTGTAGAATTCCTGGATGCTATTACCTTGGCACCAACCTTATCCTTCTTAGAAGGTAGCCTCTTGGTTGAACACTCAGATCCCAGATTGACACTCATCCCCCTTCCTTTCCCACTGGCCTTTTGTTCCCTGACACTTAATTTTTCTGCCTCAAGTTTCAACTTCTGCACAAACTTTAAGTTGCTCTATAATTTATGCTCCTTCAAAGGCCAGCTCTGTGATCTTGGACAAGTTTCTTAACTTTCAGGATGGAGAAAGGCATGTTTGGGGAGAGTTCTAGAAAGATGTAAGTCTGACTTAGGGTAGATGGAAGGGCAGTGACTTGTCCAAGTACAGAAATAGAAAGTAAGGCCAAAGTGGTTAAGAAACTTGTCCAATATCTACACACTTTGTTCAAATTTTGCTGAATTTTCCAATAATGTCTTTTGTAGCAAAAGAAAATCCCAGATCATATGTTACATTCAGGTGTCATGTTTCTTTGGTCTTTTTTATTTTTGAAAGAATTCCTCAGTCTTTCCATGTCTTTCAAAAACCTGACTTTTTCTGAAAGGTGCAGGCCAGTTATTTTGAAGATGTTTGTCGATTTGGATTTGGATTTGTCAGATGTTTCCTCATGTTTAGACTCCAGTTGTGCAGTTTGGGGCAGGAATATCACAGAAGTGATGCTCTATTCTTCTCAGTGCATCTTATTAGGAGCCATATCAAATCTTTTTGTTATATTACTAGTGAAGGTGATAGCTTAGTGATAGCATTTTGCACATGTACGTGTATTTAGTTTTCCCAAACAATCCAAGAGTAACATACTGTTGCCACCACCTCTTTACAGGTGATGGAGTCAAGAACAGAGAGGTTATGTAACTTACCCAAGTTCACACAGCTAATCAACAGAAGAACTGGAATTAGGATGCAAGTACTTTGGCTTGAGAGTTTATCTCTCAATCAGTGTGCCTTGGCACCTCGTATCAGACTTTTTACTATTATGTTATTATTTTCCCTTTGTAATTAATAAATATCATGTGGGGAAATTCTTTGAAATTCTATAAATATTCTATTGTCTGTCAAGATTTCACCAATAGTTTTAGCATCCGTTAATGATTCCTACATGAATCAGTTATTACCACGAGAGTTGCCAAGTGATAATTTTCTAGAATATAACTCCTAAGAATTTAGTCTTTTGGATGAACTTAAGGACAACTGTGTTAAATATTTAAGCAGAAAACCTTATTGGGTGTATTAATCAGCTCAGTTCAGGCTGCCACAATCAAATGCCATAGACTGGGTGGCTTAAACAACAGAAATTAATGTTCTCATAGTTCTGCAGGCTAAAAGCCTGAGATCATGGTGCCAGCATGGTTCGGTTCAGGTGAGGGCCCTCTTTTTGGCTTGTAGATGGCCATTTTCTCACTTTGTCTTCACATGGTGGGAATGGGGGTGTCGGGGGAAGATGAGAGCGAGAGGGAGAAAGATAGAGAGATCTTTCTTCCCAGTTTTAGAAGGCTGTGGTACTATTGGTTTAGGGCCTCATCCTCATAAATCACATTGAGAGTTAGGGCTTTTACATATGGATTTTGAGGTGACACAATTTACTCCATATCACTGGGATTGTAACTGGAGTTGTATCATCTTTATAAATTCACTTTGAGAAATTAAGACCTTTGTGATATGGAAAATTTGGCTCTAGGAACTTGGTATATGTTATAATTTTTCCAGTCATATTTTATATTTTTAAATAAAAATCTGTGGTTTCCTTCATTTATGAACAACTTGTGTACTGTTATCTTTATTTCTAGGCATTTCATGTTTTTTTCTTGCCATTCCTAAGGGAAACTATTTTTCATTATGCTTTCTAACTAATTATCTCTGGAATATAGGAAAGGTTCTTTTGTGAACAACTTATTTCATATTTGCTAATTTGTTCTAATAATTTTCCAACTGACTATTCTGAATTTCCTAGGGAAATGATTTTCTTACTTTCAAATAGCGGTATTTGGTCAGCTTCTTTCTAATATTTCTGCATCTTTTTTTGTGCTATTTAATTGCTAGAGCTTTTAGAACAATACCCTACAGCTGTGATGGTTATGGGTCATTCCGATGTGGTCCCGATGGCAATGATAAATTCTCTGGAGTTGTACCACAGGTGAGCACAGTGTAGGGAGGTGCCAAGGCACACTAGTTGAGAGATAAACTCTGGAGCCAAGGTACTTGCATCCTAATTCCAGCTCCTCTGTTGATTAGCTGTGTGAACTTGGGCAAGTTACGTAACCTCTCTGTTCTTGACTCCATCACCTGTAAGAGGTGATGGCAACAGTATGTTACTTACGTATTTTTTGGGAAAACTAAATACACATATGTGTAAAATACTTATAGAGGGCATCCAACATGTCCTCTATAAGTGCTTGCCTCTATCTGTAAATACGATGTCTCCTAGCTTGAAATATTTTTATCATTTTAACAAAATACCGCATTTTCCTGGTTGACTAAGCTTTTTCAGGAATAAATGTTTAGTATCAGATGTCTTTTCTTTTTTTCCCCTTTTATGTGATGAACTATAAAAAAAAAGATTTCTTAATATTGAACCATTTTATAATGTGATGGAGCAAGCTACCTTAACATGGTGTGAACATTTAAAATGATTTTATTATGAACATTATCAAAAATAAGCAAAAGTAGAGAAAAAAACATGGTGAACCTTATACACAGCTTCAGTGATTATCAATATTTTTGCCAGTTTGTGGCAAATCTTATGTTATTCCCTTTTGTATACCTCTGAATTATACTTGTTAATATATTTTTTCTGGATCACATATGTTAATATGTGTTAATATAATATACAATATATTAATATATTTACATATATTTTAGGTGATCATATATATGTTAATATAACATACAATATTTTAATATATTTACATCTATTTTTTAGGTGATCACGTATGTTAACATGTTAATATAATATACAATATATTGATATATTTGCATCTATATTTTTAGGTGATCACATATGTTAATATAATATACAATATATTAGTATATTTACATGTATATTTTTAGGTGATCATGTATGTTAATATAATATACAATATACTGATATATTTACATCTATATTTTTAGGTGGTCACATATGTTAATGTATGTTAATATAATATACAATATATTAATATATTTACATGTATATTTTTAGGTGAGATTGGCCTAATTTTCATGTGTGTGTGATATGCTGGATTTTTTAAAAATCAAGATTGTTCTCATGTTGCAGAATAAAAATTTGATTTTATATTATCATTTTTATATAAATACTCTCTTAAATTTCTTATCTTTCTCTTCTTAGATTCAGCCCATTCATGGCTGGAACACTTAAAGCCTGCAGCTTTAGGAAAGGGATCACATAGAAAAAGATGGAAAATAAAAAGGTTACTGCTACGTTGGGGTCAAACAAGAGTTTTGAAATAATACATAAAGAACCAATCTTCTAAAATAAATAGACTTCAAACTGTGGGAGCATAAAAATGTCAAAGTGAATTTCAGTAGGCGTTGAGAAGAAAACATGTGCTTTGACTTCCCACTGCAGGACCTCAAGTCCTTGGCAGGCAGGGAGGGAATAATAGAAACCCCAGACAGAGATGGGAAGCTAGGAGGAGAGGGTACCCACCATCTCTTTCCCAGGAAGAATGCACAAACAGCATGACCACAGCCCACAGCCTGGCTGCTACCAGCACATAGGGTGACTTTGTGTGAATTATAAAAGAGTTCATCTTAGAATGGGGACCATTATTTCTTTTTTAATATTAGTATGTTGTTTCAAAAAGTATATTTGAATTCCCAAGTGTTTGGATTTCTTCGGATAAATTTATTTTCCCAACTTTTGCTCAAAAACATCTTTTTGAATTGTCACAAAATAATGTAACATATTCTATTTCTGATTTAAAATTAATTTTTATAAATTCTCTAGAAATATTGGGAATAATATGTATTCTGTGTTTGAACTGCAAAGTTAAAAAATTCTAGCTATTAAAAATCTGTATTGGTTTTATTATCAGAATATTCCATATCATCATATAATTTTCATCAAATTGGTCTTTCAAACACAAGAGATGCTGATTAAGCTCTTCCACTGTGATTGTGAGTACGTCAGCTTTTCCTTCTCATTCTAATAGAGTGGCTTTATATTTTTTCATGATAATTATACAAAATATGTTTCTAAATGGAATTTTTTTCTTTTTCTTTTTTGTTTTTTTTAGAGACCAGACCTTGTTTTGTCACCTAGGCTGGAGCGCAGTGGCAATCATAGCAGCTAACTGTAGCTTTGAACTCCTGGGCTCAAGCAATTCTCCTGCTTCAGCCTCCTGAGTGGCTGGACCCACTGACATGCACTATCATTCCTGGCTAATTTTTTAATTTTTGTAGAGACAGGGTCTTGCACGTTGTCCAGGAAGATCTTGTACTCTAGGTCTCAAGTGATCTCTCTTCCTCTGTCTCCTAAAGTACAGAGATCACAGGCATGAGCCACTATGCCTGGCCAATATTTCTTACTTGTTATACATCCATTTTTGACTTATTTTTATCATTATAAAATGTTGTTTGCTCAGAATTTTTCTTAGTATGATAGTAATATTGATACTTTTTTATTTTGCTAGATATCTCTTCTCTCTTCTTTTCTAAATTTTAAGTATGTTATTTTAAATACGATACGCCTTTCCCAAAGAGCAAAGCTGAATTTCATTATTTGACTCAATATTAGATACTTTGCCTCTTTAAGTGAGGAGTTTAATACATTTATATTTATTGTGGTAACAGATGTGCCTGATTTTAATTATTTTGTACTTTCTATTTTTGCTTCCTTAATTTTTTTCTTTTTGATTGATTTCCTTCCCTGTTGGACTAGTTTTTGTTCAAATTTTATTGACCTTTTTTCCTTCTAGTATTCTAGAAAATATACGTATGGTTTTTAATTATAGTCATTTAAGATACAAATGTATTCATATCAGATCAGATATATTTCTGTTAAATGCAAAAATAAAGAAGTTTTATTTATTCACCTCATGGAGGCAGGACGTGGAGAACTTGTATCAGGAATAGCCAAACATCTTGGGAGAAATTTATCATGCTTTACCTTCATCCTTGCCCTTTGCTTATCTTTTATGTTTTATTTTCATGTGTTGTGTGGGTATGTATGTGAATATCTAAGACTTTATATTAACCAATATTTTTGTTGGTTAATATTAAGTAAAATGAATTAAATAATATAAGTCAAATATTGTTAATTTATACAGGAATCTTTTTCCCAAGAATGCTCTTTGACGTTTCCATAGGGTTTTTTTGTTTGTTTGTTTGAGATGGAGTCTTGCTCTGTCCCCCAGGCTGGACTGCAGTGGTGTAATCTCGGCTCACTGCAAGCTCTACCTCCCGGGTTCACGCCATTCTCCTGCCTCTGCCTCCCGAGTAGCTGGGACTACAGGCGCCCATCACCATGCCCAGCTAATTTTTTTGTATTTTTAGTAGAGATGGGGTTTCACCCTGTTAGCCAGGATGGTCTTGATCTCCCGACATCATGATCCGCCCACCTCTGCCTCCCAAAGTGCTGGGATTACAGGCTGAGATACCGCACTTGGCCTACATAGATTTTATAATCGTATTAATAATAATTTAGATATCAACTCTGAATTTTCTGACTTATTTGCTCATCACTTTTGCTTTTAGACAATATATTTCTCATTTTGGAATTCTTTATTTTTATGTATTTCTTTGTCTACTTGGGTATTTAAGAATTAGTTTTTCTTTAGGAAGGTACATGTATGTTATTGATATATTTTAGTTTTTAGTTTTTTCCCATTTCCTTCACATTCTCTAGTACTCAAAGAATATTTTACCCAATACATATGTGTATATATATATACTATATATATATATATAGTTTTTATAACAACCAGTCTGGAAAAGGGGATAGTTAAATGATAGTTCTTAAACCATCTGTATCGAGCTTAAAGCCCATCTATGTCTTTTGGATTCTGGGGCCTTTGTTTTAAAATATTACTCTGATGTATGAAATTTTTTTGTTATGGTAAATAAACTAAATCATAAAGATGGTATTTAAAAATCAAATTTTAAATATCTGTAATTTCCTAGCACCATGTCAAGTACTAAACAAAAAATGATTTGCTGTTCACTAAATGAATATTAGTGATAAACGGCTATGTAAAATATTCTTCATGACTATTGGACAAACTCCTAAACCTGAATTATCCATTAATTTGTGCTTGTATTTAAGACCTGTGCATGGATGGCAAGTAAATGGAATTTTGATTAATTGTGCACTTATGGTTTTTCAGATATTGTGCTAAGTCCTTTCGATGCTTTACCTCATTCATTCTAATAGGAAAATGAAGGTTAGTTTCTGATACATGTTACAATCCCAAACTAGATAGGAGGCATCCATGCCAAAGTTTCTCAGACTCTGAAACTTGTCTGTGAACTCTTTAATGCTATTTTAGAAAACATGCTTGGCTATTCCTGATACAAGTTCTCCATGTCCTGTGCTAGCCTTATATTGTGGGAATGAAGTTTGCTTGGTTTTGACACTATTGTAATAGTGTATCAGCTGTCTCTGATGGTTGCTTTTCTTTTGGGCTGTTTTCAAATCTAACTTAACCTTCATTAAATGGTCACTCCTGGTTATTGTCTCTGAATGAGAAGTCACAACCTTTACCAACAAAGTCCTAGGAGCAAGTGTTTTTTTGTTCGACTAGACTTTTAACCTCATCCATTGTCTTCCCTGCAAAAATCAATTCATAAATAAACACAATTAAAGATAATATTAACTTCACTAGACAGGCTTTGAAACACAATTTTATGTGATTTTACATATACTGAAGAGACTTTTGTGATGGCCCTGCCCTTATATTCATGTAGAACATTATGATTTGTGAAGCTCATTTATTCATGTATTCCTTAATTAAAGTAACCTTTGTGGAACACTTATAATGTGCTGGGTTAGTGCTTGGTCTTGGGGAATCAAAGATCAATAAGATACGGTCACAGTCCTCAAAAGCTCATTGTCTAGTAGCAGGGTGTCATACAACAAGATATATCACTGTATAAGATAAGAAATGCCATAGCAAAGATGTAAATAAAGTGGGAGGTGACTGTAATTTAATGACAGAAAATAGCCAAGTGAGATCGATAGGCTTTTGTGTTTAAAGTGCCGTGACCCACAGATACTATTCACAGTCAAATTTATGTTTTATGAATTGAAGCAAAGAAAGACATAGTCAGATTTGCAAGCTCTTAGAAAATATACTGCCCCCATATCCTTCCCAAAAACTTTACTTGAAGATAAATACCAGGCAACTGCGGGATAAATCAAAACAAAGAACTCAAGCATGGAGAAATCGTGGCACAAAAGGAACACAAGAAAGTCCTAAAATATTTTTAAAATGAATGAAATCTAAATAATTGCTGTAAATATGGTTACGAAAGAGAATTTAAATGTTGCAGGTACTACACTGTAATAAGTATCTTGAAAGAAAACTGAAACATAAGCAGTTATAATGTTTAAAACTTCCCCCACCCCAATTTGACAAATGAGGAAAAATTTGAAAAATATGGCAAGAGAAACCATGAACAATTATAGAAATAAGAAAATATAAGGATGACAGAAGTAAGGTCACCTACATCAGTTATGAAAATAAATGTAACTGGGTTGAACAGTCCTATTGAAGTATACAATATTCTTGTTTTTTGATGTGCATCATTTTTTATTTATTTTACTTTATTTTAAAAAATTTCAATAGCTTTTAGGATACAAGTGGTTTTTTGTTACATGGATAAAGTATTTAGTGGTGACTTCTGGGATTTTGGTGCACCCATCACCCATAATATTCTTAAATCAATCAAGAAAAAAAAAAGGAATTCAACTCAACCCTGTTTTTAAAAGACACACACTTAAAACAAAGTACTTAAAAATCTAAAACTAAAATTGATAAGGACTTGTCTTACATGGGAAAATTAATCAAGAGGAGTAAATTAACAAATTGCATCCCACCATATATAAAAAGAATAAAACTATCTCAAAATAAAGTTTATTTCAGATATGCAAGGATGGTTTAACATTATAAAATCTGTCCATAAAATTAATTTTGTTAGTAGATTAGAAACTTCAAAATAAAACTAAATTCATCTCAATACCCTAAAATACAATTGCTAAAATTAGATAACTATTCATTGCAAATGCTTTTTCTTAACTAGGAGTTGAAAAGTAACTTGCCTACCATGCTTAACATTGAAACACTAGAAAATTTCCATCAACGTGAAAAGAAAAAGTGGATAAAGTGCATAAATTTAGGAGTTTAACAGATAAGGGCCCAAGTCCCAATTCCATACATAGTAGCTGTGTGATCTTGATTTCTCCAAAGTATGGTATTTTTCCATCTGCAAAACAATGGCAAGATAATAATAGTCATGTAAAACAATGTAAATAAACAATCTAAAACAATGATAAAATAACAGTCATATGAGTGAGTTAATTGCTGCCATAATGGAAGCTGGCTGTGTTGGGAATTGAACAAGTGTTTTACAGCAATTTAATTTCTATGGCAACCCTATGGTGTAGGTATTATTCCCACTTCGTAGATGGGAAACTGAGAATATGAAAGGTTAAGTAACTTCTTTTAACTCATAAGGTTATTTTGAAGGATAAATAGTAAAATACATGTAAACTGCTTTGCAGAGTTAAAACATACTACCCGTAGTAAGATTTCTTAAATTCTACTTTAAAAAAATGTTACTATCAACACTGTTTTTCAGTATCAGTGTAAGTATTTTTGCCAGGGTAGTACAAATGTAACAGAAGACAGAGATGTTGAAAAGGTAGAGACAAAATTTTCATTTGCATAGGACATTTTTTAATCTACTGGGAAGACCCAAGTAAATAAACTAAAAATGTATTTGAAATAAGAGTTTAGTGAGGGGGCTAAATTCAAAATAAAAATATGACAATCAGTAACTTTCCTAGGTACTGACAAAAACCCAGAATATATAAAGGAAACCTTCTCATTGGAAACAGAAACAATAAAAAATATACCTAGGAATAAATTTAACAAGAAATATGCTGCATTTATTTACACTATAAAGCTTTAATGATGAATATAAAATAATTTTTCATTAATTGGATGGAACACTTAATGAATGTTGGGGAAGACTATAATTATGTCAGTGTCTTCCAGATAAATTCATACGTTTGCCACATCACCAGCAGAAGTCTCTAAGGTAAGTTTTTAGAATACCATTACACAATTATAAAATTCACTTGATTGAATAAACTAGTGACAAAACAAAAAAATACAAAAAGGGATAATGATGGAGAGTTTTCTCTATTAGTTACTAACATGTATTTTAAAGTGACAATAATTTGTCATTGTGGTTCTATCAAAAAAGTATGCAGACAGAAACATTAAAGAGAATTTAAAAATGCAGAAATAAGCCCAAGCATATATAAAATATTTTATTATATGATAAGGGTGGTCACTTTAAATATTGGAGAAGGTTTGGATTGTACAGTAGAGAGTATTGAAACAAAAGACTCACCAAATGGAAATAAGTAAAAGTATTTTATATGAGTTCTCCAGAGAAATGGAACCAATAGGATGTGTGTGTGTGTGTGTGTGTGTATATATATATATATACATACATACAGAGAGAGAGAGAGAGAAAGGAGGGAGGGAGGAGAGAGACTTACTTTAAGGTATTGGCTTATGTGATTATGGAAGCTGGAAAATTTAAACTCTACAGGATGGGTCAGCAGGCTGGAGACCTGGAAAGGGCTGATGTTGCAGTTCCAGTGCAAAGGCTGTCTGCTGCAGAATTCTTTTTTGCTAAGGGCAGGTCAATTTTGTGTTGTATTCAAGCCTTCAACTGATTGGATGAGGTCCACCTACATCAGGTACATTTGTGGAAAGCCAGGCAATCTGCTTTACTCGGTCTACTGATTTAAATGTTAATCTCATCCAAAAACACCCTCGCAGAACCATCCTGAATAATGTTATGTTTGACCACATATTTGGGCACTATGGCGCAGTCAAGTTGACACATAAAACTAACCATCACATCTATACCTTATACTTTATACACCTAAATATATTTCAGATGGATCAAAGATTTAGGATTTAAAGCAATCAGGTTGTAAGTATAATAGAGCACAATATAAATGGATATTTCATCTTGGAGTGAGGAATGCCTTGTTATCCATGATGTCAAAGGTGGAGAATGTTAGAGCAGGTTTTCTGGCAGACTTGTCACTGGCATTTTGGCAAGACACTCCTTCATTGTGTGGGAGTGTCTTCATTCTTGTAGGACAGTTGGCATCCCTGACTCCTGCCCACTAAATGTCAGCACCTCCCTGCTCTGTAATTGTGGGAGCTTAAAAGGCTTCCACCCATTTCTGAATGCCTTCCAGGAGTGGCCGCCAATTAAGAATAGTAGTATTAGCACAAAAATTCAAAAGAAGATTTAAGATGATTGCAACTTCTTTGGCAATCCTCCCATTGAGAGGTGGGGGCAATGCACCCAACTCTTAAATCTCGGTAGACTTATGACTGCTTTGTCCAGTAGACTATGGCAGAAGTGCTGCAGTGTGACTTCTGATGCTAAGTTATAAATGACCATGTAGCTCTCAGCTTGTTCCTTAAAATATTTGCCCTTGGAGCTCTGAGTCACAATATAAGAAATCTGACTAAACTGAAGTGTGTCTACTGATTAGTCATCTTAACTCAGCCCAGGTTCCATACACAAGTGAAAAAGTCCCAGCCATTAATGTCACCCCCAGTTGTTTGTGGCTTATTACATGGGGCCCCAGGCATAGCAGAATAGAGACAAGAAGTGGGCTTTGTCTGAATTCCCAATCCCCAGAATCCGTGCTCATTAAAGCGGTGCTTATATCACGCTGCCATTTTGGGATTGTTTGTTATGAGGCAGTAGATTACTGGAATACTGGCTGTAGAAAATTATTATTTAAATATCCCAAATCTCTGCACATTAGAAGACACCATGGTGACAATGGAACTGTCATTATAAATGCCAAAGTGTGAAAGTATTTGTGTTGTTCCAATGAAATATCTCCAGAATATAAAAAGATGGGCATTAAAAAACTAAACAAGCTATATACTTTTGATTAATGAAATTTAAATGACCAAAAATTTTAAAAGAGGGAAGAATGTTCATAATCACTTATAGTTTAAAAAATGAGAGAACTATAACTGATGGTGTTGTGGTCACAGAGCTGCTTAAGGGCAGAAAACTGCGTCTTTGCCTTTCTGATTCCATGTTCAGTGCGAAAAGGTCTTGGATTGTGGAAACATACAAATCATATGATATGTTTTAAATCGTGAGGTTTGAATCTGCATAACAGTAAAAGGAAGCACTTGTTGAATGTCAGGAGATAGTCCAAAGACCTTACAGGTATAATCTCATTTAATACTCACAGTAACTATGATTATCCCTATTTATAGCAGAGGAAAGAAACTGAGGCACTGGGAGAAGAGGATCCCTGTTCAAAGTCACACAACTAACAAGTCCTGGAGTTGGCTTTGAGTCCAAGCACCTGACCTTGGAGTCAGTACTCATGACCACTGCCCTTTCCTGTCATCTCTGCTCTCTTTATAATAAATAAATAAATAAATAAATAAATAAATAAATATAAATAAATAAATACAAGGCCTTGCCATCTTGCTCAGGCTGGTCTTGAACTCCTGGGCTCCATCCTCCCACCTCAACTTCCCAGAGTGCTGGAATTACAGGTGTGAGCCACCGTGCCTAACCCTATGCTCTGTCTAGATAATGGTGCCGCCTCTCACATTCTCCTCAGTTTTGATCAGAAGAGGAGTTCTGTAATTGTGCACACAGTTGGCAATGCCTGTGCATTGCAGTGAGCTGTGAAACCCACCATGCTCTGTTTTGCTTGATGAGCTTACGTGAGGGGCAGGCAAGATCATCCCATGCTCTGTTATGGAGTCAATCATAGAGATAGAGTGTTATGTCCACTGTCATCGCACAGATGGCTGCTGGGCAAGGACAGTAGGACTCCTAGACCTGGGCCAACAAATTTCTCACCACACTTCCCTGCCACAAGATATGTAATGGATGACAGTTATCATCATTGTGTTACTGTGCCAATAGTAACTACTGAGAATGATAATAGTAGCAAGGAGGATATGGAGGTTCTGTGGGAAATCAATATTTTCAAAATGGATTTCCATGGGCATCTTTGCCAGCTTAGGACCCTTCTGGATGAAGGCTGGGGTACCAGGAGTGGCTGATTTTTGGAGCACTCTCAATAAAATGCTCGGGGTTGGAGAAGTCCTTCACTCCTAGCTGATTCTAATGGATCTGTATGATGTGTTTTGGTGGTTTCCAAGGGCTGAGGATTGCAGAATCTAATGACAACTGCCAGATCATCCAGTGCTGCTCAGATTTGGTCTGGCTGTCAAGATGCTAGGTTGACAAGCCACTCTTGTATGCACTTAGGACAGGCAGAAGTTGTTCTCATGTGGACTGGGCAAAGAGGACAAACATTGGAATAGTACCTAGAGATGCCCTGTATTGCTGCATCACTGTGAATTTGACTTAAACGTTTGGCTGCTGTTCTTAAGGAAATGTCGACTTAGGTGGTCTTTATAACATTTTACTACTTATAGCAGTAAACAGGAGGCATGATATTCCTTGAAGAAGAATGGAGTAACATTGTTATGAAAACGTCATGATCAACTTATGATCAACTTCCCTGTTGGTATTTCCAGCTCTGCTTTTTAAGCCAAAGTAATCAAAGTCTGTTTTAACCTTCAGAAGTTCCAGAGTTTGGGAAAAAATGAAAACAACATAAACAGAATAAAGAGTGTGCTGACTGGGGACTGTCAATTCTGCAACCAGCTCACATTTCAGTCACCTGGAGAAAAGCAGTCAAAAGAAGATCATAGAAGCAATTGTCTCTTGGCTTTGCTCTCTTTAGTGAAAGGCTTTTTCATGTGCCCTGATAAAAATAGGCAGAAAGGCACTAGGTGGAAATTAAAGTGAGGCAAATTGTTGGTGTCTTGACACCAAATATATCTTTTGACCTGTTTCAGCAGTTCCTTTAGCAACCATAAATCTTCCCATGGACTTATTAGGAGGCACAGGGAGGCTGAGAGGAGGCGATTTGTCTACAAGCCTTACAGCTGCGTGCAGGCCTGGGCTTGGCAGGTTCCCATCATTCTTTTTTCTGCAGTTATTCAACCCTATGCAAATTCTTAAGAACATTCTTACTGCCCCATGGCCCCCATCTTTTTTTCTTGTCACTAACCCCATTCAGTTCCTTTTCATTGATGTCATATTCCTGACTCCCTTTCCAATTTCTGACTTCCTCATACTCATGCTGAAATTAAATGAACCATGTTTTATTCCCCCAAGGCTCTGATGCTCTCGGTTCCACTTAATGAATGTGGTGAAGCAATTCACATCAACGGGTGCTGCATGGTCACGGCCAGGGGGTCAGGGTATGAGCCAAGTGCCAGGAAGCCAGATTTATTTTTATTAACTGTCATGTTGGGCTGGTAACTTCACTGTTCTAGGCCTGTTTCCAAATCTGTAAAATGGGTTGCCCACTGTTTCGCAACTATTTTTTGGAGGTCCCTCAGTTGCTGGGGAAAGCCTTGGAGGGAGGCTGAGGGCAAGGGCTCCAGTCAACTTCTCCTCATTCTGTTCTCCCTGCCCCTACCCCACCTCACCCACTCCTGTCCACTTCATCAGAGCCCAGTTTTTACGTGTTTTATGTATTGAGATATTGCTATCACCCCATATTCATCCTTGGGCATTGCTGCTCTTTGAGATCTAGTTGAAATAGTGTTAGATCCCTCACTTTGACATCCCATGGAAATCCAGACTTTCTCTTCATTTATGTTCAATTTAAGGGAGGCTGATGGTCCTTGGCCTCCTATGGTTCTCAGGTGTTTTTTCAGCTTTAATTTTAATTCAGGGCATATATGCAGGTTCGTTACCTAGGTATATTGTGTGATGCTGAGGTTTGGGGTATGAATGATCCCACTACCCAGGTACTGAGTTTAGTACCCAATAGTTGATTTTTCAGTCCTTGTCTCCCTCCCTCTCTCTCCCCTCAATAGTCTCCAGTGCCTGTTGTTCCCATCTTTATGTCCACGTGTACCCAATATTTAGCTCCCAATTACAAGTAAGAACTTGCAGTATTTGATTTTCTGTTCTTGTGTTAATTCACTTAAGATAATGCCCTCCAGCTGCATCCATGTTGCTGCAAAGGATATGATTCTATTCTTTTTTATGGCTGCATAGTATTCCATGGTATATATATACCACATTTTCTTTATCCAATCCACCGTAGATGAGCATGTAGGTTGCTTCCATGCTTTTGCTATTCTGAATAGTGCTGCAATCAACATACAAGTTCATGTGTCTTTTCAGTAGAAAGATTTGTTTTCTTTTGAATATATACCCAGTAATGAGATTGATGGGTTGAATGGTAGTTCTGTTTTAAGTTCTTTGAGAAATATCCAAACTGCTGTCCACAGTGGCTGGACTAATTTACAATACCACTAACATCGTGTAAGTATTCCCTTTTCTCCACTGCCTCACTAGCATCTGTTGTTTTTTGACTTTTTCAATTATAGCCATTCTGACAGGTGTGAGACGGTATCTCATTGTGGTTTTGATTTGCATTTCCCTTCATGATTAGTGCTGTGGAGAATTTTTTTCATATGCTTGTTGGCTGCTTGTATGTTTTCTTTTGAGAAGTGTCTGTTCATGTCTTTTGTCCATTTTTAAATGGGGTTATTTGGTTTTTGTTTGTTCAATTATTTAAGTTCCTTTTAGAGTCTCAATATTACACCTCTGTCAGCTGCATAGTTTGCATGTATTTTCTCTCACTCTGTAGGTTGTCTGTTTACTCTTTTGATAGTTTCATTTGTTATGCAGAAGATCTTTATTTTAATTAGATACCACTTGTCAATTTTTGTTTTTGTTGCAGTTGCTTTTGAGGACTTAGTCATAAATTATTTCCCAAGGTTGATGTCCAGAATGGTGTTTCCCAGGTTTTCTTCTAAGATTCCTATAGGCTCTTTTTGGGTTCCATATGAATTTTAAAATAGTTATTTTTAGTTCTGTGAAAAATGATAGTAGTTTGATAGGAATAGTGTTGAATCTGTATATTGCTTCACGTAGTATGGACATTTTAAGAATATTGATTCTTGAGCATAGATTGTTTTCCATTCGTTTGTGTCATCTATGATTTCTTTTAACAATGTTTTGAAGTTTTTCTTCTAGAGATCTTTTACCTCCTTGGTTAGATGTATTCCTAGGTATTTTATTTTTTGTGCACAGCTATTGTGAATGGGGTTATGCTCTTTATTTGGCTCTCAGGTTGGATGTTATTGGTGTATAGAAATGCTATAGATTTTTGTACATTGATTTTGTATCCTGCAACTTTACTAAAGATTTTATCAGTTCCAGGAGGCTTTTGGCAGAGTCTTTAGGGTTTTCTAGGTATAGAATCATATTGCAAGTGAAAAATAAATAGTTTGACTTATTCTTTTCCTGTTTGAATGCCTTTTATTTCTTTCTCTTGCCTGATTGCTCTGGCTAGGACTTCCAGTACTATATTGAATAGAAGTGGTGAGAGTGGGCATGCTTGTCTTGTTCCAGTTCTGAAAGAAGATGTTTCCAGTTTTTGCATGTTCAGTATGATGTTGGTTCTGGGTTTGTCATAGGTGGTTCTTATCATTTCGAGGTATATGCCATCAATGCCTAGTTTCTTGAGGTTTTTTTTTTATCATGAAGGAATATTGGATTTTATCAAATATTTTTCTGCATCTATTGAGATGATAATGTGGGGTTTGTTTTTAATTCTGTTTATATGGTGAATCATATTTATTGATTTATTGATTTGCATGTGTTGAACCAACCTTGCATCCCAGTAATAAAGCATACTGATCATGGTGAATTAGCTTTTTGATGTGCTGCTGGATTCAGTTTGCTAGTATTTTGTTGAGGCTTTTTGTATCTATTTTCATTAGGGACATGGCCTGTAGTTTTCTTTTTTCATTGTGTCCTGGTTTTGGTGTTCTTATGGGTTATTCTGCCATATCAAGTGATATGATTTGGCTGTGTCACCACCCAAATCTCATCTTGAATTACAGCTCCCATAATTCCCATATGTTGTGGGAGGGACCCAGTGGGAGATAATTGAATTATGGAGGCAGCTTCTCCCATACTGTTCACGTGGTAGTAAGTCTCACGAGATCAGATCATTTTATAAGGGGAAATCCCTTGTGCTTGGCTCTCATTTACTCTCTTGCCCTCCACCATGTAAGATGTGCCATGACTGTGAGGCCTCACCAGCCACATGGAACTGTGAGTTCATTAAACTTCTTTTTATTTATAAATTACCCACTCTCAGCTATATCTTTATAAGCAGTGTGAAAATGGACTAATATGCCCAGTTAGCCTCGAGACAAAACACCTCCTTTGGTTTCTCCAACAACAAAGCCCCATATACCAGACACCCATGAGCTTAATAGAGTTTTCTTAGGGGGATGGTCCCAGAGAGGGAGATGCAGTCCTCACTGTCCCTTGTCATCTTGCCAGCTCACTTTCTCCTTGCTAACCAGCCCTGCACCTCACTTTAACCCTGTAGGATTTCCCTGACAGGTCTACATTCTTCCTAATCAGTTATGCAGAGTGGCCCCTTCTGCCTCTAGAAGCTTGTTAGTGGGTATGGGAGAGGCTCACCTTCCATGCTAGGCGTGCATCACAGGAGGTGTCCCAAGGAAAACAATTCTCCCCCTAAGAAAGAGTCTGGTCCTGTTATTTACATTGTCACATTTTACTCTTCCTTGGCATATGATTAATATTTGTCAGAAGAGTTTTACATCTAAACACAGTTTGAAAGCCATTGCACTTACCAAGTTTTCCTGTGACTCTAACATGTTATGAATTTGGTTAATGCATTATCAGTAATTATTCAAGATAAACTATTGCTTTCATCCAATTAAAGTATTCACCAGTATTGATATTAAATTTTTAATTGTAAAATATTTGAGACACATGGAAGTATGAACCAGTGGTTTTCAAACTGCAGGCAGCATTGTTAAAGAAAAACAGAATAAAATAGAATGAAAAATATCAGAGTGCTTCAGTTTAATAACTGTAAATATTTTTTCATGAAATTTGTTTTCATTCACTGTGCGTGTATGTGTATGTGTGTGCGTGTGTGTGTGTGTGTGTGTGTGTGTGTGTGTGTCTGTGCGCGCGCGCGCGCTTGGTGGCAACGTGAAATAGCTTCTTAACTGTGGATCACCGCACAGTTTGAAAAAAATTTGAAAGTTTAAAAAAAAGTTTGAAAGTCACTGCACAGGCAATACAATAGTAAACATCTGAACATTCCAAACTCAATTATGTACCATCCAGTTCCACCTAGCTTGATACCCCTCAGTCCCATAACACCATGCTGTATTCAGGAGAAATGAATTTTTTGTTGTTGTTGCTCAGGTTTATTTTTTGTTTTTAAGTTAAAACATTACAGATAGAATTAAAACTGAGACATCATCATGTACCTGTTCTTGATTCTGTTCCCTTTCTTGTTACCCAGAGCTTGCATCAGAGTTTGGCGTCTCTCATTCCTATGCACATTTTTATGCTATTACCACCGATTAAGCACATGGAATTATCCTGTTCCCTTCTTGCTGTTATTTATACTAGATGGATTCAAAGAATATCATTCTAGAACTTTTAATTTTCTTTCAACATTATAATTTTGAGATTTCCCTTTATGTGTGTGGTTCAGTTCAGTTTTTTTCACTGCCATATAAATATAATTAAAATTATTTACTCATTTTATTATTGAGGGATATTTCATTTACTATTATGAAATATATTGCAATGAACATTGTCGTATATTTTCTTGTCCATAAGTGACAAAACTGTTAGAAAAGTGTTTTATAAGCCAGAAAGGATGAAGGAGAATTAAAGGGAGAGCCACACCATATTCCTATTTACAATGTCAATTTTTCCAAATTAATAAATTAGATCCCTACCTCATATATTTTTTTTAAATCAATTATAAGGTACATTAAAGGTCTAAGTGTGGGCCGGGCACAGTGGCTCATTTCTGTAACCCCAGCACTTTGGGAGGCTGAGGCAGGCGGATCACCTGAGGTCAGGAGTTCAAGACCAGCCTGGCCAACATGGTGAAACCCCATCTCTACTAAAAATACAAAAAATAGCTGAGCGTGGTAGTGTGCACCTGTAGTCTCAGCTACTCAGGAGGCTGAGGCAGGAGAATCTCTTGAACTTGGGAGGTAGAGGTTGCAGTAAGCCGAGATCATGCCACTGCACCCTAGCCTGGATGACAGAGGGAGACTCTATCTCCAAAAAAAAAAAAATCTAAGCATAGAAAATAAAATGTTAAAAATAAAATGCAGAACAATATTTTTATGATATTAAATTTCTTAAGCTAAAGGAAAGCACAAATAATAAATGAAAAATGAACACTTCCTACTGTATTAACAAATCATGACATCCCTCCCCACAAAACTTCCTTTTCTTACTAGCCAAAAGCCCACTGTTAAGTACAATTTTCTTGCTTATCTCTTATTTGTTGGATGAGTACATCTACTCTTACACATTGACTGATGTTGGTCCCTTTTTGCAAAATGATCAAGTCCCACCGACATTTCCATTTGGAAATTTCATCTAACCCTTAAGGCTCAGATGAATCATGGCTTCTCCAGTTTCACATATGTGACTATGAAGACTTCCTTCCCTAGCTTTTTAAAGGAGCTTGTTTAATTTTTTCTTTTGAAGTATACCATTCAGCTTTTAAAAATAAATTCACACTTGTTTCAAAGGCTGAACATACAGTTGGAAGAAAAATATCTACCTTAGAGCTTGTAGCGTGTTAGGTATTGTCCTCTAAAATTTCATGTCCACTCTGAACCTCAACATTTGAACTTATTTGTAAATAGGTTATTTGCAGATGTAATTGGTTTAAGATTGAGATAAGATCATACTGGATGAGGGCGGGCCCCAAATCCAATGACTGATGTTCTTAGAAGAGGAGGAGAGGACACACAGAGTCACTGAGAAGAGGGCTACGGGAAGATGGTGGCTGAGATTGGTGTGATGCGGTTATACAATCCGACAAATGCCAAGGGTCTCCAGGAGCCCCCAGAAACTAGGAAGAGGCCAGGTGTGGTGACTCACACCTGTAATCCCAGCACTTTGGGAGGCCGAGGGAAGAGGATGGTTTGAGCCCATGAGCTCAAGACCAGCCTGGGCAAGATGGTAAGTCCTTGTCTCTACAAAAATAAAAAAAAATTAAAAAGTTAGCTAGGTGTGGTGGCTTGTGCCTGTAGCCCCAGTTACTCAGGAGGTTGAGGTGGGACGATCAGTTGAGTCCAGGAGTTAGAAGGTGCAGTGAGTTATGATCACATAAGTGCACTGAAGCCTGGGTGACAGAAAGAGACCCTGTCTCTATAAAAGAAGAGGAAGAGGAAGAAGAAGAAGAAGAAGAAGAAGAAGAAGAAGAAGAAGAAGAAGAAGAAGAAGAAGAAGAAGAAGAAGAAGAAAAAGAAGAAGAAGAAGAAGGAGGAGGAGGAGGAGGAGGAAGGAAGAGTCAAGAAAGAGTCTTTCTTCAGAGTCACTGGAGAGAGCATGGCCCTGTTGAGACCTTGATTTTGGACTTCCAGACCTCCAGCCCTGTAAGAGAATAAATTTCTGTTGTTCTAATCCACAGTTTGTGGTAATTTGTTACCGTGGGTCATTTATTAAAAAGTAATATACAGTTATAGGTCTGTATGCTAGTCAGGCTATTATACTTTAGAGTACCTTCGGGTGACCGGAAGCACATCTTCATTTCATTTGTTACCGTGGCTTGTGTCATATGCCTTGATTGACACTTAGCCACAGCTGATTGTATCAAGGATCAGGGCATAGCTAAAAACAATGAAGAGGAGCATGACGGAGGCCAACCACCTTTGAGGTGACTTGAGACCAATTTAGTCCAATGGGGGCACCCTATATTGGAAGGTGGCAGTACAGTGCAATCCAATCTTATTTCTTTAAAATGTCTAAATACTAGATAAACCCTGAAAAGTTTAATCACTTAGCTTTGATCATTATCCTAATAGTGCTGCAATACCTTGTTAGTTCTTATGCATCAAACACAGACACATTGGAACAGAGAATATTTGCGCAGTGATCGGGTGCACAAAAAATGTCCCCCGTCACTTCACCTCCCCATAGGTCCTATTAATAAAACTTCATCACTGGTGGACATTTTTTCTCATCTTTCTTTACATTTCCAAGAACATGAAGAATAACTCTTAATGTAATCTCTAAACAGTTTATCCTTGAAAGCTATATTACTTTCATGGATCACCTTTTCTGAAAAGCACTCTGAACCCCCTAGGCAATGTTAGTTTCTTCCTTAGGTATCCCTGTTATAGTACAAAGCATACTATATAGACCATTTGGGTTCACATTTCTGTCACCCCAACAGACTATGAATCCCTTTGGAATAGTGTTAGACACTCCTTTGTCTGAGGACCACTGTACCCCTATATATCTGTTATCACAGTGATCACTTGCATTGGAACTACTTACTGACTAGCTTTCCTCTCTAATAATGAGTGAGCAGCTTCAGGAAAGTGGTTTTGTTTGTTTCATTCTTGTACCCCCAGCACTAGTATAGTATTTGGTAGACACACAATAGGTGATCAATTAATTGTATTCAATAAGAGCTCTAGAAGAGTTTAGTGGTAACAAATATTACCATTATGGAACATCTGCATGGCTAAGTACCTAAATCATCACATTTAATTCTCTCAATAACCCCATAATCCTACAGGTGAAGAAATGGAAACTCAGAGAAGTTGTGGTGCCTGTTCAAGATCACTAGATCACTCAGCTGGTAGGTTGGGAAGCAGGATTCATCTCCTTCCTAAGCCTGCCCTTCATCTATGTCAATGTGCTGCTCTCTGGCCTGAGAATTCTTAACTTTCAGAAATCAAGCAACAGTAATATATGGACATTACTACCATGATCTACTAACTCACTCACCTAAATTTTAGATTCGCATTTTAGGATTGTGATAAAACAGTGGTTCACACGTGGAAACAATTTTGCCTCCAGGCAATATTTAACAATATCTGGAAACATTTTTGGTGGTCACAATTTGGTGGGGGGAATGCTACTGGCTGGTAGAGAATAGGGATGCCGCTAAACATCTTAAAATGCACAGGACAGCTCCTTGCAACAAAGAATTGTCCAGCCCAAAATATCAACAGTCCTGAGGTTGAGAAACCTTACTATGTAAGGATAGAATGAGTACTTGTACTTTAAAATACTTCACTGTCTTGGTAAATGTATTTTCCTTTTCCAATACAGGGAATGAGTATAAGTATCTCTGATTTATAAAGGAGAAGATGAAGAATAGAAACAGTGATTTGTTTACGACGGAGAAGAGAGTCTGCCATAAAGTCTTATTGGACCAGGATGGCCTACACCTTCTCCTCTGGCTTTGCCATCTCTAAAACTGGCTTTTCTGGGATCGAGGTCTTTGTTCCTTAGTCTGAAATCCAAATACAGGAGGCAGAAAAAGTGAGAAAAGTGATTTAGGAAAGAGTGGTTCGTGGAGAGGGCCCCTCATTTTCTGGATAAAGGCAGTAGCTCTACTTAGAATCACAGAATTAAAACCAAGAGAGGCCTCAGAGACCATTTAGCCCCCACCATCCCACTCCTAATTGTACAATGGCAGGAAGTGAGGTCTGAGAACTGGAACTATGTGCTCAGTATCACCTAGTGAGTGGCATCCTGGATGGAGCTGAGAGCTCCTGACTTTCAGTTTAGTGCCTTTTTCTCCATCCCGCTTTGTCATTCTGCTACACTAGGATAACGGAAGACAGAGTTCTTGTAATTTCAGAGAAATCCTCAGCTTTTCCTTCTGCAAACCTGGGATGACACTCTCACAAGAAATGGAGAATAATTGTGCTCCAAACAAGACTGCTAGGATTTAGGTATCAAGGGTATTAGGTACTCAATCAGAATGGGATGCCCTCTTGGCCTGGGACTCACTTAAAAATAGAAGTCAGTGTTTCGACAGAGATCCTTGCTGCATTATGAACTGACAGAAAGAAAGGTCTTGATCCTAACACAGTGATACAGGGGAGGATTAGTAGAAGTGAATTCAATTGCAGCTAAGGGGTTGGTACAGCTCATGTCCCAGTTGCAGCCTGTCTTACCAAGGAAGCTGAAGTGACAGATCCTAAGATTTGGCCAAGCCTTGTGATCTAATTGGAAGTGTCAGTAGAATTGGACAGATAAGAATGCGGCTGGCCAGGTGTGGTGGCTCACGCCTGTAATCCCAGCGTGATTTGGGAGGCCGAGGCGGGTGGATCATTTAAGGTCAGGAGTTCGAGACCAGTCTAGCCAACATGGTGAAACCTCATCTCTACTAAAAATATAAAAAAATCAGCTGGGTGTGGTGGCGCATGCCTGTAATCCCAGCTACTCAGGAGGCTGAGGCACAAGAGCCGCTTGAACCCGAGAGGCGGAGGTTGCAGTGAGCCGAGATCGTGCCGATGCACTCCAGACTGAGTGATAGAGCGATACTCAGTCTCAAAAAATAAATAAATAAATAAATAAAAATAAAAATAAAAAAAAGAATACAACCAACCTGGAGACCACTTCCCCATGGGAAGCCGATGTAGGCACAGACTTCCCCAGGGTAAAAATAATGGACTCTTTCTAATATCAGGCAATATGACCAAAAGCTAATTCTCAAAAACTCAATTTGTCAAAATTCAATTCATCAAATGACCAATTTATTAAACGTGTTACAGTTTAAAAGCTTCAATGTGACTGTTCTAAAAGCTTTGGCAGAAATGTTCATTTTTGGCTACTGATTACATAATAAGATTTTCTAATTATGAACTAATCTAAAATTGTTCTGCCCTTTGAGTGAATGGGAAGCAAATTTTAAAATTCTGAAAAGTGGACCAAAGAAAAATCACTATAAAACATTTTCTTCACATAAAATACTATTTTTTTATAATTCAAACTTCTGTATTTCAAATGTAATAAGTACTTTGTTACTTCTGATTTCTTTCTGATGCTTTTGAATGCATTTTTCTATTTTCAAAAGCTTTCCAGGATTTTAGGTATGCTTTTGCAAATCCCTCAAATCAGCCTTGCGTATATTCCTAGGAATTAAAAATTTAAAGATAAACTAAATGAAAAAATGCTAAGGAAATCAGTATAAACTAAAAACATGTTGCTAAAATGTTGATTTTTTTTCATTTTTAATGAGGAACAATTTGGTTGTGTTGACTTGTCAGTAGTTTGCTGAGGAATTAGATGTAAAATATTAAAGCCATTCAAATGTGGGGAAAGGGAATAAAGATTCTCAAATAAAATACTGTGGTAAGTTATATGCTTGTACCTCAAATTTCACTATAAATATAAACATGTGAAGGAAGAATTAAAAATTCTAGAAATTCTAAAAGATTTGTGAAAACAACAAAAAGACATTAAAAGAGATTTCTGAGTAAAGTTAAAAAATGATATTAACTGAAAAAGGTGTTTATAAAGTGATAAAATTTTGGTTTCTGATAATGAAATAATTAATATTTAGAAAGTTATATTTCATGATTGGTAATAAAAATAAAACATTCTTAAAGTTGTTAAGTAATCATTGTTAAAGTGGTTCTAAGAGCACGTTTGATAAATAAGGAAGTAGGTAAATTTAGCAAATTATACGGTCAACTGTCTTCGTCAAATTGATGAACCAGTGAATTGAATTTCAGTGCACTGGCTTTTGGCGAGTTGTGTCCAAGCTGGGTGCACACAAAAATAGATATTTGCAGTTGTGGGAACAGAAAATGGAAGCTGTGCCCTAGTGGCCTGGAATTTCTCTGTGCAGTAGGAACGCAACGTCATCTGCTGTAAGAAAGGGCAGGTCAGTTGGTACAGGGCCCATGGAGCTGGGAAAGGTCTAGAGGGCTGTTGTGGAGTGTGGGTCACGCAGCTGACCAAGGACATATGGTAACATGGCTGAGTGGTGCTGAGGCCCAGCTGAGGTCTGTGAACACCAAACCATTGTGATGTGGATGCTGGTCAGTCCTCTCTTCTGACCCACTTTTTCTCTTCTTTAAAGTTTCTGTCCATTTGCCATCCTGAGCACCCTGGATGAAACAGCATCTGTCATCTCTTCCCACTTCCTCATCCAGCTTGTTTTTTTTCTCTCTTTTTCTTTTTCACTGTGCGAATATTATCTGTTTATTTGTTTGTCTCTCCTCACTAGAATGTAAGCTCCATGAAATCAAGAACTGTGTGTTTTTTCCTCTGCTGTATTCCCAGTGCCTAGAAGGGTGTAAGACACTGAGAATGTGTTCAATAAATATTTGTTGAGTGAATGAACACATGTGTGGGTAGCATAAAAGGAAGTCTGTGATAAGGTCCTGGCCCATCTCTTTCACCTACTCTGGTTTTCTTCTACTGGTTCCTGTTCTCCAGTTATACTGAAGTAGCCACTAATTGTTTCTTGAAAATAAATAAATAAATAAATAAATAAATAAATAAATAAAACCCTGTTATTTCTTACCTGCCACTTATTGTATGTGTGTGTGTGTTTTTTAGATGAGTTCTCACTCTGTCACCGAGACTGGAGTGCAGTGGCATGATGGCTCACTGCAGCTATGATCATTGAACTTCAGGGCTCAAGCAATCCTCCTACTTCAATTTCCCAAGAAGCTGGCACTACAAATGTGTGTCACCATGCCCAGTTTATTTTTAAATTTTTTTGTAGAGATGGAGTCTTACTCTGCTGCCCAGGCTGGTCTTGAAGTCCTGGGTTCAAGCCATCTTCCCACCTTAGCCTCCCAAAGTGTTGGGATTACATGTGTGAACCACTGCGTCAGGTCCTTACCCTGTATTTTAAAGTTTACTGCTCCTCTGCCTAGAAACTCCTTCTTGCTTTGCTCATGCTGTTGATTGCTGCTTGTCACTGAATCACCCTCTGGAGCCTCTTCCCTGTCTCCAGGAATAGCTGATCAGTGTGTGGCCCCATTGCTTCATACATCTCTGGCTGGTGCTTCCATGATCACCCTGGAACGTAAGTATCTATTCACACAACTCTGTCTGCACTATGCTATGTGCTTTCTTACATCAAAATTGTACCTTGATCATCTTTATTTCCCCAGCACTGTCATAAGGCCTCAGTAAAGATGTGTTGAGTAAATGAGTCTATGACCAGGAGACAGGTTGGGTTTATTTGTCCATTGGGATATTCAGAAACAGATACTCCGGAACTCAACCATCTGTAGCCCAGCCAGGCCCCAGGGATGACAGATTACACAGATGGCACATGATAACCACCTGGGGCTCACCTTGCTGAGGTGAACTGAGCTGAAACGCATGTGAGCCACACCTTCTCCTCTTGTACTAAGCCTAAACTATAGATAAGAAAAATGCCCTGTGAGCATTTCCTGGGACTCAAGTCTTATCTTAATATTCACAAAGCTAGAGCAGGGACCCAAAGGAATGCGAGGACTGAATTCGGCCATGGTGTCATGATTCCATCTCTTTGAACTCCTCCTGAATCCTAATAGTGGGGTGGGGGTGCATTCCCAAGAGGAAGAAGGAAACAGATATATGAGGCAATCAAACCGGGGAAGCCGTATAAAAATAGCGCTCACTATATGTAGCAGAGGTACATTAGAATGTCTTTATTCTTAGCTTCACCAACTACTAGTACCTGGAAAGGAGTGAATCCTTGGCCCTGGTTGGTTCTCTTCCACAGGGAAGGTGGGAATGGGAGGGAGGTAAAGCCTTGAGCTCCTCCTAAAGGTGAGTTGCTGCTACTACTGTGGTCCTTGGTTCCTGGTTACCTTCTCCCAGGTAGGGACAGTAATACATAACCAGAGTGAGGACACAGAAGGTATGTCAGGGTGTCTCAACCTCCTTTACAGACGGTGTTAAAATAACCTGTGCATTAAGGGGACGGGGGTGAGATTTATCTAATTAATAATCTGTTGGATGGAAGCAAAGGAAAGAATCAAGGGAAATGCAAATGTAGTTTCTGCCATTGCCTCAGTAACTTAGGAGATGAATCTATTTCTAAAGACAGAATTAGAAAAAACTCATTCTACATCCTCCCTTGGCTTTGGTCACTTCTCTTTTGAGAACTTGGATTCTATGAGTTTCTGGATATACAGCCTCTCTAATTTTCTTCTTGGGCTTCACCATCTGAGAGCAGGATGCTTCTGTGAAAATGCATGGAAATAATTACAGAAAAACGTCTCCAAGAGGCATTGGCCAAACAGAAAAAATGACAGGATGCCTTTGGGTGTAAATCTAGAAAGGACACATGTGAACTGTAAATGGCACCTCCCTACAGTTTATGGCTGTTTGACACTTTGGGAGCTTAGGTGGTCATCTCTGTAATTTTCATCAGATTGAATGCACTTTGAAATGGAACCAACATTGTTAGCGCAGTTTGGGAGCTGCTGTCTATTTTTTCCCCACTTGAACACCAGCCTCACCAAAGAAAGTTTAAATTTTAGATACATTCACTCCCTGAGCAAAACTCCCATGGAAAATGATGCTTGGGAGGACATGCAAATGTGCCAGTGACCTACATACAGAGCCTATAAGCCCATCAGATTGCTTCTGCCACTTGAAACCTGGGGAAAAATGGAAAAATAAAATTGCATTTTGTGTGGCGTGCTCCAAAAAGCACTAAGATTTTTTTCCAGGGTTGATTTAGAAAAGATGACTTATTAGGGGTATTTTCCTTTGTCTTTGTGACATTGCCAAATGACACATTTAAACTAGATGTGGTTATTCATGCAGTAATTAAACTGTGAAATTATTATATTTGATGCTTTATTTTAGGGTTTTAAAACTTCATGATTCTCTCACAACCCACAGCAGCAGTAGCTTATAAAAAACAAAACAAAACAAAACAAAATATAGGTTATGGGATTCCATAGCCAGGTAAATACGGCACATGCATAATGTACTACTGCCACTTTCCTTGTGGCTGGACATACAGAAGGTATTTGCAGAGGTTAGTTTGGGACTAATAAAATTCATTGGGCTAAGGGAGTTGTGGGGCGGGGTGGGAGGTCTGCACTGGGAGGAGGCACACTTTGGAAATGTGGGCTTCATTTCTCTGGCAGCACTGGTACTTGTCTTTCCTTGGCTGATTGTACCCTCATTCTTACATATTCAAGCATGCTTGGAAACTGTTCCTCAAAATAGAGATAGTACAATTGGATGTGGCCCCTGGACTGCATTTCTTGGATGTGTGAGTGTGTTTGATGTTTGTCAGGAGGCTCAAAGGAACCTAAAAGACTTGGAAGACTTCCAAGCACATCAGGGCTGGCAGAAAGTCCAAGCGATGGAGATTTTGTGCCATGAAGGAAATCAAGGCATAGAAAATGAGTGGTCTATGATCGCAGGCACAGAAAGAACAGGAATGAGCAAAGAGTTATTATGTGACACAGGACATTTTCAGATTCAAGCAATTAAAATGTACTTCATACTAGCTCAGGACAAAACGTAAGTGGGTGGTGGTAGTGGGAGAGAGGGTGTATTCAGAGGTATTTGGTAAGTACAGGGATAGGCCTGTGAAAACAAAGAGAGGGGCTCAAGAATCACTTTCATCTCCTCTTTCTCTGCTTTGTCTGACTTGTCTTTATTTTCAATTAGCTTTCTCCCTGTGGCTGAGAAAATGGTCAGCAGTCATATGTCTATACTCCTTGAATTCTCAATCCGCCTGTAATAAGAAGAACTAGCCAATTGTTTCCCGCCAATTTCCTGGATTGGCTCATTCGGGGTTGTGTTGTTGGGGGGATGCCGTGCAAGATGTTTTCTCTTGGTCAGGTGTCCACTCTGTGCTGGGGAGGAGAGAGGAGGGCACTTGTTTGGCATCCCCACCAGAATTACTGGAAGTTCAAAGGGAATCCCCCAAGGGAAAACGATTCGGTGAGCAGAATACAGGAAAGAGAAACCTACTGGGCAGACAGTAATAGAAGTCATCATTAGCCACCTGCCTTTGACCCTGCCTTCCTCAATCAGTTACCTTATAGCTCAGGTCAGCAATCTCTTCTACCATGGTGGCAGGATTATCTTTTGTCTCAGGGCTAAAGAAAGGCACGGCCAGGCTCTGGAACAACATCGGAGAGTAAAGAATTGTAGAGACAAATGCAGAACTCACTGTGTCCACTTCGCTGAAGAGAAGGCAAACCCAGAAAGTGACATTTCTAAGGCTACCAAGCTAGCAGTAAGTTGCAGCACTGGAACTAGAACCTTTATGAATTTTACAGGAAAAGGTAACAGAAGAAAGCCATTTTCAAGAGAGGTTAGTGGGCTGTCATGGTGAGGCTTCACAGCATCGTCTTCCTGGTGGCAGGGTCTGGTCCTGTCTCCTTGATGTCTTAGACTGGACCAGCAGGAGTTTTGTGGGGATATGCCTCTGACCAGGTGCAGACTGGCTCCAGAATCTGACAAGGGGGATACCAGGTGGCAGGCTGAATCCCACTCAGGCACTTGGGGGGCAACCAGAGGGAAGTTTTGGCTTGGTGAAGTCCCAGTACCGGAAGCACGTGCCAGGGTCACGGGGATCTGGCTGGGTCAGATTCCTCTATGGGTGCCAGGTCAGATTCTCATTGGCTCAGAATTGGCTAGGGCTGAACTTCTACACTAGAGACAAACACGGGGAAATGATGGAGGATCAAAAGGCCTCTGAGATAGTAGCATCAAGATAGGAACAGAGGACAAAAGAAGGACAGAATCAAAGGGTGTCACCTTGCTGGGGGCTGCATCTATGCTTTTCTCTAATGCTGTGCCCTACAGAAGTTAGAATGCTGTGTCCTTCCTGCTTTGTCACTAGAGTACCTGCTTAAGGTCACCTGAAGCAGGCAATGACTAAGGTCTCCACATCTCAAGGGCTGGATTAGAACCCCTGGGTTGGCTTCCCAGGCCCCACAGAAACTTCCCTTTCCTAAAGCTGTGTTCAGAAGGCTTAACCTGCACGTTAAGTAGATTCGGCTATTTAAAACTCCCGTGACTGCTGTAGGCATGTATCTTATTCTTCAATTTCCTCTTGGAAGCTTTGTACTTCTGGAATCTAGCTTCTCTGCCTCCTTCCCACATTGTTTTGAGTCAACCACATTTCATTGTCCTTAATTAACCTGGAGGTATTAATGCTGAGGACACAGATGAGAAAAGCTGTTGTTTCTGAAATTAAATTTTACTTTCTTCTCCCCTTCTAGGAAAGGTTAGGGCAACCAAGAATATATAGGTCATGTTTCCAATTTTAAAACACCGATGATGCTATTTTTTCCTCCTGTACTAATAAAAATAGATATGAACAGGGGAAGCTGAGCTGTCTGTAGGAAGCCAGCAGTCCCCAACATGGCTGCTGCAATCACCAGTTGTTAACCACCAACAGGACTAGGTCACGTGGCATGACAGGGTATGCCAAGCAGCCTGGGAGGGTCTTTATGCAGCAGAGTCACTAGGTGGCACTATCAATAAGGAAGGATAAAAAGTGCTCCTTGCCACCAGATCTGTGCAAACAAAGACAATTAAGCAGTTAATAGGTGTGAAAAATAAAACTTGTGGTCTTATCCCATAAAATAGAGCAATATCAGTGGTTCTGAGCTTTTGAATTCCTGGAGAGTAGATGCTTGAAGGTGGTCAAAATAAGGATGGGTATTGGAGGTGGAGGGAACAAAATTTGCAAAGACTGCTATGTAGAACAGTGCTTTATTTGTGAATCTTAAGCACCTGTAGTTCAATGTGCCGTGGCTTCAGCTTCCTATGCGACTGGAGGAACATGTGAGGTTGGAGATGGAGAGAGTGATATAAACAAGAGTAGTCTTGGAATATTCTCCTAAGAATTTTATGGAGAGAGATTGGGAAGTGGTTGATGCAGGAGAGTGACATCTACAGGTTAGGATGTTATAGCTGCAGGTGAGAAACGATCAGGGCTGAGCTAACACCCTAACACAGAAGATGAAATGGAGCGTTTGAGAGGTTTTAGACAGGAACATCTAATTGATAGGACCATCAGTGGAAAGGTGACTGTAAATGCCTCCCTCCCTGAAAACGCCCTAAAAGCATCCTTAGTGTTCCTTTAACCCTCTAATATGCCACCAATAATCCAAGAATAGAACCTTCATGTGGAGGAGATTTTCAAGATGTTTAACCCAATGCAGTGACTCATTGACCCAATTTCTGCTGTAGAGAACATTTAGACTCTTGAAGCAAGTCAATGGATTGTGGAAGAGTGCAAATGGTAGGAATTATAACTTCCTCCCCAGTGCTAACAGTAGCTGATACTGTCAGCATCCTGTCTGTATCCCACCAGACCTTGCATCGTCGGGGCATGCCAGCTACTCCAGTGTGGCAGGCTGGAGTGCTAAGGAATTAACCACCTCCTGGACAGTCTTCAACTAATGGCCAATAGGAGTTACCACATAATACTACCTCTGGAGACCCCTTCCCAAAGGAGGATAATATTGAAGCACTGTTTCCCAGAATTCTGCAGCAATATTACTCTTTAGATACCTACAGTGTTAACTGGCTTCATAATATCCTTTGGCTTGGTTCCATCCCTTCCCTGTCACACTTTTCTACTCACCCACCAGGGTTTGGTGGGACCATCTCTCATTCTGCTTGCACTTTAATCCTTCTTTGTTTCAGGCATACCCAAAGTAAAATCTTATTTTATTAGTCCTAGCTCTAATTTCTAGGAAGAATGTACATGGAAAGATATTCCAGGCCAGCCTGTTTTGCTAGAAGCAGCAGCAGTATCACCAGGTGACTCATTAGAAATGCAAATTTTCAAGCCCACCCCCAGAGCAACCAATCAGAAACTATGAGGGTGGAGCCGGTGACCCACGATTTACCTGCTCTGGGTGATTCTGACTCAAGAACTCTGAGAATCACTACCCTAGGAAATTCTGGTTTAGAGAAGGTTAAGGGCACATTTCCAGAACTTTCAAATGTTCCTCATTCTTTTAGTTGCCTTCTTTTGGATGTATCCTAGTTCTCTAACACCAGTTCAATGGGCCCCATATGACCGATCTCCCTACGGGTCACCCCTCTGGTTTATAAGTCCAAGAGGAAACTCTGCTTTGGAGCCTCGTCCGAGGATCAAGTTCTCTCAGCTAAATTATTTCAAACCCTTCCAGAATTCATTTCCCTGAACTGTCTGGAGCAACTGGTGACAGCTGCAACAGTAAGAATGTGTGGCAGGACTCACCATTTACACATCTCATCTGTGTCATTCTGGAAGATCTTGTTAGAAGAAGCTAAATAGGGGTGATGGGCTGGTGTCATGGGGAATGATGCCTGGTTCTCAGGTGCATACCAATTATTTGCTCTTTAACTGAAGCAGATGCACCACAGACCTGTGAAAGGAAGCTGCAAATACCACCAGTCTTTTGCAACAATCACTTCGCAATTTCCCCAAAGTCATTGCCAACTTTTATCCAATGGGGTACTATTACTGTCAATCTCTAGGTCCTTGGTTCTGTCACTTCCCTAGGTTTCTCTGCTGACTTTGGTCTTCCCTCAACAGATTTGAGATCCTTCTGTGTGCCACTCCACCAGCTCATGATGGCTGAGGTTGCTTCCAGTGTAAATGATCTACCTCATCTTTAGTCCTAGTAGAAACCCACTGGGTCCTACCCCCACCCTATATATCCTGGTATTTAGTTAGCACTTACTATCTAGGACACGAGCCAATGCCATCAGCAGAGTGGAGCTGATCCTGGGGCACATGACAGATGGTGCTGGCTTGGCAGGCAGCGTTTTTTCAGGAAACAGTCAGGATCCCATTTGTTTTTCAGCCATGGGGTGGGAGGGGGTAAGAGACAGTCTTGATTTCACGCTCTCTATGTCATCTTCTCACTCTCATCCCAGCTGCTCATTCTCACTTTTTGTCCATCTTCTCCTCTAGCCCAAGGACCTTATGGAGCCTACCAGGCAGGGTAGAACAAGGAGTTTAAAGAGGGAGGTACAGGCCAAAAGGGTGAGAAGAGAGGAGGAAAGCATAGAACTCTTAAATGAATTTAAGAGTAGAGATCTTTACCTTAACAAGTTCATACCCAGGGACTAAGGTTTCTGCAGAGTGGAAGCAGGGGGATTAGTTATCCTGCAACAATTTGGAAGTCAGTGGGAAACTAGTGCCAAAGAACCTGAAAATGGGAATCTGATGCTATCATCTCCCAACCAATGCATCACTGGATGATTTGTGGAAGAGGCTCACATCTGTATTTACCCATCATCAAGGATCCTCTACATCCCCTTTGCTCCAGGCCAAACTCACCGACAACTTTTAAGACACTCATGTGGGCCATGGCCATTGGCCTCCTAAAGATTCAGTGAAAAAAATCACTGGCATGAAGTAAATTGGTTAATACGAGAAAAGGCATACACATTTATTTAACATGTATGCACAGGAGCCTTTAGAATGAAGACCCACCCAACAATAAGATACAGAAGCTTATATGCCATCCTGAGGCCACAGTAAAGAAAACAGACTCAGAGCATGGCCAGAAACAGGTTATGTTGGTAAATCAGGTTTAGTGGCAAGACAAGTTGTGAGAGAGAGAAAGGAAAAAGCTTGCCTAGCCTTATTGCATAAATGAAGCCTCTCTCGATGAGAATAGATAGATGGTAAATGTTATTTTTTTCAGTTTATTTTTTATTTTTTAATTTTTATTTATTTATTTATTTTGAGAGGGAGTCTCACTCTGTTTTCAGGCTAGAGTGCAGTGGCACAATCTCGGGTCACTGCAATCTCTGCCTCACAGGTTCAAGCGATTCTCCTGCCTCAGTCTCCCAAGTAGCTGGGACTATAGGTGCATGCCACCACGCCCAGATAATTTTTGTATTTTTAGTAGAGATGGAGTTTCACCATGTTGACCAAGACGGTCTCGATCTCTTGACCTCATGATCCGCCTGCCTCAGCCTCCCAAAGTGTTGGGATTACAGGTGTGAGCCACCATGCCTGGCTTTTTTTCAGATTTTTAAAGGTGTCAGACTTTCCATCTCTCCTGGATCTAGGAAAGGGTCCTTGTTCCCTAACATCAGTCACAATGGGCCCCATATTATCGATCTTCCTACCAGTCACCCCACTGGTTTATAAATCCAAGAGGAAACACTGCTGTTGAGCCTCTGCTGAGGATCAAGCTCTCTCAGCTAAATTCTTTCAAGTCCTTCCAGAATTCATTTCCCTGCACTGTCTGGAGTGAATGGTGACAGCTGCAACAGTAAGAATCCGTGTCAGGAGGACTCACCACGTACACATAGGGGTTGTAATTTGGGGTGCATTAAAGGAGATTCTCTACAGATGCAATTTTCTCCCACAACAGACAGCTTTGCAAAGCCATTTCTGTTTGTTGGCCAGGCAGCAGCTACTTCATAATATGTCAAAGAAATATATATCTGAGGGTAGAATATTTTAAGTTTTCTCACACTCTTTGCATGACATGTGCCCAGATTCTCTCATCTGGTCACCTTCTTCTAGAGTCAATAGTTTATCATTCTGTGCTCTTAAAATATGGTCTATAGAATGGGGCAACTTGCTTCATTCTGATGCAGAAGACACAGAAGGAGATGCTGTCAAATGGCTTTAGCAATCACATCATACTTTCAACTCCTATTAATTTAAGCTTACATGTGGTTCCTTAGTTTTATCCTTCTCAATTGCAAAAAAATAAAATAAAATAAATAAAGATGGCCAGGAAATATGTACAACCTATTACTGATAACATCAACCATCTTTCCTCTTTATCATCATAACATGCACCTCCCCTTGAAACTCATCCTGACTGAGGAATGGATTAAGTATCTCCTACTTGCTCTCAATCTCTTGCTTTTATTATTTTGTTTATCTTCTTATTGCAACTATGATTTTCCTTTTCTGGGCTTCTCCTTGCCACCAGACACAGGGAATTTTTATGTTTTATCCATAATACTTTAGACAGTGTGTGGCAGAGAGGTATAGCTTAATCAAAGTCAAGTAAGTGAAAAAATTTATTTTTAGAAATGTATCCCCATCTCCAATTACTTTTATTCGTTTCCTTTTAATGTCTAGGAAAATATTTTCTTATATTTTTTTACTTATGTGAACTTGACTTCACTCCCTCTAGCCTACCCCAGGCTTTGTATCCTCTTTCATGTGTTCTTTCCCAAGCACCATCAACCTTTCTGTTTTCATGAGTCAAAAAGGCTAGGCAGGGCGCCGTGGCTGACACCTGTAATCCCAGCACTTTGGGAGGCTGAGGTGGGTGGAAAACGAGATAAGGAGATCAAGACCATCCTGACTAACATGGTGAAACCGCGTCCCTAATAAAAATACAAAAAAAATAGCCGGGCGTGGTGGCACACGCCTGTAGTCCCAGCTACTCAGGAGGCTGAGGCAGGAGAATCGCTTGAACCCAGGAGGCAGAGGTTGCAGTGAGCCGAGATCGCACTACTGTACTCCAGCCTGAGTGACAGAGTGAGACTCCGTCTAAAAACACAAAAACAAAAAAGCCCACAGATATCTACTATAGGGGTAGAGGGTTAAAAAGGATCTTGTTTGACTTGTTCTGTGCCTGGACCGACTTCCAGCATGCTTTCTTCTCTTCACAGCCAAGCTTTTCACAGAAATGAAAACCTCTAGGTTTTCCCTACCCACCTTCAACCTAGATCTCTTTCCCTTTCTTCTAGTAGCAGTAAACCCTGCCCATGAGATCTCTGTGACCACAAAGTATTAGGTGTTGGCTTGTCAAACACACGCGGGAGGATGGCTGAGATGACTCTAAAGACACTTTTTAACCCCCACGTTTAGGAGTCTGTTTTCCATTGCTCTATAGCTTGGTTACATGCCAGTTTTAATCTATTTCTTGCCCTCAGACTGAAAGATTGTGAGAATATAAATTGACCTAAGGCATTTATCACAAGGGTCTCAGTAACTCTTTGCATAATGATGCAAAGGTTTTCAATCAAAGTGATGCCCTCCCATTGCTAATAAAGTACCCTGCTCAGGTTTATAAAAAGAAGTCCAAGTTGTATTGCGGGACCTGGTCAAGTATTCATTCACACCACATGCCTGGCCCATCAAAGCACCCTTTATGATGCTCACTTCTTTTTTTTTTTTTAAACTAACCTGTTCTTTTCCTCCATATCTGAGTAAATCAGTCAAAATATTGAAGAAAAAGGGAGTAGAGGAGAAGGGGTCTTGCAAAAGGTATTGGGAAAATGGCATGCCATTATTCTTACAAATAAGAGATGGGTAATTACTAAAATGTAGACATTTACACTAACTGGATGGCAAAGTACTGGAATATATTACAAAGTGTCTGTTTTAATATCTGTATCTTGGCGGTTGCTAGGTTACACTGGTACTTTTAATAACATAAAGGGAGCTAGAAATACTTGTAGATACTTTCTTCATTGAAAATATTACTGGCAAGAAAAGGGACATATTGCTGGCTAGTGCAGTGGGATATTATAAGCTTTCTGTTGCTTATTAAAATGCATCTTAGATGTTTGTATTATTAGTGGTGTAGTTTAGAGGTTTTTTCAAAATAATTGAAACTTATGATAATAAGACTTGTGATTTGATGGATATGGATGGTGGATCACCCTATCTTCCTGAAACCTAACTAGATTTAATTCCATTCAATCTCACTCTATTCCATTCCATCTGATCCAAAAGACCTTTACTGAGCACCTACCAAATGTCAAGCGCTATTGAGATACTAGGGATGTAGAGATTTTTAGTAAGACACTAATTGGACTTCTTATTGGCAGTCAGGAAAGCATATGGCTTTTTTCTTGTGGCTTGAAAACATGGCAAGTGATGTTTCTTTATTTCTGCTTAAGAATGAACATTTCCTTGTCATTTTGTATTTCAAAGATTGTGAAGCTTGAATTAGCCTGTGGTCCTTTGCAGAACAGGAAGACCACTCTTGGTTTATGCTAGATAGAGCTGCATGAAGCAGTTAATTTAAGTACAATGCCATTATTGCTCTGAGTCTGGATAAGTCTCATGGGAGCACAAAGTCAGTGATTAATTTCAACTTGGAGGATAGGAAAAGGAAAAAACTCCAAAAACTTCAAAGAAGTGGTGATATTTGAGTTGGGATTTGAGAGAAGAGATGAAGATTTTGAGATGGGTGAGGTGGGAAGAGTATTTGCAGCAGAGAGAAGAGGGTGTAAAATCTCAGAAATATGAACACTTGTTCTGTAATCACTAATATTTATATTTATTGATCGGCAGATGGCTTCATCTTCCACTTAAGAGACAATCAGCATGATCACATTCAACCTCCTGTCTTTTCCTTCCGCATTTACCGTGGCCATCTATCTTAGCTACAAGAGCATCTTCTCTTTCTTTCTGTCTGTCTGTGATTTATATACATGCTACTTCTATTTTGCCAGGGACCTCATTCCCTCCCTTGTTTCTGACCTTTAATTTCTCCCTAGCTACTATCCTCTTCTCTGTGGCCTATGATCATGTACAAGTCTCTCTCATCCAAAAAGAAATGAAAAGAAAACAGCAATCACCTTTGGATGACCCTGGATCTGCCACTCACACAGCTGCATTTCACAATTTTTACCTATTTGAAAGTGTGGATCACACCCCCTCTTCATTTTCTCATTTCCAAATTTCTCATTTGTCTCTGAGTCCACTGAAATCTGTCTGCTCCCACTACCCACTAAAGCTATTACTGCCAAGGTTATCAATGTCATTACTGTGCTAAAGTCATGAGCAATTTCAGCCCTCTTGGCAGTATTTGGCTCGTGTGATTGCTCCCTACTTAAAACTCTATTTTTCTGTGGCTGTGACAACATTAGGGGGTGGTTGAAAGTGAGTGAGAGAGAGAGAAGTTTAATTTTTCACCAAGTCCACCCCTGTTCAAATGAGAGCATGTGTGTAAAATGGCTCTGCTTACTGTTGGACACAAATAAGGGATTATCATGACTGCCTAAGTTCTGTTCTAAGTCATTCTAAAACTTTCCCCTACAGCCTATTAAGCCTGCCTGCTACACTACCTATTTTGTAGGAGAAGCAGTCGGGATCCGGAAGGGTTAAGTGATTTTCTTAGCGATATACAAGAGCCAGAACCAGGGCCAGGGTTCATTTCCACAGACTCTGAGTACAATTCCTCCCTCACTTTCCACGTGGCTTTTTAAAACTTTTATTAACAGTGTGACTTTTCTTCTATTTTCCCATCTACGTCCCTCCCTTCTTTTCCTTCTTTCCTTCCTCCCTCCCTCCTTCCTTCCCTCCCTCTCTCCCTCTCCTTCCCTTCCTTCTTTTCTTCTTTCCATTTTTCTTCATTGTTCTGCTTCTTTCCTTTTAAGGACTGTTTAAATATTTACCTTTTCTTTGTTTACCCATTATCTTGAGTGAAAACCATTAGCTGTGTTTGTATTACTGTTGGGGTTCGGGTGCTTGCCTTGGAGTAATTAAGTATTAAAATTAAAGTAAGGTGGAGTTTCTAAATGTTCCACACAACCAGGGGATTCTCCTACCCATTAACAATCACTCCTGGTTCTTTGCAAGGGAGAAAAACCTGTTCCTAGAGTTGAAGAAATACCTGTGACTGCTTAGGCTGACCTCCTGGTCTTGGATCTGTGATTCCTCAGCTCTGGACACGTCACATATTTCTTCTGACCTTTACGCTGCAATAGCTTTCATGGAAGATTTAGGATGCATTCTTTACTTATACAAAATCTCTCCTCATTTCTCAAATCCATTTCATTGCTTCCAAATTCCCACCTCATTTAATAACTTCTTTGCAAAATCACTTCACTGATATCCACCTAAGATTTATGCCTGCCATATTGCAAACATACCAAGTGGGACGTCTTCGCTTGTCTACTCAACTCTCGGCAAACTGAATACCCTGCAGTCAATAAGACTTCCCATAATTCATTAGTCAGACTAATTCAGATTAGTTAGACTTTTTCGCTGGATTTGTTCAAAATAGGGTGGTACAAATCAAACTCTTAGTTGGACTTTGAGTTGAGGCCAGTAGTTTTTTGAAATAATAATTGTTGACGTTTTCTTGGTTCATAAATAGTAGACTTTTATAGAAAGAAAACTGGGAAATAACAGCACAAGGAATAAAATAAAACAGAATAAAATAAAAGAACCTATTTTAATTATATCTTCCAGAAATAATCATTGTGGCATGCATATACGGTTATTAGCATTTTATAAAAGTTGCAGCATTAAATATCCCTATATACAAAATTTTGTGAGTATGTATTTTAAATTTTTTTTTTTTTTTTTTTTTTTTTTTTTTTTGAGACGGAGTCTTGTTCTGTAGCCCAGGCTGGAGTGCAGTGGCGTGATCTCGGCTCACGGCAAGGTCCGCCTCCCGGGTTCACGCCATTCTCCTGCCTCAGCCTCCGGAGTAGCTGGTACTACAGGCGCCCGCCACCACACCCGACTAATGACTAATTTTTTTGTATTTTTAGTAGAGACGGGGTTTCACCTTATTAGCCAGGATGGTCTCGATCTCCTGACCTCGTGATCCACCCGCCTCTGCCTCCCACAGTGCTGGGATTACAGGCGTGAGTCACCGTGCCCGGCCAATTTCTTGTTCTTTATAAATTTTACATTAAGTTCTGGGATACATGTGCAGAAAGTGCAGGTTTGTTACATAGGTACACGTGTGCCATGGTGGTTTGCTGTACCTATCAACCCATCATCTAGGTTTTAAGCCCGGCATGCATTAGGTATTTGTCCGAATTCTCTGTCTCCCCTTGCCCCCCTACCTCCCCGACAGGCCCCAGTGTGTGATGTTTCCCTTTTTGTGTTCATGTGTTCTCATTATTCAACTCCCATTTATGAGTGAGAAAATGCAGTGTTTGGTTTTCTGTTCCTGTGTTAGTTTGCTGAGAATGATGGCTTCCAGCTTCATCCATATACCTGCAAAGGACATGAACTCATTCTTTTTTATGGCTGCATAGTATTCCATGGTGTATATGTGCCACATTGTATATATAAAAATTAAATTTTTATACATTGAGTTTTTCGAAGTAGAATTGAGAGGTTAAATGATATTATTTTCTTTTTGGGTCTTGATCTATATTGCTAAAAAGGTAATGTGGGAATTACAATTTTCCAACATTCTTTCCAGCACTGGATAACATAATTTTTAAAAGTTTCTCATTTGATAGCTGAAAATGGTTATTATTGTTTTAATTTGCATTTATTTGAATGCTAGTAAAGTGAGACACAAAAATATTTTTGGCCTTTTTAATTGTATTATTTTGTGAATTATCAGTATATGTCCTTTGTCAGTCTTTTCACCATAATTTTGGTATGCTCTAGCTGATGAGTTTTCCTCATATACTAAAGCTACTAACCTACAGTTACATAGCTCAAGTATTTGTTCCCAGTATTTTATTTACTTTTCAATTTGCTAATAATATATATTAACGAACAAGTTTTGAGTTTGAATGGAATCAGATCTAAATAGCTTTTCCTTTTTGGTTTGCTCTGTGGTTTGCTTGCTTAGAATAATTTCTCTCATTCTGAGATCAGATTTGCTTGTATTTTCTTGCTTTTTCATTTTCTTTTAATTTACTTATTCATTCATTCATTTACATTTTTCTCTGTATTTCATGGCGTGGATTTTATTTCAGTATAAGATTTAAGATAGGGAATCTAACTCTCCTCCCTCACCAAATATTTAGTCAGTTATCCAAGCACTATTTATTAGATCACCCATTTATACTTATCTTGTATTAAATTGTTAAATGTACTTGCAATGATTTCTAGGCCTTTTATTTGATTCTGTGGCTTTTTATTAGGTCAGCACAATATTGTTTTTAGTATGTTTTAATATACAGCAATGCAAGTTTAAACTTTTTTAAACTTCTCCCACCCAAGAATATTGCCTATTTTAATGAGGTTTTCCTTTCAGATGAATTTTATAATCATTTTTCAAGGCTCTTTTTCTACCTCCTTGTAACAAACCCTGAAGAGGTATTTTGATTGGAAAAAAATTGAATTCATAAATGAATTATTCCTTGTCTACATTTCTTTGTCTTTCGTCATACAATCTGGGATTTTATATCTGTTTTATGAATTTTAAATTAATATTTTTGTACTATATTTGTTTGCTTCAAGGATTTTTTTACATTTGTATGTAGTATTTAATTCTTTTTTTTATTCTTCAAGAACAGCAAGAAGATACTTTGTAAAGTTACTTCTACTTCTTCTTAAAAATATTTTAAAAACTCATTCTCTTCCCTTTGACTTTGGCTTCTTCTTTTCATTCTATTGGGGAACATATTCATACACTTCATGATGCCTTTTCTTTAGTACTCAACCTTAAGTAGGGCAAGTCCTGGGATGTGGAAGTTTCAGTTTTAAAATTAGGAGAGTCTGAAGCAATCTAGGACCAGCTGGTCACCCATTAAGTGAAAAGAGATTGGTTCATCTAAATCAATTAGGCCCCTACTACTTCTGCTGCCATTTACAGAATGACATTTGGGTTCCATTGGGTGGATTGGGTTCTGGTCTTCATATTTAACTCCTACCCTCTAAAAAAAACACACAATAAAAACATAGAGTGAGATGTGGCCAAAATAGTTTCTTTTCCTGTCATCTGAATAGTTTCTTTTAGTTTCATGTTTCAGTGTTCTCCAGGTACTCAATAAACCAGCGCGGTGCCCTGCTTGTTGTTGCCCTGGCCTTTTGCATTTGCCATTTCCTCTGACTGGGATGAACTTCCTTCAAGTTAGCTGTTCACTCATATCATTTAGATCCTCGTCATGTCAACTCCTTGGAGAGGGCTTCATTGGCCTTTCCATCCAATCTCGCAGTTCCTCTTTACCTGCTTCACTGGTTTTGCATTACACTTGTTATCTGTCTCGCCACCATTCTGGGCTCCACAAGGGCAGGACTTGGTCTGTTTCATTCTCAGCTGTATACAGTGTCTACTGCAGTGTCTGGCACAGGGTGGGCACTCAATGCAGTTTTGCTGAATCAGTGAGTAAACACACCTGCTGGTTTCTATCTCTATTATGTCTGTGTATGTTTTCCTAAGAAGCCTATTATTATAGTCCATCTGTGCTGCTATGATGGAAAGGAGGGTATTTTTCTCACTCTTTTTAGTGCAAATGGTAACTTTCAGATTTCATCTATGAAAGCTACTTTTAAGAGTCACCTTGACTAGGCCATGGGTTTCCCAGATTAAACGTTATTTCTGGTGTGTCTCAGAGGATGTTTCTGGATGCGATTATCATTTGAATTGGTGGACTCAGTAAAGGGGATGGGACTCCCCTATGTGCGTTCTGAATACAACAAAAAGGCAGAGGAAGTAGAGATTCTCCCCTTTCTTTTCCTGCCTGTTTGCTTGAGCTAGAATAACTCATCTCATCTTCCGCAGCCCTTGGACTGAAATTTACCTGATCAGCTCCCTTGATTCTCTATCCACTGGACTTACACCAGTGGTTTTCCTGAGTTTTTCACTTGGACTTCTCAGCCTTCGTAATTGTGTAAGCTAATTCCTTATAATAAATCTCATTCTCAGTCTCTATACCTATATCTATCTATCTATCTATCTATCTATCTATCTATCTATCTATCTATCTATCTATCTAAACACATTCTATCTATCTACACACATTCTTTCTCTCTCTCTCTCTCTCTCTCTCTCTCTCTCTCTCTCTCTCTCCACACACATTCTATCTATCTATCAAATCTGTTTTGTTTCTATTGGTTTTGTTTCTCTCTAGAATCCCAACTGATAGAAGCTGAAAACGAATCCTCTTTCAGACAGAAGCCTCAACAGACCCACGGGTTTTGGATGACACCATTAAACATTTCAGAGGTATTTATGTTTAACTATTTCACTTTTAATGTCACGTGGCTTTGATTATATTTGGGATGTTATTTCCTTCTGGCTTGCAGGTTTGTCCTTCATATCTTCAGAGAAACAAGGATAAGGCAGCTTCTGCAGCCCCAGCTCCTTGTTTCACTGTCTCCACAGTGGAACTGAAGGGATCTTGTTCATTTCCTGGTCTGGTCTCTTTAACACACTGACAAAATCTCAGGTGAGATACCTGGGAAACAGATTAAAAACAAACATGCAAAAATACACCAGTTAAATTGGAAAGTAATCAGTTTAGGCTGACTTTCAGAACTTCCAACACAGCCAGTGGCAAAGAGGAAAATGTTCTTTGCCGTTAATCATTCGTCTTTCCTAGGGAAGAAAAGAACCCTGCAGCATTACTTGGAGCACGTTCCCTGGGGAATATGCTTTAGTTCTCATGGTGAAATTGATCTGTGTAAAAAACACCAAGAAACCTCGCTATAATCTCCCTGATGATGGTCCCAGTGACTGTTTCAAAGTGAAGGTGCAGGTTGAGACTTATTCCTGGAAAACAATTTTCTCTATTTTCTTCTCTAGGTGGGTGGGAATGAAAGTTTAGAGGAAATGTTGAAAATTATCTGAAATGAGGCAGTTTGGCTTACTTTAAAGAGATGTTCCCTCACAAGCATTTATTGAAAAGCCATCAGTATTAATGTGTGTTTTCGTAGAGCTCTGAGATGTTCAGAGTACTTTTCAATTTTGTTTCTCAAACCTTATAGGCTCTCTCCTCCAGCTGTTGATTTGGAAACAGAAGTTCTCATTTATATCACAGAGTCATTTCATAAGCCTCACAAGGTTTCCTAACACATAAACTTAAATGAGGAGAGGCTGGTTAAATACAAACCAAGGATTCCCCTTCCGGATCCCTCTCACTTATGTGATCCAGTGGATGGCAGGCTTAGAACATCTTGGTAGGCATACAAGTCACTCATTTGTATAGGTGTGGAAACAGCTGTTGAAATCCCATTTTCAGGATCTGATTAACTCTATTTAATGGGGCAGCTTCTCCTTATCTCGCTCTCTCTCCTTCTTTCTCTGTTTTTCTCTCTCCTCTCCCTCTCACTCATGAGCATGGGTTCTCCTAAGCTTTCTCATGTTTATCTCATCCAAGTATAATCCTGAAAATGGATATCTATCTCAGAGAGCACTTCTTCAGCAGATGTGTAATGGCTTGCATTAAAATAGGAAATTGTCTTACTAAAACACAAAATCAGAGTGAAGGAGAAAAGAATGTGGGCAGTTCTGCTCTGAGAGAGTGTGAACTTGACCCTGGTGTGATTTTACTCTGAACCTGAATTTCCCAGTTGCTCTTGCTGAGGGCCTTTATCATCTTTGCTAATGCACAAAGACTGCCATCGACAGCTGTCTGGAATGGGGAGAGGACTGTTTCCTTAATGTGATGTGGCTACAGCTATGGTGGTCTCAGGGAAGGAATAACAAAGGGAAGCTTCAGTTCCTCTATTTCCTTATCCCTTAGTCCCTTCTGCCCCATAAGATAGCATCACATTTTATTATGTGAATATACCAACAGGTATTTATTTATTCTACTGTTGATAGGCATTTGGGATTTTATTTTTATTTAATTGCTGTTTTCAGATTTTGAATTTAATAGATGCATATATAAGAGAGTTCACTGCGGGTTTGGGGATGAGGTTGTCAAGTACGTATTTTTAAAATTATATTTTAGTATCCAGTTTTTAGGACTTTCCCGATTTATGTGGGAAAATCCACTTAAAACTGGATACTAAAATATAATTTAAAAAGTACATACAAGGTTCATCAAAAGACTCTTATAAGAATGTTTGTAGCAGTACTTATAATAGCCCCAAGCTGGAAAGCACCCAGATGTCCATCAACAGTAGAGTGCATGGATTGGGCTATATTTGTGGAAGGAAATAAATACTATGCAGCAACAAAAATGAACAAACTGTAACTACATATCATGGAACAATATGGATGAATCTTACAAAAAATATTTTGAGCAAAAGAAGTTAGAAAAGAGTATTTACTATATGATTCCATGTATGCAAAGTTCTGTGTTGGACATGATGATCTTTAGTGTTAGAGTTCAAGGCAGTGGTGGAGGTAGGACGGTAACAGCAATTGAAAGGAGACATAAAGTGGCCTCAGAAGTGCTGGCCCTGCTCTCTTTTCTGGGTTGGGTTCTGGCTACATGAATAAATTTAGTTTGTGAAAGTGCATCAAGCTGTACACTCACAGTTTGTACACTTTTATGTAAGGAGGTGGTATTTCAATACAAGGTTCAAAAAGTGACTGTTTTCAAAGTCCAGAGCAAAAGGGAATGTACTCCTTCTACAGCAGTCCCCTGGTGGGCACCTCTCCCTTCCTAACCTTGTCTTGCTGTCTTAGGCCTCCAATCCTCTAGGAGTGCTGTCTCCAAGAATCAGCTCCTCTTCTCCACTAAAATGGAGAGCACAACCATCCACATAACATTGCCTGGACCCGGGGAGTATTCATTTTAGGTCCTAGAGTGACACCCTAGGAGTCTTCGGCATGACTGTCCAGTCAGGCTTTAGTATTCTAGCTCTCATTGCCTTAGAAGTCTCTCTACCAGTGTGAAGTGAAGATACATTCCCTCATGCTTCCCTCTCAAACCTACACTCCCACCACCCATGACAAACATAACTATATCGTCTAATTCCAGCTATAGTTTAATTTATATAAAGGACAAAAAAGCAAAAACACCTTTTCCCCAAAGACAACATAATATACAAATATTTTAACTCTTTACAAGAGCTGTTTCACCTCATTTTCTACCCCCCATTTTTCTACATTTTCTACAGCTGTTCAGAGTTCAGTCTCTGAAGCTTTCTATGTGTGTGACATATGGGAAACAGCCCTTAACTACTAGGGGCTCCTGTTTCCTCCTCTGTAAAGTTGGGGCAGACATTAGGGTGGACCTCCCTCAAAGGATGGATTAAAGAGGATTAAGCACTGTACAGAAAGCCCGGCACATCATAAGCTCCTAAGTTTTTGCAGTGATCGTCATTACAGACCTTGTCTCACTGAAGGAATACAGACATCTGTCCTTGAAACTCCCCTTAGCTGCGCAGAGAACCAGCAGGAGCAGAGCAGCTTCTTGAGCAGAGCTTCTCTTCTAGCCATCTCTGGAGGAGAGAGAGGAGTCATAGGCACCTTTTTTCTTCTCTTGTCCAAAGCAAAGCCCTGAAGTTTCTGTCCTCCAGTTCCATGTCTTTCTGATTTACTTTTAGCGCCTGCCTGTAGGCAGGCACAGGGCAGGGATTATTAAAGCTTGAAGAGTCCAAGAGCCTTTTGGACTAAATATTTCTACCACTAGGACTCATGTGGGTCTTGCCAGGGATGGACTTTCAGCAAGGGCTGCTCCATGCTGCTGGGTGGTTTGGGCGGCCTCACCTGGCCGCAGGCTTTGCTTCTGATCATGCCCGTTCTTGAGCTTCCCATGCTGAGTCTCGGGCTCACCCAGGGCCACTGTGCTTTGCTCTGGGGCAGAAGGGGGTGATAGGTAACACAGTTTCCTTTGAGGGATGTTTAAAGGGATACACGATGTCTAGATAATTTGGCTTTATTGCTCTAATCCAACCATAAGGGCAGAGTGTTTTTTTCTTTCATTGTGATAAAATACATACACTTAAAGTTTAAGATTTTAACCATTCTAAAGTGTATAATTCTGTGACATTTAGTACATCTCCAGTGCTGTGCAACCATAACCACTACCTAGTCCTAGAATATTTTCGTCGTCCCAAAAGGAAATCCCACACCCATTTAAGCAGTCACCCTGCACTTCCCCCTGCTTTCTTCCCCTGGCATCCACTCATCTGCCAGAGTATTTTTACCGCACCTAGAATTTGGTTTCAAAGAGAAAATGTCATGCGCTTCCCCCCGCCGCACCTCCCAGCTCCCACCCAGCTTCTTCGGGTCTCTTATTAAGTGTTCTATCTTAGGAGTTTTTGAGTGTGGGTCCCTGCTAGATTTCCAAGAATCTCTGAATGCCATTAATATTCTCTGAATAATTTCTCAGGAGTTTAGCAGGAGACATAGCCAAAGGTTTCCAACTGACCCAGGCCCTGCTCACCCTGTCCCCAAATCCTATTTTTCGTTCCAGTCATCCTTCCTGCCACCCTGCTGCTTTTCCCCCCAGGCCATGGGTTAGAGGGCAGTGAGTGGAGCTCCAGATGATGCCGGGAAAGCCAGGCTGTCCTGAAAGGCACTCCCGGAGCTAGGCCTTTCAGGGCCTCCTGAGCCCTCAATGTCACCTGGCCACACTCTCCTAGATCTTAGGGGCCAAGGTGTAGTGGAGGCCTCCAAAAGATATGCTTACCCTGGAACCTGTGAATATCCCTTATTTGATAAGAGCTGTGATTAAATGAAAGATCTTGAAAGGAGGAGCTTATCCTGGATTGTCTGGGTAAGTCCTAAATGCAATTAATGCCTTATAAGAGAGACATGATTTAACATGTCTTAGAGTCAGACACACAAAGGAGAAGACACAAAGAAGAGGAGCAGGCAACGTGACCACAGAAGCAGAGGTTGGAGTGATGCAACTGCAAGCCAAGGAATGCCAGGAGCCACCAGAAGCTGGAAGAACCAAGGATCAAATCATTTCCTAGATCATTTGAAGGGAGTGCGGCACTGCCAACACCTGGATTTCAGACTTTTGCCCTCCAGAACTGTGAGAAAATAAATTTTGGTTGTTTTGAGCCATTTAGTTTGTGGTAATTTGTTACAGCAGCCCTAAGAAACCAATACAAAAGGACAAGGTGACTTTCTCAGCAGCCATAGGGCAGATTCCCATTGCCACCTTTGTTAGTTTCCCATTACTGCTGTAACACATTACCACTGATATAAAGGCTTAAAGCAATACAATTTTCTGCCGTATGGTTTTGGAGGTCAGAAGTCTGCCATGAATCTTACAGGGCTAAAATCAAATTGTTGGCAGGGGCAGTGTGCCTTCTGGAGGCTTCAAAGTAAAATCCATTTCATTGCCAGTTTCATCTTCCGGAAGCATCCAGCTCCTGGATGCATGGCCCTACATCTCCCTGACCTCTCCTCCTGTCCTCACATCTCCTTCTCCGACCCTCCTGTGTCCCTCTTACAAGAAGCCTTGTGATTGCATTAGGTACCCATGTGGCTAACCCAGGACAATGCCCACATTTTAAGATCTTTAATTTAATCACATCTGTAAAGTCCCTTTTACTGTGTAAGATAACACATTCATAGGTTCTGAGGATGAGGGCATGGGTGTCTTTGGGGACCATTATATGACCTACTATAGCATATTGCTTTGAGGCCTCAGGTGACCACATTTCACATGCCCTTTTGCTAATAGGAGACATTCCTAGCTCTTATATGAGTCAGGATTCAGTTACAGAAAGTAAATTTGACTCTAGCTAGTTTAAGCAGAAAGGGTTATATTTCTAGGTAGTAAATGGGTTACTGAAAATTGGAAGGGCTTAAGGAACAGACTCCAGACTAAGTGTTCAGGAGCAACTCCTAAAACCACACTGCAGGGTGGAGCTGTCCAGGAAGCTGCTGTCCTTGCTGTCACTGAAGGTTACCAGTGGACATCCTTCCCCAGGACCTTGCTGTGATAACTTGCATCCACAGAATGGATGTCCTCTGGTCCTCCTGCCCACTCACCCTACTTAACTTGTTTTCTTCGTCAGTTCTCACCCTAGTGTAGAACTGCTTGGGGGAACATAACGTGTGGAACCCTGGCTGCAAGGGCGTATGGGGATTGGTTTTAGCTTTTCAGACTTTGCAGTCCAGGAGACACATTAAAGAGGTTGGAATAAATGCGGAGCAAGCACAGCATCTCCCATGGGAGCCATCGGAAAACATGGTATTGGGTATTTAGGAGCCTTTTTAAATCTGCTAGTCCATGGGACAGCTTCATTGTAAGGGAACCTTGAGGCACCTGCCAGCCTTCTGGAACTTTATGGGTCATAGAACAACTGTGCATTCATGGATTTTGGAACACCCCAGAAAGTTGGGCTCAGGCTGCCAACTTGTCCATAAATAAGACATACACTCTACCCAACTCAACGCCTTCAAAACCCAGATCCAGACCCCTGTTCTCCCCAGTCCCATCTGTTGTTTGGTTACCTCCTTGCCTTTGTGCTTCTCATCCACTCAGTTCTCACAACCCACTTTCTCAGGCACTGACCCTTTATGGCTCTGTTTTCACATGTGTACATTTGATGACTGCAGGTTCCTTAGAGTAAAACTCATACACTCTATTTCGTTGATTGCTTTCTTCTTTCTACCACCCGATATCATCTGGATATTCCAACCCAGTTGGAGGTTCATTGTTCCCCCCAACAAAACCTTGATTCTGCTGCATCTATGCCTTTGCTCTCCCATCCATCGCTGCTTCTTTCTGTGCTCAGCACAAACTCTACCTTCTCTAGGAAACATTGCCTCTCCTCCTGTCCAGGAGTTATATTTGCTCCAAACACTCTGCACTTTATCTGTTCTCCACTTGTAGCATGCACAGCTTTTATTTTCATATTCTACTCACGCCTGTAGTTCTCCAGGTGGGAAGTCCTGTGAAGGCAGGAACCACTTCTTGTCCATCTTTGCAAAGCTCCCAAAGTCAACCACAATGGCAAGTTCATAAAGTTCAATAAACGTTGAATCACTTCACCCCTTTGAGACCACTTCGTCATTTGGAAAATCAGAGAGTGGCAAAACAACAGTTAAAGATAGCAGAAATATTGGAGACACTGCTATGAATTTTAAAAATGTCTATAAGGAAGCAAGGTGTGTTATGAAAATGACTTTGCCATTTTATGGACTTTTTTGCTTACACAGCTGTTTGCAAGCCCCCCAAACCACATGCCTGGAAGGTTCACCATGCATGAAAGGGCAGCATGGTTTGGGAAGATATAAATGGTGGCCAGGATGTGATTGGCCTGGGGTTTGTGTTCTTGACCTCTCTCCCAAATGCTGCACAGGAACTGTGAATTACCTTCTCTGTCCCTTTATTACTTCATTTGGGAAATTAGGTTTCAGATAATTGACTTCTGGTGCTTCTTAAAGCTGTCAGACAAAGGGTCACATGAGCAAATGGACATTGCTTTTTCTGGCTTAGCATATTCAGAAAAACCTCTCTTGCTGGCCAACTTGGCAGGTGTTCTGGAACAGAAGTCCTGGCTCCTAAGTTACAATAATAAAATGTTTAAGGGTACCAAATTGCCAATTGGCTCCTCTCCTGGTTGGTTCTCTATGGAAGGACGTCTGTCCTCTGGGGCAGGGCTCTGGCAGCAGCAACGCTCCAGGGCAGAACTGAAATGCTAGAATAGTTCCTCCACAGCACCCCACTCACACCTTAACTATTCCTTCCACTTGTATCTTTCCTGTCATTTGCTGCTTACCTTGAGTTCCCAGGGTTAATGGCTAAAGATGGATCTTTCCAATACAGTGGGTGTTGTAAATGTGTTACATTGGGATAGACGGCCCCTTACTATGCTTGTTGATATGACCTGTCCTGATCACGTGGGCCAGCTTCTCCATACTGCTCTCCATCGTCACCCTTGGTGGAACCAAAGATAACCCACAGGAAACTGCCACCTCATGCTGGAGTTATCTGAAGAATCATAGGTCACACTGCAGGTTCTCCTTGCCCACTGTCTAGACAGAGCTGATTTATCAACACAGGGGAATTGCAATAGAGAAAGACTTTAATTCACACAGGGCCAGCTGTACAGGAGACTGGAGTTTTATTATTACTCAAATCAGTCTCCAAGAGAACTCAGGGACTGGGGTGTTTAAGGCTAATTTGGTGGGTAAGGGATTGGAAAATGGGAAGTACTGATTGGTTGGGTGGAAGATGAAATCATAGGGAGTTGAAGCTGCCCTCTTGTACTGAGTCGGTTGCTGGGTGGGAGCCGCAAGACCATATGAGCCAGTGTATTGATCTGGGTGGTGCCAACTGATTCATCGAGGACAGGGTCTGCAAAATATCTCAAGCACCGATCTTAGTTTTTATAATAGTGATGCTATCGCCAGGAGCAATTCAGGGAGGTTCAGAATCTTGCAGCCTCCGGTTGCATGACTCCAAAGCCATAATTTCTTCCTTTTTTTATTTTTTGGAGTCTTGCTCTGTCGGCAGGCTGGAGGGTGGCGGCGCGATCTCGGCTCACTGCAACCTCCGACTACTCCCTGGTTCAAGGGATTCTCCTGCTTCAGCCTCCCGAGTAGCTTGGATTACAGGCACGTGCCATCACTGCCAGCTAATTTTTGTATTTTTAGTGGAGACGGGGCTTCACCATATTGGCCAGGATGATCTCTATCTCCTGACTTCATGATCTGTTCGCCTCAGCCTCCCAAAGTGCTGGGATTATAGGCATGAGCCACTGCTCCCGGCCTCTAATTTCTAATCTTGTGGCTAATTTGTTATCCCTTCAAAGGCAGCCTAGTCCTCAGGCACAAAATAGATTTGTTTTGGGAAAGGGCTGTTAATCATCTTTGTTTCAAAGTTACACTATAATCTAAGTTCCTCCCAAAGTTAGTTCAGCCTACGCCCAGGAATGAACAAGGACAGCTTGAAGGTTAGAAGCAAGATGGAGTCAGTTAGGTCAGATCTCTTTCTCTGGCATCATTTTCTCAGTTTTAAATTTTGCAAAGGTGGTTTCACAAGCAGGTGAATCAACCCTCCTCCACTTCAGTTAGTCAAAGGGACTGGTGCACATGAAGCTCTCTCATGGTCCCTGTGGTAAGCAGAATAATGTCTCCCAAAGAGATCTACATCCTAATTCCTGGAATCTGTGAGTATGTTTACCTTATATTGCAAAAAGGACTTTGCATATGTGATTGAGGTTACAAATATTGAGATGGAGAGATTATCCTGGATTATCTGGGAGTGCCCAGATCACAAAGATCCTTAAAAGTGCAAGGCAGAAGTAAGAGAGTCTGAGATGTGATATCAAGAGCAGAGGTCAGAATGATGTGGGTCACTGTAATCCCAGCACTTTGGGAGGCCAGGGCTGGAGGATCAGTTGAAGCCAGGAGTTTGAGACTAGCCTGGGCAACATAGCGAGACTCTGTCATTACAAAAAAATTTTTAAATGTGAAGAATGATGTGGGTCAGGAACAAAGGGATGTGGGCAACCTCTAGATGCTGGAAAAAGCAAGAAAGCAGATTGTCTCCTAGACCCTAGATCTTCTAGAACATGGGTCCCCAACCCCTGGGCCATGGGCCAGTATGTTAGAAATGGATGGCACAAGCAGGAGGTGAGAGGCGGGCGAGTGAGGGAAGCTTCATCTGTATTTATAGCACCTCTCATTATCACCTGAGCTTCATCTCCTGTCAGATCAGCAGTGACATTAGATTCTCGTAGGAGCATGAGCCCTATGTGAACTGTGCATGCGAGGGATCTAGGTGGGCACTCCTTATGAGAATCTAATGCCTGATGATCTGTCACTTTCTCCCATCACCCCCAGACCAGACCATCTTGTTGTAGGAAAACAAGCTCAGGGTTCTCACTGATTCTACAATATGCTGAGTTGTATAATTATTTCATTATATATTACAATGCAATAATAATAGAAATAAAGTGCATAATAAATACAATGTGTTTGAATACTCCTAAAACCATCCCCCCACCCTGGTCTGTGGAAAAATTGTCTTCCACGAAACAGGTACCTGTTGCCAAAAAGTTTGAGGGCTGCTGCTCTAGAAGGAAGGCAGCACTGCTGACACTTTGATTTTGGCCCAGGGAGAGTCGTTTTAGACTTTTGACCCCTGGAACTATAAGACAATAAGTCTGTGTCACTCTGAGCCAGAAGTCCCCAACCTTTTTGGCAACAGGGACCGGTTTTTCCATGGATGAGTGTGGGGGGATCATCAGGCATTAGATTTTCATAAGGAGCGCATAACCTACACCCCTCGCACGCACAGTTCACAATAGGGTTCCTGCTCCAATGAGAATCTAATGCCACCACTGATCTGCCAGGAGATGGAGCTCAGGTGGTTGTTCATTTGTTATTAAAGAACTAAAAAGGCCAAAAGAAAATACGAATGTATCAAGAAGTAGCAACTGGAAGAAGCAACTGCCATCCCAAAGGCTGGGGGGAACAGGAGGAAGCAGTTGAAACCATCTCCGAGTTGAAGCTCAGACTTCTGTGAAGGGGGCACTGATCGGCTGCGGACAGTGTGTCTGAACTTGGAGGAGGATCCTTGATGCTGGGACCCAGACTTCTGAGGAGGGGGCACTAACTTGCTGGTGCTGGCATTGCTGAGGGTGGGAAATGAGGCTGAGTCTGGAGGCATTGCATACAATGCACACCGGACACAGTTGCTTCTTCTAGAATAGACTGTGGCTGCTAGGGTGAAGAAGTGTGTCTGGGGTGCCATTGTCAGGAACAGGAAGTACAACATATCTTCTCTTTTTTAAGGTTGCCAGATACAGCAAATAAAAATATAGGATGCTTAGTTAAATTTAAACTTCAGATCAACAACAGATTAATTTTTCACTTAAATATGTTCCATGCAATATTTGGGACATATTTATACTAAAGATATATCTGTTGGAGCATGTGGAAGGGGCCAGGCGAGCACAGATACAGGCGAGGAAGCATTAGGACTCTTCATGAAACGGCATCCAAGTCTCTGCTTTGATTTCGTATCTTGAAAAAGAAACGGTTCTTTTGTTTCTCTCTGTCACAGAATGAATAATATACTATGAACAAGCACCAGCAAACAGAATCCTAACTTATGTAGTTGATTTCATGGATTTTGACAGTTCTGTTGCGTTTCCAGCAGCAACACTAGCTGCCTGGGAACATGGCTGGGGCATGGTCAGGACGGTGGGTCAGGGGGCCCATGCTTTCCTTCCACTCCTTCTCTTTTCTCCTTTTCAAGGTCTTTCTTTTTGTACTCTGGCGTTCAAGGACTGCCCAATCTGGCATCCACCCATGTGGCACTCTCATTTCAATTGTAGTCCCTCCTCAGTACTGGTCCAAAAGGAAAATGTGTTCTTACCCGAACGTGATATGCTTGTTTATTGAGAAAAGCGTGCTTAGAGGATTATTATCTTCCCTTAATAACAGATGAACGTGAATGGACATAAGCCCATAAATGACCGAGATAATTCTCATCTGAGATATTATCAATGTGCTTTTTATTTACCAAAATGGAAATAGTTCTGCTGTTTCTGATTTTGAAATACATGTTTATTGTATAAAGTTCAGGAAACAGAATACAGAGTAAAATTAAAATCATGAATATCCATCAGCCAGAGAAAGTCGCCACCTACAACCTGGAATATAATTTTCCAGATATTGTACTAAGAAAACAGAAACATACACACGTGTGTGTATTCACACACCACATTTGTTGTGATTTTATTTAATAAAATAGCACATTGCTTATATTAACTAAGTTTTACTGCAGCAATACATTAACTCTGGATTCTCAGTGGCTTAATAAAACAAAGATTTATTCCTGTTCATGATGCTTTTCCAACACAGGTTGGCAGGGTCTCTGCTCTACATGGCTTTTCAGTGAGCCAGGCTAGCACAGACTCCACTGTCTTGTGACTGCACCATCTGGACCATGGATGAGGGTTCTTGGTTACTGAGAAGAGAAAGAAAGACTGGAGTATTGGACATTGGCTTTTTGCTTCCTCAACCCAGAAATCACACCAGTCACTCTGCACACATCCCATCGGCCAGAGCTAGTTCTGTGATTCCATCGAGTTTCAATGAAACTGAAAAGGGAGGCTTGCTGCTTGCCCAAAAAAGAAGGAAGACTGCATGTGGAAATACTAGTAATATCTCCCACACATGGATTCATACTATCCATATTAACTTAGAGTCTACTGTTTTCAGCTAACAATTTGTCATGAGCATCTCTCCATCGGTATCATTGTTGTTTTCAGTGGCTGCACCATATTCTGTTCTATTTTGCATCATATTTTATTGAAATAATCCCTTATTCATGGTTGAGGATTAGATGGGCTTATTTATTTATTTATTTATTTATTTATTTATTTATTTATTTTTGGAGACGGAGTCTTGCTCTGTCACCCAGGCTGGAGTGCAGTGGCGTGATCTCGGCTCATTGCAATCTCCACCTCGCAGGTTGAAGTGATTCTTCTGCCTTAGCCTCCCAAGTAGCTGGGATTACAGGTGCCCACCACCATGCTTGGCTAATTTTTGTATTTTTAATAGAGACAGGGTTTCACCATGTTGGCCAGGCTGGTCTTTTGAAAACAATGTTATGAAGAACATTCTTAAACAGTCCTTGCACATTTGCTGAATTTTTTTTCCTACTGTGAGTTTTCATTACCTACAATGTACAGTTGTCATTGCCAAATGCCTGCTAGATGAGAACTCAGTAAAAGAAATCATGGGATGCCACAATATCAATGATGATATTAATTAATGTGATTTTAAAAATTTTGTGTAATGAAATATGCCAACATTCTGAAGACCTGCATAATTTGCTGAACCAATATTTTCCAAATTACCAATGTGGAACATTATAAAATAATGGATAAAAAACTTATTTAAAGAATAAGATAGACCAGTACATTTTACTGCAATACAGTACAAAAATTTCCTTGATATAATTTCAGATGACACATTGCAAGCAACCTTTAAGAAACTACCATTTGTCGAGTATTGGTTTAATATCAGAGAAGAGTATCCACAATTGCCTGAGAAGGCTATTAAAAGACTCCTCCTTTTTCCAACTACTTGTATGCGTGAGGTCAGATTTTCTTTTTTTTTTTTTTTTTTTTTTGAGACGGAGTCTCGCTCTGTCGCCGGGGCTGGAGCGCAGTGGCCGGATCTCAGCTCACTGCAAGCTCCGCCTCCCGGGTTTACACCATTCTCCTGCCTCAGCCTCCTGTGTAGCTGGGACTACAGGCGCCCGCCACCTCGCCCGGCTAGTTTTTTGTATTTTTTTTAGTAGAGACGGGGTTTCACCGTGTTAGCCAGGATGGTCTCGATCTCCTGACCTCGTGATCCGCCCGTCTCGGCCTCCCAAAGTGCTGGGATTACAGGCTTGAGCCACCGCGCCCGGCCAGATTTTCTTTATATACTTTAGCTAAAACAACATAGGCCAATAATTGGATGCCGAATCAGATGTAAAAAATCAAGCAGTCTTCTATCAAACCAGATAGTGAAGAGATTTTCAAAAATGTAGAAAACAAACAAACAAAAAACAACAAAAAACCCTGTCCTTACCAATATTTTGTTTTGAAAAATGTAGCTTTTTAAAAATAAAAATCATGTAATTTATGTTAACATGTAATGGTTACATTGTGTTTATTTATTTATTTTTCCTAAACACAGGCCAGATATTGTGTTTATTTTACATGCCTTAGCAAACAAATATTTTAACTATCTCTCAGTTTATTTCCAATAGGTATATATCAATAGATATAATACTCAGAAAGAAAATGTCTTTGAAGTTCTTGGTCCTGTTCAATAAAAGAGTATTAGTCTTTTCATCATTGTTTGCACTTCTCAGTCAGTGCAATGTGATAACTTACCCTGTAAGATAAGATACTTTAGTGGCTTTATCATTTCTGGCTTGAAAAGCTGTAAAACACTATGTCTGCCTTTCAAAGAGTTCATCATGCCTACACTTAAATATTCAATTCCATTGTCTTGAAACACTGAATAGTTAGACTCAAAAGGATGCAGATACTTAACAGGCACCATAATCCTATTTGAAAATATTTGGTTACGCATGCACAATAAGGTAAATTACTAACATTTCTAAAGCCAAGAGAATAACAATGTTTGCCATATTTCTGTTTCTTATTTATAGTTTTTCCAGTTTCTTTGGCATAGATTCCTCCTTTTCATGAGTCAGTGAATTCTCCGATACATCTGTTTCATCTGTCTTTAGCATCTTTAGACTTAGATGGTGCACCTCTAGGTTGAGAAAGCAAATCTTCCAATCTTTTTCAAGTCATTGAGCAATAAATATGAGACAAATAATTTATAAGTGTTTGTTTCTTTTATTTTGAATAAAATATGTAATTCTAAAATAAGTTTTAGGTAACATAATTCAGAAACTTTTTCAAAAATCTTTTAAGTATTATTGCAAAATTTGACAAGTTGCATTATTCCTTTTTGGTTTTTGCATAGCCACAAAGAAAACTTTGAGATTTTAAAGTAACGATTTATAGGATGATAAATGTCATTATAGAGGAATAGTAAATAAGAAATAGTGAGACCACAGCAAAACACAGTAAAAGCACAGAGAATGAAGAGTTAATCCTCAAAATGCATATATTTATTCTTTAAACTTACTACATTTGAATATTAAAAAACGTGAATATACAAGCTCATCTTCTAATAACTGTCAAATGATTATTTAATTACATGTTGTATGGCTTTAGAAAACTCCATTCTTGTGAAAGAATCGAAGTGAAAATGGCCAACAGACCTTATTAATATAAAAATAATTTTGGACTGGCAGACTCTTGGAAAGGGTGTTGGGGACATTCAGGGGTATCAGAACAGATTTTAAAATAATCAGGGCTCCAGATGACCTTTAGAATTACATATATCAAATTAAAAAAGTTAATACCATATGGAGTTTGGTTGGGATGACCTTAATGGTGCAGTTTCATTTGCAAAGAATTGATATCTTAAATTTCTTTTTTGGCCTTTAGCAAAGTGGCATAATTTTTTATATGATACTTTCCCAGGTATTTCATATTTTTATTGAATCCCAAGCCTCCTCTATACTTTTAATTTTTAAAATAACATCTCCTTTGGTGAGCTTATTCACTCTAACAGCTTCAATTAAAAAAATATATTTGTATTACTCCAAAATCTGTATCTCCAAATCAAATCATTTCCTGAGCTTTCCACACATATATACAACTCTGTTTAATGTTGTCATTATAATTAAGAAATCCAATATTACAGAATAGAACATATTAATCTCAGGTAAACCAGAAGACTTCCTTAGAAGAAAAAAAAAAAATCCATTGGTTTCCATGACAACTTGACCACCAGTAAGTGCCCCAGGTGAAATTCTCCACTTCCTGCAGGATAAAGTGAAGACCCTCATATGGCACTAGTAAGCCTCTTCTCCAGTTCCTCACCCAGGTAGCCAAAGTCCCAGCATGTCAGACTGCTAGGATCCTGGGAGCAGGCCAGTGTGTCCTTCCATGTTTTTTTTCCTTCTACTCAAATGTCATTCACTCCTCAAATCTTTCCTTCACTTCCCCCAAACCCCACACAAAGTTAGATGTCATTGTTTTGGAGGTGCCATGTCACTTTGAACACACCTCTGTTCTAACACATATTTCATTGCATTATTCTTAGTTTATATTAGGTTGGTGCAAAATACAACCAATACATCTGTCCATATCCTTTGGGTGCAAGCTCTTTGAGGTCATATTGAGTGATGTTTTCTCTAATGATCCTTACTTCCTGGCACAGGACCTGGAACATCCCTAGGCCTGTAACAGATGCTTGTTGAAGTGAATTAACAACCAACAGAATTTTGAATGCTGAGCTTGCAAACTTAACCTATAAAGTGACAGAAAATATCACAAACATTAATGTAAAAAATGGTCTTTGGTGTCCCGGGGAATTTGGATTGATTGCAACTTTGGAAAACCTGGAACCAAGGTAGACTTCGGGAAAACACAGCCCATAATGGATGCAGCTAATGACCACTTTCAGGTAATTGGGTCACGTCTGGGCAGCCCTGTCCTCAGCCTGGCCTGCCGCAAAAGCTGCCAATGGAGCAGCCCACCTATCATGTTTGCCTTTTCAAACTATCAACAAGGGACCTCCAAGCAATCATATTTTAAACACCAATTAATCTCTCTGGATGATGTTTGTGGAGCACTTAGTGAGTTCCCATAAATTAGCTCCCCATGGCCTGACTTGCCATAGTGGTTGGAAAGTGCCTACAGGCTGGAAGCCTGGACGTACTGCCCGCAGGATGGTCAGAGGACCTTGGGGCTCTCCCAGCTGGGGCCTGCAGTCTCACAACAAGAAGTTATTTAAAAATTCAGCAGACACTATGAAGCAATCTGTGGACTAAAGCCCCTCAAAATGGCCAAACCTTGTCCCAGACTTCGTTGTTGACTTTCCGCTAGGATCAGGCCCTTTATGTGCCAAGAGGAAACCCCACACCTTCCCTCCTCCAACAGAAATACAGCCTGGAGTTTGAGTACATGAGTGCTGAGGTCGCCTAGCTCCACATTTGAGTCCAAGCTTTGCCATTTAGTAACCATATGACACTTAACTTCCTAATCTGCAAAATGGGGAAAAAAATAGTTCTTACCCCGTAGAGTTGCTGTGACAATTAAGTGAGTTAATTTGGCAAAGAACTAAGCTCAGTGCTGATGCATAATAAATATTCAATTAAATGTTAGTCATTATCAATAATGATGAGCAGGCAGCCCAGTGGGTCAGGGAGAGACCAGCCAGCCACTCTGACCCATAAGGGCAAGTCCCTCTTTACTCCAGTAGCATCTGCCACAATCTATTGCAGCTGGTGAATGGTCTGGGTTTGGAATCCTCTTTGGGTGAAAAGCAAAGTGCAAAAGGACACAATGTGTCCTCACGTATGAACTTTCCTTGAAGTGCGGGCACGTGGAGAATGGGGACAAACCCACGGAGTTTCCCACAGAGCACTTCCTATGCATGGAATGTGTGTCCTGCTATGCTGGGCACTGAGAAGGTAAATGCTGTCTACTCTGCACTGCACTGGGTTTCTTAGTGCCTAAAACAGGACAATAAGAGACAAATCTTCATCTCTCCTTCCCTTCCTAGGTAGAGAGCTCCTTGAGGGCAGGCATTCTTTTTTTGGTGATTTTTTTTTTTTTTTTTTTTTTTTTTTTTTAGGCGGAGTCTAGCTCTGTTGCCACGCTGGAGTGCAGTGGTACAATCTTGGCTCACTGTAACCTCCACATCTCAGGTTCAAGTGATTCTCCTGCCTCAGCCTCCCGAGTAGCCGGAACTACAGGCATACACCACCACGGTCAGCAAAGTTTTGTATTTTTAGTAGCAACGGGGTTTCACCATGTTGGCCAGGATGGTCCCCATCTCTTGACCTTGTGATCCACCCGCCTCAGCCTCCCAAAGTGCTGGGATTACAGGCATGAGTCACAGCACCCAGCCTGGAGTAAGCTTTTTATTGTTAGGTAACATACGTAGAGAACAGTGGACAGATCATAAGCGTGTGCAGCCTTATGAATTTTCACAAAGCAAACACACCTGTGTAATCAGTGCCCAGATCGTGAGAAAGACCATTATCAGCTGCCTCAGAGGACTGCCACCCCATGTCGTGTCCTACTCATTAACTTCCCCAAAAGGTAATCTCCATCATATTTTATCCATCTTTTAAAAACTTTGAATTGAGTGTAACATTGGCAGTGAATAAAGGATACTCAGTGAAAGCGTGTGCCTGGAAGGAAGGGTGGGGCAGAGATGTACAGGGGCTCAGCTCAGTTCTGCTCCTCATGCAGCCTCACCTCCATCTGCGCCATGTGTTAAAGGAAGCTGCAATGGCCCCGTCGTTCCTGGCCCCAGTTTTGAAGTGTCTCTTTCCTTGTTCCCTACACATGGATCTGTCCTGATTTCACCCTCTCAATAGTGAATCTTCTATTCCTATTCTCTTCTTGCCTCTGTCTTGGTGCTCTTGGAATGCTCTAAGTCTTTCTCTACAATATATGCTAGATTTTCTCATGCCTATGAACTGGAATTAGAAAATGTAATTCATTTCAATATTTTGGGCATTCAGCAGTTTGCCCACTATGGCTCTAGGAAGATGACATATTCATTAGCAACATTGCCTGTTTTCAAGGAGTTTGTACCATAATTGGGAAGAAAACACAGACAATTAAATAGTGCAGGGAGGATGGGAAGAGGGAGAGGAGCAGAAAAGATAACTATTGGGTACTGGGCTTAATACCTGGGAGATTAAATAATCTGTTCAACAAACCTCCATGATACGTGTTTACCTATGTAACAAACCTTCACATGTACCCTGAGACCTAAAATAAAACTTAAAAATAAAATTAAATAGCAATATGGTACAAGTGAAAAGTACACTACATACATGACTAGAAGGTAAGAGAGAGTTAGAAGACAGTGATCTGTCAATGATACAAACACCACAAAGAAGTGTATCGCATCTTTTATCACTAATCTATAATATTCAAAGCAAGAACAACCATTTGATATGGTTTTGAGTTGAAGACAGAAATACTGAAATCAAGAGGACTCACCTCATTTCCAGCAAAAAGAGAACAATAACAACAACAAAATCTTCACCCAGGAGCAAGACTGGGGAATTTAACAATATCATGTATTGAAAAAAGTTTCAAAAATTTTCAGGAGTCGGCATGAGTCACTTGCAAAAACAAAAATAAGAATTAAATAATATTTTCCACAAAAGAAAACCTAGTACATGGAACTAGGTTCTCAATGTTTTGAGGAAAATTGATTTGAACTTTAAATTTTATACCCACTGAAACTATCAGCCAAGAAAGGAGGTAAAATAAAAACAATCTCAGGTATTCAAATAATGGGATATGTTATCTCCTGTGCACTATTTCTGAAGAAGTTATTTAAGACTGTGTTCCAGCAAAATGAGCAAAAGGCCAAAGAAAAGGGTGATGTGAGATACAAGAAATAATATAAAGCAACCTGTGAATGTGAAGAAAATAAATCCCAGGATAATGGTTGTACTGCAGGCTGAGGAAACAATTTTTTTCTAGTCAGAATTAAGTGGGCTACAGAACAATGCCTCCAAAAAAGAGAATAGAAAAGAATTCAATCAATATATAGAAAAAAAAATACTGTTAGAAAAAACACAGATTTCTTTTTTTAAGAAGGAAAAAATTCTATTTTCAGGAAAAACAAAATATACAAGACATTGGTGGTCTTACCACAAAGCAATTCCTTGAGGACCCCTGTAAAATATACCTAGAATTTTACCTCTTACCACTTACCCAGTTAGGGCTCTGGTTTAAATAACCACTATTTCTTACTTGGAATGCTGGCATTGGCTCTTCTCCAGGTTTTCCTGCTTCTCCCCTTGCCCATCACAGCTTCACACAGCAGTCACATTGACTGTGCTCAAAACCAACCAATAGTTCTCATCTCAAGCAGTGTAAATGCTGGTCTTTACAATGTTGACAAGTCCCCATTTGAGCTGGCCTCTCACTCCCTTTCTGACATCTTCTCCTACTTCTCTTCTTCTACTTTACATTGCCCCAGCCAGAATGGCCACCTCACTTCAGAATCTGCTGCAACAACTTAGCCAAGGTCATGCTTCCACTTGGCAGCCTTTAGGCAACAATGGAACATGGCATGGGGACTCAGGCCTGGTCATTTCTGCCCCATACAGGGCTCCTATGGGCAATCTTCTGCAGAGCTCCCCATTGGGTGGGCAGAGGTTTTGTGTGCCCTGCGTGGCACTGGGAGGCTTTCTGTCTCCAGCCCTGCTTCTTTCACTGGTCTTACTCCTCCTCCACCCCCCAATAAATATCTGCTTCTTGGTGGAACTGAAACGACACAGCCCAGCCATACATGGATGCCCTATTTTAGGTATAAACCATCATGAGTCCATGTGGTGCACTCACATCACCATTTGTCATTGAAAATATTTGGTCAGTGCTGGTTGGATATTCATGAGGTAGCTCTACCTCTGTGTCACCTTGGGGGAAAGTAGTATTTCAATGGGGAAAGGAAGGATGGTTTTGGGCAACAGTGCATCACCTTTGGGAAGAAAAAATAAAAGAGTTATTATGAGAACAGGAAGGGTCTCCATTCTTTTCTTAGTTATTATCTTTAATCTGTTAACTTAAAGAGAAGCAGGGGTCATCTATTATGTATGTACAACACATCCTGGTTTACAAACTATGTCCACATCTACATCTTCCTGATTCCCTGATCAACCCCATGATTTTAACCCACATTTCACTGACAAGAAAACTGAAGTTCACACAGGTATGTAATCTGCAAAAATTCCAGAGTTAGTAAGGGTGGAAGCAGGGCTTGCAGATTCATTATTTCATCTGGGTCTCACAGAGACTTAAATGCAATTAAAGTACTTTTTTTTAAGAAAAAAAATTTTAAGGAGTTATAAGTTCATGGCAAAATTGAGAAAGGCATGAGATATTCTATATGCTCTATCCCCTCATGCACAACCTCTCTCATTAACGACATCCCCCACCAGAGTGGAACATCTGTTACAACTGATGAACCCACATTGACACATCCTAATCATTCAAAGTTCATAGTTTATATTAGAGTTCACTTTTGGTGATGTAAATTCTATTGGTTTGGATAAACGTGTAATGACATCTATTCATTATTGTATTATACAGAGTAGTCTCACTGCCCTAAAACTCCTCTGTGCTCCACCTAGTCATCCCTCCTCTGCCCCAACCATGGCAATCGTTGATCTTTCTTTTTTATTTTTTGAGACATAGTCTCACTCTGTCTCTCAGGTTGGAGTACAGTGGCACAATCTCTGCTCATTGCAATGTCTGCCTTCCGGGTTCAAGCGCTTCTCTTGCCTCAGCCCTTGCCTCAGCCTCCTGAGCAGCTGGGACTACAGGTGTGTGCCATCACACCCAGCTGATTTTTGGGTTTTTAGTACAGACAGGATTTCACTATGTTGGCCAGGCTGGCCTCAGGTGATCTGCCCACCTCAGCCTCCCAAAGTGCTGGGATTATAGGCGTGAGCCATGGCGTCTGGCCTGATCTTTTTATTGTCTCCATAGTTTTGCCTTTTTCAGAATGTCAGCTAGTTGGAAACTTACAGTTTGCAGCCTTTTCAGACTGGCTTCTTTCACTTAGTAATATGCCTTTACATTTCCTCCATGTGTCTTTTTCATGGCTTTTCATGGCTTGGTAGCTCATTTCTTTTTAACACTGAGTAATAATCCATTGTCTGGATATAGCAAAGTTTATTTATCCATTCACCTACAAAGGACATCATGGTTGCTTCTAAGTTTTGGTAGTTATTAATAAAGCTGCTGTAGATATCCATATGCAGTCTTTGTGTGGCCCTAAGCTTTCCAGTTAGGGTATTTTTAATCACCCATGCTTCATAAAGGAGAGCAGGTGGCTCAGAGATGTTCAGGTGGCATAGCTCAGACTCCCCCCGAAGACCTAGTGTCTATTCTGGTATAGGGTCCTGCCACTCAGATAGTGATGCTGTCAGTTCTTGCACTAACAAATAGTAATTAATTAGCAATAATCAGAGTGAGGGGCTGATAGTTTGGAGAAAAACAGAAACCATTAAAGAGTAGATTCAGCACAGTTGCTGACTTTGTTTCACAATGTTTATTTTCCATTCATATGGCACTCAGCATGCCTCATATATTTTTAATGAGAACATTCTATTAATGCCAATGGAATTGATTTTTAAGGAAGCATTATGACCGGCAAAACGTGCCTCCCGTGCAGTATTGACTAAGATCCATTATCCTATCACATTCATTCTGACCTTATCATTAGCTGACAAAGAGAAATAGGACATTAGTGTGTTTATAAAAACCTGTATCTGAGAATGGGCAAAGGCTGGAGCCCACTGTGACTATGAGCATGTGCCCCACCTGAATGGCCTTGCATAAAGAGTTGGCCACAGACTCGGTCTGTGCATGGTCAGAGTGAGGCATTTGAGGAGCTGCTTGGCCTCCACATGCTCCTCCCCTGTACTCTCTAGGCTCAGCATCTTACCAGCTGCAAGTCATCAATAGCCCTCACAGCCCAAAGCAGAGTGCTATGAACAGGCTCCAGCTCCAGACACTCTTTGTGCCTCAATTTCCTCCCCTGTGAAATGGGGATCATTATCATACTTAACTCATATAGTTTTGGGGAGAACTAAATGAGTTAATACATGTGAAACGTTTAGAGTGGCACCTGGCACATAATTTGAGCTACAGAAGTGTTAGCTTTTATTACTATGGTTGTTGTTTTACATCTACAAGAAGGAAAGCACCATTAAATCTATCAGAAGCAAGGTACAGATTCTCCATGTGGTTCCTTAGATGATGATGAAGAGATTATACACAGATTATCTTCAGGAATAGAAGCTTATGATAAGATAGAGAAAATTTCCTCACCAGGAGTCTGTGGACTGCCTCTGTTTGTTCAGGAGTATGACTGATAACTTTAGGTTGTAAAGGGTGTGACCCAAGGGTCAATAACTTTAAGTCTCAAAATGCTGTTGCTGACTACCTTTTATGTTTGCTGGGTCTTTTACCTGTGGGGACTATCAAGCCTTTGAGCCTTTATGGGTTTGGGTGTATAAGTCTTGGGCAGAGCTAAGTTGTCTTGGATATGAAAGCATGAGGAATTTGAGGTTCTGATAATAGTCAGATGTCAGCAAGTTTGATGGTAGGCTGAGGTGAAAGACAGATACCAAAGTAATCACCACTAAACACAGACAGTGATAAAGCCAAGGAAGGATGTGACAGAACACTTAATGTGGGATTCTGAGTGGCTTGGAGCAGGACTCAGGACATCTGTTCCTTCCTCTGTCCTTCCCAAGAGCTCTTCAGGTGAACTGCAAAATTCATGGAGAGTTAAATATTTGTCTTAAAGAGCAATTAAAGAGATGCAAGTGAAAAGAATAACAAACAGTACTATATTATTAAAACAGTAAAAATAATGGCGTCATTGTGATAAAATAATTTCTCCAATGTTGCTCATGTCAGGGTTATCTGGGGCAATCCTCTTGGTAAATAATTGACAATCTACATTAAGGTTATAAAGCATGTATATCCTTGAATGTTAAACCTTCTTTTGGGAATTTATCCCAAGGAAATAGTTTAGAAGAAAAAATATTCTCAGTTATGGAAGATGTTAAATGTTGATTGCAGAATTAACTTCAATGGTAAATAAAGGAATAGACCAAATATTGGAAAAATGGTCACATAAAGAATTTTATACCCACTCTATGGAGACCTAGGTGGTTGTTAAAATGGTAATTTTTAAAGCAAAATGGAAAATGCCTATGATATAAAATTAACTATGAAAAAACAGGACAAATAATGATATTTACAGATGGTCCCTGAGTTACAGTGGTTCAACTTTATCACTTTTTGACTTTAGGATGGTGTGAAAATGATACTCCTTCAGTAGAAATATATTATACTTCTTTCATGATGATGGGCAGTGGCAGCAAGCTGTAGCTCCCAGATAGCTATGCAATTTTCATTTATGATATTTTTCAACATATGAGGGTTCATCACAATACAACCCACTGAAAGTCGAAGAGTGTCTATATACCTTAATAAGCATGTAAGCTATGCTTGCATATAGACAGGGATTAGATAAGAATACAAATAAATGAAGCAAGCTGATGTGCTGAAGGGTGAAATTGTGTCTCTGAATACTTCAATTTTTCAAATCATTTATTCTTGTTAAAGTACCACAGATATTCTATCTTCTTTCCTCAGCAAGGAGATGGGGCAAGGTAGGAGGCCCAGGCACTGTGGGGTTCTTGGCTAGGAGGGAGAATAGGCAAAAATTCCTGGAGGTTGAATGAGAGGCATCTGGGATCTGCGGGGTGGGTCAGTTTGGTTGCAAGGAGAGGGTAAGTCTGCAGGGCAAGTTTAGGAATCTAGACAAGATGGAACACAACTGATAAGATTCTCAAAGGAAGAGAGAAGGTTGGGGTCTTTTAGAGGGCATCCATCTTTGGGGAGAGAACCAAGCAGGATAAAAAGTCAGAGAGGACTACACAGAGGTAAGTTCTGGGATTATCCCAATTGGCTTTTCAGGAGGCTGGTAACCTGTTTAGCGGCTTTATCAAGGTGGAAGTTGAATTCCCCTAATAACCCTTTTGTTTGAGTCCTTCCCAGCTGTATAGATACTAGAGTTGCCCATGGAATTGCTAAGAGCCAGGAATCCCTCTACCATATACTCTGATTCCTAGTTCTGGGCTGCTACAGCAGATCACCAGAAAAAGTGGATGGTACATTGTCCATGCAAAGGGCAGGATGTAAACATGGGGACTATCTGGCAGACGCAACTGGAGTCAAAGGTTACTGGGCTCATGATGTCCACGACACACCAAGAGTATTTGGGAAAAGTCACAAAAGGATTTAAGAGGAGTAATGGGATGCAGGGGCTCATATCTCTTCTGATTCTTGTTCACATGTTCAGAGGAGAGCAGTTGCCATGTTGCCCAAATAACTTGACCCTTCTTTCCTTCCCTCTTTCCATCTCTTATCTGGAGTAGTGCTTGCCTTTAAAGCAGTGGTTCTCAATTAGGAGTAATTTACCCCCCAGGGACATTTGGCAATGTCTGGAGACATTTTTTGGTTGTCACGAGCAGGAGGGGGTGCCATAGGCATTATCTAGTGGGTAGAGACCAGGAATGCTGCTAAACATCCTACTATGCATAGGACAGGACTGCACAACAAAGAATTATTTGGCCCAGAATGTCAATAGTGCCCAGGTTGAGAAATCTTGCTTTAGATCCAAACTTCTTACTAGAATGCTCTACACCATGGCCAAGAGGAAATAAGGATAACGATGATGATGATGAATATGATGATGATGAAGATGATGATGATGATGATGGTGGTGGTGGTGGTAGTGGTGGTGGTGGTGTCCCATACTTATAAAGCATTCACAATTATTTATGCACTTTGGCATACATTAATTCGCCAGCTCCTTTCAATCCCTTGCGGTGGGTAGGAATTATGATTCCTGTTACTTCTCTTTTTGAAGTAAAGAAGTCTGCATTGGGAGAGGGCAGTAATTTGTCCAAGGTCACACAGCTAGCATTAGGCAGAGATGAGGTTAGAAGCATTTGTGTATCATGACCTCTAACTGTATGCTTTCTCCCACGACACTCTGTTGAACTCTGTGGACAGAAAGAGAGAAAGGCTAAATAATGCTCTCAGACTCTGAATCTGTCCAGGGCTTTATAATTTGTGGTGGAGCCAGAATTCCTCATTCTGAAACTAACAGAAACAAACACACCTAAGAAGGAATGACAGGGTACGTGGTATTGTAACTGAGGCCATTGTGATGTTAAGGATTTAGCTGCGTATCTAATTCTTCCAGGCATTTTAGATCAAGTAGAAATCCATGAGCAAAGGGCAACACTCATTAACTTTTTATCTCCAGCAGTAGATGCTTCACTGTAACTATCGATAGCTGAAAGTTTTATAGATTTTTCCCCTGGGGCCAAGTATGAAGTAAGTGTAAACTTGTTTGGTATTTTCATTATTTCCCCCACAAAAAAACCCCAGAAAATAAAAAGCCTCAATTGCATCCCAAGTATGTAGGGCGGAACTGATATTCACTAGTTTTCATGAAACCCCATATCCCCACTTTTCCTCCCAAAACACCAAGCATGACACTAGCAGCTCCCTTAACCAAGAACAATGTTGTCCCTTTCTCTAAGAGTGTCACAGATAAAGGTTGGAAACCCAACTGATTAATCACCAACTGGAATATAAAGTTGGCATTGTAAAATTTGCAGCTGTAAAATAATCAAGAATGGCACTTAAATGGCTGCCCAAATGGCCAAATTAAACCATCAGACATTTAGAGATATAGCATAGAGGAATCCAAGTGAGAAGTGAGAGGCGGGGCTGGGAGAGGGCTGGCTCAGAAACACTGTTAGAGAGTGACCTGTGGCCCCCTGGGTGAGTAACGTTCCTCTGAGCACTGTAGATTTGTGTATTCAATCAGGGTTGGGTCGTGCTATGAGTAACAGATATTTTAATAGGGACACTTTCACCTGGAAGACATCAAAATGCTGCATCTTGTATTACTGTGAATGGGTACTAGACTTCCATAAAAGGTGAGGTCCAGGATGAGAGAAAGTTCTGGGGCTCCACCCATGTCAGGAACACCTAGAAGTAGAGACTCAAAGGCTGCTGGGAACACTCTTGAGGTTTGTCCCCTCTGCTTGGCTTTGTTCCATCAGAACTATGGCCAGAAACTCCTGCACCTCACATCTCAGAACTTTGCCACCAGAGAGGGGCTGATTCTCCCTAACCAGATCCACTGAGAAAAACCCAAGGGGGAGACCCTAATTAGTCACATGAGTCCCATGTCCACCCTCTGGGCAAACTGCTATAGTTGAGGAGGTACTAGGATAGGCTGTTCTCTCCAGAAGAACAAAAACCAAACTTATAGCAGTTACTGTTCCAAGTACTCATATTAACTGACTGAATCCTCATCACATGAGGTACTCCATGAGGTTGGCCCTCTTACAATCAGTTCTATTCTAGGGATGAGAAAACTGAGGCACAGAAAGATAAAGGGACTTGTCCAAAAGCACATAGCTAGTAAATTGTGGAGCTGAGATTAGGGAGGATCAGCCCCACTGGAGGCAAAGTTCTGAGATGTGAGATGCAGGAGACTCTGGCTGTGTGGGCCAAGTGGTTCTGAGAGAACAAAGCCATCCAACGTTACAGAGAGATAACACAGAGGAATCTGAGTGAGAAGTGGGAGGCAGGGCCTGGAGAGGGCTGGCTCAGTGACACTGTTAGGGAATGACCTATGGTGCCCTGGGTGAGTAGGATTCCTCTGAGCACTGTGGATGAGGGTATTCTATCAGGATTGGGTCATGCTATGAGTAACATATTTTAAAAGGGCTTTTTCACCTGGACAAAATCCAGATTTTTGATCCAAAGTTGTGCTTTTAGCCATGATTCCACACCACCTCTCACTGCGTGTTAGAGGGGGCATGAAGAAAGGCTGCCCCCAAAAAGGGGATATTGTTCCCAGAAGAAAGGAGGAGTAGGTAAGCAGAGAAAGCAAGAGATCCACTACTTATTCCTCAGTCTTATTATGTGTAGAATGGGGATGGCATGGGCTCCACATCCTTGTGGTGCAGGTGAAATGAGCAAAGACGCAGGAGAGGCAGAGTGTCTGAGGGCAGCATGCACCAAAACCCATATATCCATCCTTATCCTAGCACACTCAACCTTACACCAGTGTCAGCACCTCACGCTGAGTGGTTACTGCATGATCAGTGTTTATTTTTGTTTTACTCTCTCTGAGTGTTTGAAGAGTCCCTTTGAAAATTCTAGGAGCCTGCGCTAAAGGGAAAGGAGAGAGGGCTGTGTCCGGGCAAAACAGGGGAAACCATGTTCTTCTGGGGCCCATTTGAAGGTGGCAGCAGGAATGGGGAAGCAGAGACCCCTAGGGAGGAGATGAGATGCAGGAGGGGCATTTGGGCCTTGGCGCTGGTTCACTGCTCCTACGCAAAAGCCCACCTTTGAATGCTGCAACCCTGTGTTTTGTCATAATGAGGAAGCTGGGAGCCCTCAGAAGGGCATAAAGGATTTCTCATGGCTCTACGGTTTACACTGCCTCAGTACCTGCCCTGCACTGTAGCAGGCCCCAAGGTCAGATGTGAATAGGTTTGTTTGAAGGTGAACAAGTGAAAGTGAAAAAGTGAAAGCCTGGGGTTAGGCCACACCTCATCTCCCAGCTTCTGGGGAGAAGGGAGATTTGAACAGCTTGGAGCTCACAGGCGTCCTGGAGGAGCTCCCACGGCTTTTCTGATAATTGACACTGTGAGCAACTTCTGCTTATTCAGGCCCAGAGGCCTGGGAGGGTGGGAGTAGAGAGTGGGGTAAGGGTGGTGGGTGGAAGGAAACTTAGTGGGAAGCAGGTGTATTACTGGTGGAGGGTGTCCAGGTTCTTGGCATCTTGAACAAAGAATTGGACACAATGCACATTCAAAGCAAGGAAAGAATGAAGTAACAAAAGCAGAGAATTATTGACAACGAAAAGCACACTTCACTGGGTGGGATCCGCGGGATTATAGGGGCTCAAGAGCCAGACTACACAATTTTTTGGGGTTTAAATACCCTCCAGAGACTTCCCATTGGTTACTTGGTGTACTTCCTATGTAAATGAAGTATTGGGCCACAATCAGAGGCTGAAATGAAGTTACAAAAGTTACACCCTATCCAAGCTCTGACCGGTTGCAGAAAGCAACCAATTAGACGTAGTTTCAATTTTCCATCTTCCATGCAGAAGCGGGCGGGGTCTTTCGTTAGTTAGGTGTGGAAAGTTGAAGTTTTCCTTTTGATTTAGTTCTAGGAAGTCAGAGTGAATCAGCCTTAGGTTCCCTGCCTCCAGTCCCTATTCTCTTGCCTCAGGTGGACTTGTGGAGCAGGGCCGCTGAAGCTCCGATTAGGCCTCTGCTTCCTCTTCCCGGTGGTTTGTTCTGTTTCTGACCAGTAGGTTCATCCTGACTTTGTCCTCTCTGGGCTTCCCATCCACAGCACATTTGTAAAGAGGAGTAAGAGTTTTAAGTAGAGTTCTACAGACATGGCTGCTTACTGTAAGCAAAGCTAATTTATAGACTGCTTCCAAAACCCATATATCCATCCTTACCCAAGCACACTCAACCTTGCACCAACATCAGACTGCATTTCTGTGCAGACTTCACCCTACACGGGAGGCTCCAGACCCTGCATACCAGAGGGATGAAAGGTATTTTTGATTCAAGTTGTGGAAAGGAAGAAGGGAGAGAAGTTTAACATTCCTGCCAGAATTCTCTGTAAGATCAAAATCCTGCTAAAAAAAAAAAAAAAAAAAAAAAAAAAAAAAGACTGGGACTCACTCCAGCTGAACAATAAATTATGAAATGGCCATGTTAATTGTTGTTGAAAAGGAGGCACTAAAATTCGCTTTGATGTGAAGTTAATAGAATGCATTCTTATGTATATTTCCTTTCTGTAGATTAAAGGGAACCACCAGCCTTAGCCTCTCCTGACATTTGCATGTCTTAAGCATTGTTCTTTTCATACGAGAATCAGATATCCATTTCCTCAGGATATTTCAGGTAGAATTAAAGAGATATTAGGGGAATTGGCTTTTTTACATTTTTAAGAGTGTCATGAGTGATTGAAGAAAAGCACTTCCTTTGTTCACATATTCCAAACAGTCGGGTGAAGCCTCATAATTACTGTGGAGGAAGCTGGGAAGATGGCAACTCACCTAATCCCTGATTATATTAAACGATGCCACCCTCCTCTCCTTACAAGCTTAAGTACACTGGCCTTTGCTGCCAGGTTCAGGTAAGAAAGAGTGCGGCTCTCCCCACGGAGAAGCAAGGCTTTGATTTGTGATAGGCTTTCCTTTATGTAGTCCTGCTAACTATAAACATCAATTAAGCAGCTACTGTGTGATAGGAACTGCGTGAGGTATAGGGAGAGTGAAGATGAATTAGTCTCCATCCCTCCCTCAAGGAATTCTCAGTCTTGAGTCCCAAATAACTAGCCGATTAATTACAATGCAGCTTTACAGATGCTTAATTAATCATATTTGTGCAAAGTTCTAGAGGAGCACGGATTCTGCCTTGAAGATCAGAGAAGCTGTGTCTTGAAGGCTGAGTACATGTTCTAAGATCAGAGAAATGGAGAGGGGACTCAGGCACAGCTGAGAGGGCTTATGAGGCAAGAGGTCTGAGGGTCTGAGATGGTGAAGGACATTTGGAGGAACAGAGAGCTGTTATATGGCCATGGCCATGGGTAAGACACTTTGGGCAGGGGTAGGGGAGGCAGCTGGTGGATTTAGCATATAGGAAGGGGAGGAAAGAGAGGATTCTAAAGCCCTTGCAAGTCCTGACAAGGGGTTAGGTTCCTTTTTTTTTTTTTTTTTCATAAGAGTAGGGACCTATCCAAGGATCTGAGAAGGGAAATGCTTGAAGTACATGATACTGTGTGCATTTTTTAAAAAAATAGTCATGGTATTAGTACAGAGATCAGCTTAGAAATCAGTGGGACTATTTAGAGGTGATAGTCTAGACATTGAGTTGAAAGAACTTCCAAATGATAACAGAACCAAGAATGGAGATGAACAATCTGATTCCAGAAATATCTTGAAGTTGTTTGGGAGAAGCAGAGGTTTGTTAGTGATCAAGTAAAAACCTCAGCCTAATTACATTTAAAGGGGTTTAATTGAGCAATGAACGATTCTCCAGTCAGGGAGCCCCCAGAATCACAGTAGATTCACAGAGACTCCAAGGGTGCCTCATGGTCAGAACAAATTTATAGAAAAAAAAAAAAGGTAAAGTGACACGCAGGAATTGGAAGTGAGGAACAGAACGCAGTTTGAACACTCAGCAGTCTATGAGTGGTTGAAGTATGGCCACTGGGACTGGCCAACACTCAGCTATTGTTACGGGTGCACACTATTAAGTTAGGTCTTTGATTTTGTCTGACTATTAAGCCCGGTTACAGTTCATCCACAAGGACTCAAATATAGAAGTACAGAGTCCTTCTCAGGCCATATTTAGTTTGCTTCAACATTAGAAAATCTGAGTTTAATCATTAGGTTTACCACTTACTGGCTGATTGATAGTGGGAAAGACAGTCTCTCTAAGATTAAGTTTTCTTGAACTCTAAAATATGGATAATAATAACAACACTCATTTCATACACTGAGGATTGTGTGGCGGCCATAAGAAGACACTGCATAAATCAACAAGTATAGGTGCTTTAAAGGCCAAGGATCATTGCTGTTTTTGTGCCCAGGACTTACCAGCTCCTCTAGTCAGTGACTGAGCTGGGCAGGGATATTAAGGCATGCCCATTAACAGGACGCTCAGAATTCCTTTAACATCTGACTTTGGCTTCCAGACTCTCCACAGGCCTTGGCAAACCTGTTTTAGACTCTCTGGTGCACAGGACGATTCCACCCAACCTTCTCTTCCTCTTCCCTTCACTGGGGGAGACTTAGCTCATGTTCTTCCCACCTTATCTAGCTCCTGGTCCCATTTTCTTTCACAGGTGGCTTTCCTAAAAAAAAATCCTTGCACTTTAATTGTTTCAGCATCTGCCTCAAAAAGGACCTGGACACACCCAGACTGAGACAGTGATTTGTTAAACTTAAACTTTATTTATAGTGATCCAAATATCCATCCACATAGCCATGTACCCAAATATCCATGCATCGATGAACAAAATATAATTTATCTATTACCTGGAATATTATTGAGCCCTAGACACAGAATGAAGTACTGACATATGATGTAACACGGGTGAACCTTGAAAACATGAGAAGGTCTTATGTGAAGTGAAAGAAATCAGCCCAAAGGACCACATCTTGTATTATTTTGTTTTTAGGAAATGTGCAGAATAGGCAAATCCATAGAGAAAGAAATGAGATTACTGATTGCCAGGGGCTGGGGGATAGGCAGGGTGGTGGAAATAGGGAATGACTCTTTATGGGTATAAAGTTTACTTTGTGAGACTGGACGTTTATTGGGATGTTCATTTTAGTTCCAGACCTGCACAGTGGTGATGGCTGGGCAACACCATACGTGTACTTTACTCACTGATGTGTATATATTAAGATGGCTAAAATAGTAAATTTTATGTTCATGTATGTTACAACAACAACAACAACAAAAAACTTTATGAGGGTACTGGGCATATTATTACTACAAATACAGTTATTTACCAGCTATGCATGCTCACCTCCCAGTTGTTCCTCAACCCTCTCTTACCTCCTTTCTTTTCCCTGCTGATCCATGGAAACTCTTTTGCTAAATCGCCAAATCCACCAGACACTCCTCAGTACTTACCTTACCTAAGTTCTCCACTGCCTTTGACACTGTTAACTCCTCCCTGTTTCTTGAAATCCTCTCTTCTCCTGTTTTCTGTGTGGCAACCTTTGCTCCTGTTTTCCTCCTTTTTCTATGCATCCTTAGGAGTCCCTGGGGGTTTTGTCCATGGTCGTCTTCTTTCTCAATCTGTTTTTGAGAAACTTGCAAAAGTACAACTCAGCCTACCTTGCCTGTCCAAGTTCCAGACCTGAAGAGCTCCAGCCTCCTCCTGGATCCCTTTATCTCAACATGTCTGGAACAGAACTCACGTGGGTCTCTTTCTGGGCTTCTTATCTCAATAAATGTCACCAGCAAATATCCAGTTCTGAAGCAAGAAGCACTGGGCTTCACTTTTCACTCCTCTCTCCCTCTCAATGCCCAAATCTCATGGGTCTAAAGTCCCATCAGTGTTATCACTTGCATATTTTTGAAATCCACAACATTGCAACCCATTTCCAAAGCAGATTACTGATTGCCAAGGGCTGGGGGCTAGGCGGGGCAAGGGATGTAGGGAAATGCTTACATATTCATTCTCACCAATGCTCCCCTGGACCACTGCAAAGCCTTCTGACTGGTCTTCATGCTCTCCTTACCTCCTCTCTCCAAAATATCCTGCTTATCATTGCTAAAATAATTTGTCTAAAATGGAAATTTGACTGTATTACTCCCTAGCTTAAAATATTTTGGGGTTCCCCATTGCCTACTCCATAGCATGGCCATAAAGTCCTGCAAGAATCACATGCTTTGGCCTTTGTCCTCCTCCAGTTTGCAGGTGGTCCCTTCTGGTCCAGTGGGTCTCCATCCTGGCATGTCTCCATACCTGTGGATGATGCTTGAGCCCTCCTCTCAAGAGATTCTGGTCTAGAAAGGGCCCTAAACATTGTTGTTGTTGTTTTAAGTTCCCAGAGCTACTAATGTGCCTCCAGGGGTAGGCACAACTGTGAATCTAGCCCTACATGTGAAGGGTTTGCAAGTCCAGGTCCCAAACCTATTGAGTAGAAGGAACCAAAGTAAGCAGGCTTGCCTCCGTCCTTTCCCACCCTCTTATGATATTTTAAGGAAAGGGTTTTTCACTCAGCTATTCCTGGAAACCTTGCCTGGGGCATAAGGAAACAGGGCTCTTGTATTGCCTAGCTCCCTTCCTTTTGCCTGCTAGAGGAGAGATAGGGTAGAGGCTTTCACTGCCTAAGTTGAGCAGATAGCTGTATGCTCCTTATGAGCAATTGGGTGAGCATGGGAGCGGATGGAGGATGATCATCAAGAATGGTCTGTCTCCCTTCCATTGCTTGAATTCCTATCTACCTGATGATTTGCTACGGCTGCAGTACCAGTAACAAAAACCACAAACCAAGTGGTTTCAACAACAAACCCTTAGTGTCTTACAGGTCTGGAGACTGGAAGCCTGAGATCAAGGGCTGATTCCTTCTGAGGGCTGTGAGAAAGAATCTGTTCTGTCTCTTTCCTAGTTTCTGGTGGTTTGCTGGCACAGTCTTTGGTGTTCCTGAGCTAGATGAATTACCATGATCTCTGCCTTTTTGTTCACAAGGTGTTTTCCCTGTGTGTGATGGTATCCAAATTTCCCCTTTTTAAAAGGATACCGATCTTACTGGATTGGGGCCCAATCTATTCCAGTATGACCTCATCTTAACTAATTCCATTTGCAATGCCCTGATTTCCAGGTACTGGAAGTTAAGACTTCAACATAGGAATTCTGGGGGAAAACAATTCAGCTCGTAACACTAACAAGACGGTGGCAGGACAGAGATTTACCAGACTGATACCTAAAAAGGGCAGCTACACATTCAAAACAGAGAGTGAGTCATCCCTCTTCTCTTGTCCGTCCAAAACAATTCAAACCAAAGAGGAGAAATTAGAAAGAGACCACCTTTGTAGATAAACCCCAAATCCCTAACCCATACAGTCTGAAGTCATCTTAATTTCCTTTTAATCCCCCAAATCCTGTTGACACCTCAGATTCCAGTTGCTAATTAGCCATGCTTCTATTCAATGTGTTATATACCTAGTTTTTGGGCAGATGCATATTCTCATTTGATAATAACTAGCTAAACCCAAAATGCCTTTTATGGATGTGATATTTCATCATTCAAATCTGATTAATAAGACCAGCTCAAAAAAATTGCGGGAACTGATGGTTTAGCGAAGGTTTAAAAAGAAAATAACATTTGGAATAGTGACACTGAAATTAAGTGACATTAAGAACAAATATCTAAGTTTCTCTCTCCACACCGTGGTAGCCAGCCCCTCTTTCTTTTTTCTCATTTTCATGGGATATGAAGAACTTTTAGTTACATCATCCTGGTGCAGCGTTTTTCACCCTTGAACTATTGACATTTCAGGCTGAATGATTGTTTGTTGTGGAGGCTGTCCTGTGCATTGGAGAATGTTTAGCAGCACCCTGGCCTCTACCCACTAGATGCCAAGAGTGTCTCCAGACATTGCCAAATGTTTCCTGGAGGGTAAAATCATCCCCAGATGACAACCACTGTCTTAGAATATACAAAAGCAACTTTGTCACTCTAAAATACTATGCAGATGTATGGAACTATCTCATTTATTACTTCCATCAGCCGAGTTGTTTGTGTAGACGAGAAGATGCAGAGAGTTGTTTAAATGACCTGCTTCAGATCCCACTGCAGATCTTAGTCCGATGCTCATGCGATTACACTGCAATCACCACAAGCTTCTATTCTAAAGGGTTTTAACCATTCTTTCAGATAGGAAAGGGTGTTGTCCCCAACTCACCACCAGAGGACGTCTCTGAGAGTTAGCCGTGATATTCCTGGGCTTGATAGGACATGGAGCCCATGCTGGCTTTTCATCTAAATGCTGCTAGCACTGAGCTCACATATTTGCATACAGTTCGTACAGGACAATGCAGCCATGCGCTTGCTTGCAGAGGAGATGTGTAGATCTTTCCTAATGTTTATTTTGGGTTAAGTTCTCTTTGCAGGGGTATGCATAACTACTGAGAATTAGATCCCTATGTTTAGATGGCATAAAATGCAATGTGTGAATGAGGTACCTCCCCCCGCCCACCCCCCACCCCCTCAAAAAAAAAATACATAGCTTTTCATGGTCACAAGGGCTAATCTGATTCTGGTTGCCACTGTGGAAGGCTTCGTTAATCTAATTAAATGAAGCTAGTGTCTCCTGATTTCCTAGTCCTGCTCTCCCTTCTCCATCAAGGAATGGCTTTAATGGCCCAATAAAGGGCTCAGCCTGGTGCACCATGAATTTGAGATAATGTCCCGCATTGGGTTAACTGAACTCTCCTGCCAGCAGAGCTGATGCCATCTGCCTATTTATTGACAGCCTTGTCAGCAAAAATCTGGAGTCTGAGGGTTGGCAGGTAGCCAACTTGCTTTCCACTGTCTCTCCAGTGTCTCAGTAACAGATGTTGTGCCTCATGCCTGGAGCTGCTGTTGGCAAATCGCTGCATGCTCATGTTATTTATCAGGGCGTGGAGGGAGGGCAGGAAGGGATACATGTTTTCCAGGAAGGAATTTGTATTCCTTTCCAGGTTCTTGGTTTGCAGATTCAAAAAAAAAAAAAAAAAAAAAAAAAAAAAAGCATTTGAAACTGACTTTAAAAATGTGAAATAATCAGCTATTGTTCAACACTGAAAAAGAAAAGAAAAAAATCCTTCCAAACCATGTAACTATTTCGGGTGCCAAATCACAAGTGACGGAGGTTATGTGGACTTGAACGCTTGCCACAATTCCTTCCCCTTAGGAGCTCCCTGGCCTTGGAGGATGCCTTTTAATTATATTGTCATACAAAAGAAACTGAGTTGGGAACATTTTTTTTTTTCTCAAATAATACCTCACTCGTAGTGAGTTCTTACCCTTAATCAATGGAAGTTAATCAGGGTGTTTATTGAATGAATAAAGAGTGAAGTGTGATTCAGAGAAGGCACAATGTGTATGTCCTTGATACAGGAAAATTTTCTGGCAGTACCTTCATTTTTAAAGGAGGAAACAGGAAATAAGCGAGAATTTTAAAGAAATGAATTGCAGCCTCTATATGGAGCTTTGTACATAGGTCCCAACCAGCCATTCTACATTGAAAATCTCTATTTGGAAATTCTTGTCAAAGCAGTTTTATGAAAGGATTTTTTTTCCCCTTAGGTGTAAGGCACCCAACCATTGGTTCACGTGTGCTCCGTGTTTGTCCATTCAGCCATAACAAAGGGAATCTTGGATCAGGACAGAAAAATAGCACAGAGGGAATTATGCCACACTGACCCCCAGAAAGGGGAATTATTTACCTGGAGAGGTGGGGAGAAGACAGGTGGTGCTGGTGGGGGATTTGGGGCGGGGGAGGGGAGGGGGAATTTGCAGCTTCCTGAGCCAGGGACCTGCACATTTAAGGTGTTTCCCTGTCGATTACTCCTCTTTGTGCACTCCTCTCCACTTTGAAAAGGCAAAACTCCTGAGAGGGAATCAGAGAATTTGTCAGTGAAGAAGTCCAGAAGAGGACCTCTCAGCACAGGGAACGGGGTCTGTCCAAAGCTATCCAGGAAATGGTTTGGCACCTGGGAGGCACCAGAGGCCTCCTACCACTCCCAGATGTCCAAAGGCAAGCAGGTCAAGCAGCAAAACTGTGCAAGCTGCTCTCTTGCGGATGATGCTCTCTGTGTTGCTCGAAGACAAATGTCACTGTCTTTTAATGAGCTGGTCTCAAGCATAAATAAGACAATAAAAGCCTGATGCAAATGACTGCAAACCACTATGATTGCAAGCCCCCAAACTTACTGGAGAACGCATAATTTACATTTTCAGTTCTAAGTACTGATGCAGTAGTATTATGGATCGCCACTTCTGGCATTTGTATTGTGCTTTACAGTTTAAATGTTTCTTTCATACACACTTTCTTACCCATTGGAAGGCTTTCTTCCTGGCTGGTGTCCAGGCTACACTGTCCATTCTGGCACTTCGGGTTAAGACAGTGGCATGGGTCTGTGCCCTCTCATGCTAATAAGACCTAGGAACATGCTAGCTGCTGGATGCGAGTGACGCTGAGACAGAAGATTGAACTGTATGTCAGTGCTTGTGATCTGGGGGAGATGAGGTTCTGAGAGGTGCACTGAGGAGTAGTCAGAGATGGCAGGAAATTGCAGATGGGGTGCCCCTTTTACTTGACAAATGAGGACTTGGACTCTGGGCCAAGGTGGCTGCAGGACAATGTGGCTCTGTGCCTAAACCCAAACTGGGGGCCCTAGGGCACCTGAGGGTTAGGCCCTGGGGGGATGAACAGAAGGAGATCATTAACTCTAATGACACCAGCAGCACTGCGGGGGATGATGGGACTGCTGTTTTTGCAGAACAAGGGGGTGGGCATCTTGGTCAGGCAAGAAGTCACACAGCCCCTGCTCATATCCTTTTAATCTGCCTCCCAGACATCCACGGGGACCAAATAAGTGGTGAAATCTAAGAGGGCACATTTGCTGCTGGTGGTAGAGTGAGAAGATTGTGGTGGGGCCATGGTAGCTTCCTCTGGCCAGCCCATCATGAGCTTTGGGAAAGGGATTCCAGGATGACAGGCGATGCACCGTCCAGACCTGGGCCTCTTCCTTACCTTTCCCTCCCCGGAAGCTGAGCAGTGTGGTTTCTGCTGCCTCCACCAACTGGAGCTTCTTCTTCCGCCTCTGCCTCCACTCCTGAGTTCCCGGCAGCTGGTGGGACGCCCATTTCTCTCTGCACTGGCACAGGCCGCGAGGACCGAGACAAAGGCCATTTGAAGCACGTAAGCATACGAGAGCCAAGAACAGAGGCTGCCATTTTATCAATGCCCCCTCGATGCCAGTCAGCCTCCCCTCCGGGGAGCTTCGCCCGGCACTGCCAGTGCAAGATGCTGAGAGGCCGGCGGGCTCAAGGATATTCAGTTGTGCAAAGCTGCCTGTCCCCCGCCTGGTGCCAAAGATGCCGAGTGCACCGAGCCAGGGCAGCCTTCTTCTCCACTCTACCTCGGCCGGCTCTTTCGGACCTCGGCGTTTCTAGCTGATGCGGGGAGCCGTTGCTAAGAGGCTACTTGGCTGGAAAAGAATGGCCAGCAAGTGTGGGGGTCGCAGCATGCTCTCCCTGCCCTGGCTGCTGGCAAGCTAAGAACTGCAGGCGCGGAATCACCAGCAGTTCTTTCTTTGTTCAGCACCCCCAGCCAACTTAGGCTGCAACAGCTCATTTTTCTACACCCTAATACCTGCTCTGAGAAGCAGGAGTCTCCTGGCAGGCAGCCAACGCCCCTACTTCTCCTCCCTTTCCTCTCCTGCTTCCCCCGCCTTTGCAGGAAGGGTCTGGGGCCGTGACAGCACTTTATTGCTGGAGGAAGGGACTCCTCTGCCTGTGGGTGCAGAAACTACACTTAATTCTTGTTGTTGAGTTGCCAAGTAGTTCCCTGAAAGCGACATTGTCCCACATGTATGCCAAACCCACAATCTCTGGGGACCTGGCATTTAAAGCTAATGAGTGAAACAGGCTGGGCACGGTGGCTCCCGCCTGTAATCCCAGCACTTTGTGAGGCCGAGGTGGGCGGATCACTTGAGGTCAGGAGTTTGAGACCAGCCTGGCCAACATGGTGAAACCCCATCTCTACTAAAAATACAAAGAAAAAATTGGCTGGTGTAGTGGTGCATACCTGGGATTCCAGCTACTCGGGAGGCTGAGGCGGGAGAATTGCTTGAATCTGGGAGGTGGAGGTTGCAGTGAGCTGAGATTGTGCCACTGCACTCCAACCTGGGTGACAGAGCAAGACTCCATCTCAAAAACAAAACAAACAACCCCCTCCCCGCAAAACAAACAAACAAACAAAACCACTAATGAGTGAAACAGTCCAAGTGCAAGACAGTTTGGAGCCATGGGGACTGCCTTGACTGTCTCATTGGAAGACGGATGGAAAGGGGCATGACGGCTCAGGCCCCATGGGCCTAGTGTTGTCTGTCTTCCAAATTGTCAGGAAAAGCCAGCCATTCCAATTTTTTTATACAATTAAAAAAATTTACATATTGACAGCAAATTCCATTTTTTGAAGCATTATGTTGGTGAAGGAAACCACCTCTGCAAGGTGTGTGGGACCCAAGGGCTGTCAGTATGTAATCTCCATCCTAAATTTGTGAGTATACAGCCATAAACCCCATTTTTCATCTGTCTGGGTTCAGTCCCAGCTGGGTGTAGTGACTCTCTTCTGTGAATTCCTTCTCAAAAGTTCTGAGTTCATTTGGGAGTTCCATTTTGGTTTGTGTCCTTGGTGGTGGTGGTGGTGGGCTGAGGTGAGGGATACTGGGGTCTCCCAACAGAGCAATAACCAGAGGGAATTGAGTTGTTAATACAGAAATTTTTCTAGGTCCAGCATTGCCAGGATCCAACATTTGATCTAAGTGTATTAGTGTTCTATGCTTTGTAAGAAATTAGCACCACTTGGAGGCTTAGTTCGACCCAAATTTATTGTTGCACAGTTTCTGTGGGTCAGGATTATGGCATAGGTGAGCCTGGTCTGGTACTCAGGGTCTCAGCAGGTCCTGACCAGGGCCATACTATTTTCTGAGGCTAGGGGGGCTCTTTCAAGCTCATGCAGGTTGTTGGCAGAATTCAGTTCCTTGTGGCTATAGGACTGAGGTCTTCAGCTCCTCAGAGAAGGCCTGCTATCCTCTGCCATGTGGTCCTGTCTGCAGCAGGGCAGGGTGTTTCTTCAAGGCCAGTAGAGGATCACTCTTGTGATCTCTCACTTCTTTTAAAGGCCCACCTGATTAGATCAGACCTACCCAGCATAACCTCCCTTTTGAGTAATTCATTAGGAACCTTCCTTAGTTACATCTGAAAAAAATCCTTCACCTTTTCCATATAATATAACCTAACCATAACAGTGAAATTCATCATATTCACAGTCCCACCCACATTCAAGGGTAGAAGCTTACAAAGTGTATGTACACTGTGGGTGGGAATCTTGGGGAGTGTGTGCCAGAATTCTGCCTACCACTCTAAGAAAAACTCCTTTTGTTGCTGATTTTTAGTTAACCATTAAATAAGGCTATGCTAGGTGATTTCTTATGTCAACTTTTTAGATCTAAAAATGCTACAAAATTAATCTCAAATGCGACACCTTGATCTCAAAGGGTAGCTTGGATTGTAATAACTATTATAGTTTCCACTGGAAGAGCCACAAAGATGAGATAGGGCCATCAAGTTAAATCTGGAACAAAGCTGATGTTTCATTCAATAATTTACTTTTTTTTTAGTTTCTGCGCAGAGGATGTATTAGGCTGTTCTCACATTGCTATAAAGAAATATCCAAGATTGAGTGATTTATAAAGAAAATAGGTTTAATTGACTCATGGTTTTGCAGATCGTACAGGAAACATAGTGGCATCTGCTTCCTGGGAGACCTCAGGAAACTTAAATCATGTCAGAACGCCAAGGGGAAGCAGGGATCTCACATGGCAAAAGCAGGAGCAAGAGAAAGAGGAAGAAGGCACCACACACTTTCAGACCACCAGATATCATGGGAACTCACTATCGTGAGAACACCATTCACGAGAAATCCACCCCCATGATCCAATCAGATCCCACCAGGCTCTACCTACAACATTGGGGATTACACTTCAACTGAGATTTGGGTAGGGATGGATTCAAACTGGATCAGAGGGAGTTGAAGCAACATAACAAGTTCACAGATATCCAGGCATTAGAACATACTCCTTGGTTGTATGGACCCATATCATTAAAATTTCCTTTTTCACTAACAGAGATTAGGCTAGATCATACACTTGACTGCTTCTGGGGCAGTGCAGGGAAAGCTTCAAGAGAATGCTAGGATGCTGTCCTAAAAGTTGAGGTTCTCTCCTAGTGCATCTTGCCTTCTGGGAAGTAGAGATAAAGGCTGCAGACACCAGGAGGATCACTTGTCCTGGCCCTGCTTTTTGCTGTTAGTTCTTTCCCTTTGCTTTCCTCCTCTCTCAGGTTACTCAGAAGGAGATTCACACTTTCACTCCAGCAAAAGCTTTTCTCTTGACTGTTTCTGAGATCTTCAGGTTACAGGAACATTCAGTCAGGAGGGTGAAGGGGGTACCATCTGTCTCTAGCAAAGAAAGAGCACACCAGTGTCGGTATCTTCAGAAAGATGTTCTCCTAGGTCCATGGGCTCACATGCACTAAAGAACAGTCACTCTATCGGCAGCCAAGTTTCTCCCCTCAAAACACAGAAGCTCATTTCTTAACAATTAAGCAAGTCTGGGACTGCTGCTCTCTGCTGTTTAATAGCAGAAGAAGCAAAATACTTGCTTAAGTTTTTTACCAATTTGTAAGGAATATTGATCTTTCAATACTCCTGTTTCTAAAAGGAAGTGCTAAGAGCTTAGAAAAGCCTGTCACTCTAAAATCTCCAGATTGGCATGAAGACATTTAATAGAAGAAAAAAAAAAGTTTGGGAATCTTTGAGAAGTGCTTGCTAACTGCATAAGAAAAAACACCATTCTGGAAATCTTCAAAAATATATAACTGGCCGTTCTTTACCTCCACTAAAACACACAAACAGTCTGTGACTCCTCCTGAGTTTGTTGGGAATTACATGTCTTTTTTACAGGGCAAGTGACATGATGAGCTGTTTCATGTTGATCAGGAAAATGTCCCGGATTGAAAACAAACAAATGAAATTGAAAGCATAAAACAAAAACAACCACAAGTACAATAAAATTCCTTGTTTCCTCCCAAACTCTCAGCCCATCTTCTGTCCTGAGGGGCCTTAGACCAAGTCCAATGATTACAAATGGCAGCAAATCTTTGCCAAGATGCTTTTGACATGGATGAAATTAGAGGATTTGAATAAGTGGACTGAATCTACTCCAGGCACAAGCTAATTAATAGTTTCACTGTGTTCCTTATAATTATAAGTTTTACATAAAGCCTAAACATTTTAAGTATATAAAATATCTATTTAATCCATTGAAGCATTATTATTTAGAGGAGAGGTACTATTTCCTGGTGGATTGATCACTGGGCAACAGGTTAGAAAAATTGCGTTCTGGTTCTAGGTATACCATGAACTTGCTGTGATGCGGCAGGCTTCACCCTGAACCTCACTTTCCACATGTGTAAAAGAAAGGGAATTGAATTTGATTATCAATTTTCAAAATCTACTTTTTAATACCTTAGGTTTCTATGGAAGTGATTGAGGGGAAGAAGTAAAGAGGTAAGTGGTGGATAATATTTCAATCAGCAAGTGCTCTACCCCTCTTTCCATAGGAGGAGTTCACATCCCTGCTCCACGGATGCAGGGAATGGCCACATGATTTGCTTTGCCCAATGACATTTGTGTGGAAGTGACAGTATGCCAATTCTGAGCAGATGCTTTAAAAGGTGTTTTCTGTTTCCACTTTAACCTCTTGCACTCCTGCTGCCTGCCATAAGAGCGTCATGTACCCCTTGAGTCTGGTCCTACAATGAGAATATTTTTGGGCAGAACTAAACCTATCTGCCAGCCTGGAACAGAGCCAAGGCAACCATCCCACAGACCTGTGAGCAAAAAATAAATATTTGTGGTTTTAAGGTGATAAAACTTTGGGGTTGGCTGTTACACAGCACTATTGCAGGAAAAGCTGATTAATAGAGGCCCAAATGGGCTGCCTCTAAGTCCCCTACTGTACCTTCAACCAGTGCAGCTCTGTTCTTTACTGTTTTGCATACTAGCTTCTCCATAAGACTTCATCTTAATAAAGGAGTTCTGATGCTAAACACCCAAACAAAACACCAGTTGCATTAGATGAATTTTCAAAAACTTTTCGTTGACTTGAGGTTTTAGTAGTTTGCCATTTTTGATATGTACATATCTGATCATGCTTATTTTTAAATTTCTACTGTTGAAATAAGAAATAAAGTCATGACTTCAGTAAATTAAATCAATTATAATTTTAAATAAAAAGTATCTCCAGGCTGGGCGCGGTGGCTCACGTCTGTAATCCCAGCACTTTGGGAGGCCAAGGTGGGCGAATCACAAGGTCAGGAGTTTGGGACCAGCCTAACCAACATGGTGAAACTCTGTCTGTACTAAAAATACAAAAGTTAGCCAGGCGTGGTGGTGTGTGCCTGTAATCCCAGCTACTCAGGAGGCTTAGGCAGGAGAATCACTTGAATCCAGAAGGTGGAGGTTGCAGTGAGCCAAGATCGTGCCACTGCACTCCAGCCTGGGTGACAGAGCGAGATTCCCTCTCAAAAATAAAAAATAAAAAAAAGTGTCTTCCATATTTTATATTTTGATTTTTAATTTCCAGAAAGTAAATTGAGAAAGCCATTTCGGTGTCATTTCTGCTAAGTATTCTATGATAGATTACTTTTAAGCTACATATTCTAACCCTGATATTTTAAAAGTGAACAAATTATCATTTGGTCAATAAGGGGTTTTCTGCAGATTTGGAGAACAGAACAGGATTTTATAGACATCTCAATGCTGGTCACATGCTCAGTTACAGTGAAATCTGACCCTGAAGAGGGCATGCTTTCATACATCCCAGCCTGGGCAATCACATAACATGGCAAAAGCCTGGCTTTAATGGCCCGCTCATCTCACCACACCATCCCACCCCCGAGACCCACCACTAACCATCAGTCCTTAACCGACCCTGTGCATTTGGGTAGATTTTGAATGCAGTGGACTTTCCTATCCATCATTTCCCCCTCAGAAGTGAACCTTTCTGTGTCTTATTTAATCAGGATCCTGAATGATGACTAGCAGTCAAACTCAGGGATTAAATTGAGGCCAAAGTGTTAAAGATGATATCAGATTAAAGTTTTAACTTTCCCAAGGATTTAGTCTCCTAGTATCTTCCAATGTCTTAGTCCAAAGAAACGAATAATGAGAGGTATTCCGGATAACCTGGGAAGCCTGATAAGGAGGTCTTTTTAGATTTTTGTATCAATTTAAAGACCACTAGGGGAGTGCCTACAACTCTGTGAAGTGCACAGGTACTGGTGGCTCATCTTAGCCAGTCCCTGCCCCTCTTCTCCTTCCTTAGTCCTTGGAAGGCCATTCACTTCAGAGGACATGCTACACATCCATTTTGCCCCAAAATGATTGCCTAAAACTATTCAAGCTCTGTGACTAGTAATTTCCTCTAAAATGACCTCAGTTCTTCATCAGTGAAAATAATGCATTGGGTTGTATTTTTTTTCTTCTCTATTTCCTTCCATATCCCACATGAGCTTATCCTTTTTAAAAGCATGTACTGAAATTATTTTAATTATAATATGTATATGTATATATACAAATATTTAACAGATTCCATGCATCCACCTGTTACATTGAACAGATGTTAATTTATTTGCTCATGTTTGTTCTGGGTCTTTTATATTTAAGTCACAAACCAATTTTGGAAACATTGAAACATGAGAAAATGGGCCTCTTAAGATGGAAAAGTTATAAGACGTTAAGGAGGAAATCAAATAAATGATTATGAAAATGAGACTATTGCATATGAAATCCTATGGGAAGAGTAAGAAATTTCCATGAGAAAAAACAAAACCCTAAATGTTTTGGTTCTTTACCAAGACAAAGAAAAAAAAAGCACTCTAGGAAAGTGAAAGAACAAAGAAAGAGATTATATAAAATAGAATTAACTCCTCCAGGGTATTAAAAAATATGGCCATCTGTCCAGTTAGGAAGTAAGCTTAACTTTGAAGCTAATTTCTATCAAAGAGTACAACCAGAGGAAACCTATGGCTAAGTAGATTCATAACATTCATATATCTATATATATATATATTCATGTTCTGAATTCGATATCACTTTATTGAATTCAGAACTTGTTAAAAGAATATTGTGACTGAGCAGGAATTAATCTACCAATGGAAGTTAGATCATTAGGAATCTATTAACAAATATATAATACTAGATAATATAAGAAAAACAATAATAAATAACATAAAAAGAATGTCATTGCAAGACATTTTCAAAATGTATTTAAAAATCTATGGATGCACCGAGAGGACATTACGCTAAGTGAAATAAGTCAATCACAAAAAGACAAATACTGTATGATTCCACTTATATGAGGTATTTAGAGCAGTGAAAATCATAGAGACACAAAGTAGAATGGTGGCTCCAGGGGATGGAGGGAGGGGGAATGGAGAGTTACTGTTTAATGGGTATAGAGTTTCAGTTTTGCAAGATAAAAAGAGTTCTGGACTTAATACTACTGGACTGGACACTTAAAAATGGTTACATTAGCAAATTTATTTTATGTGTATTTTCTCACAATTTAAAAAATAGGAGAATAAATCAGAATTCCAGTGTTTAAGTCAACTAAAAAAATTTAACATCAACGTATAACCTAAGTCTACATAAAATGCAGAAATAAGTACAATTAATTAGTTTGTCATAACAGTCCTAACAAATCTGTTATTAAAATAGTGGTTGGTTTTACATTTGATGGTTTCCTAGAATCAGAAAAAAGTGGCAATACCTGTTTAATAGAATTTTTCTATTTATAAATGATAACAGAGTTGATTTACTGCTTAATTTTTTATTAACAGCATCTCTTTATTACTTGTTATTAAAGAATGTGATATATATTATTTCTGCTTCTTAAATATATTCAGATTTATTTTGTGATCAAAATAAAATCCTTAAGCTCCCTCTACATCCTGGAATAGAATGTGTGTTGTCTGCTTTAAAAATGTACATTTCCATCTATATCTATTAATTCTACTTTAGTAACTTATTGTTTAACTTCTCCCTTCTTCTTTTTTGTTTATTTTTGCCTACATGTTCTCATATACTGAAATTGGCAGATTTAAGTAACTCATTATAATTACATTTCTATTTTTTCCTTTTTCTCCTAACAGTTTTTCAATTTTTAACCAATATTACTGTTGTAAAGAAGTTCAACTCTGTTATTTCTTGAGAATGAATCATGTCTTTACCAACTTGAGATGACCCTCCTAGTTGCGTGGCAGGGATGGGACTAAGACTAGGGGATCTGTTGGATCATTGCATAGAACTATAAGTGCTGTGGCCTGGAGAGCCACTACTGCCAGGCAGGGAACACCGATGGACAGCATCATGCGTTTCTGGGACAGGTCATCCCCTGTCTAACAGTGTGTAACCCACAGAGATTTGTTTTCCTGAGCCAGATTTCCTGCTTATGTAGATAGCTCCTTGCCTTTTTAAGGTCAGGGGACACTCACTCAACTTGACAGGCAAAGCACCAGGAGAGAGACTTAATATAATCACACAACATGCCTGGTGTGGAGGTGAAGGTAAGAAGCCATTCTTACCGTATGCTAAGGAATGGAAAACTGTCCTTCAGCTCACAGTAAAGTAAGATTAATTGCAGATCAAGGTCCTCCCTTGGCTAGTACCTGCCCATATGCTTCAGACTGAAACATTGTTGGTCTTAAAGGTCCTAGGTGGCACATGCTAACTAAGCAAGCCATAAAATGTGGGCTCACTCAATAAGTATCTTCTATAAGATTTCTGGGAAAATCAGTCAAAGGTAGATCTTTCCTTTTGTCATTCAAGAATAAATAAACAGTTAAAAATAGAGTGTGGATGTGAAAAGAATCTGCAATGTCTAGTTCAAGATGGTGATTTGAACTAATCTTTGTTTTCCTATACTTTCATATTTCTATCGGAATAAACAAATAAGTTATGAAGGACAAAATCCATATAAAAATTGGAAAATAAGAAAGAGTGTCACAACAACTGTACAGACACTTTGAGGAATTTCTTGTTTGGTACTTTCTACAACCTTTAAAGTAACTTCAACCTCACAGTGGTGCAACAAATGTGAAATGGACAACTCCCTTGTCAGAACCATCAAATAAATCCCTTTGGAGCTTGGAGAGGCAGGGCCTTGAGGTGGTAGCCATGGGGCTGTCAATTAAGACAAAGCCAGTGCTATGAGTAGCCTCTGGGAGTGAACTGATGTTGGCAAACACAACTATTGACCAAGCTACTCCCTGTTAGTCTCCAAGGGGGAGGGAGTGGTGTATAATAAAGGGGAGACAATGTCACAGCAAGAGAAGGGGGCAATGCCACCACTCATTTTAGGCTACCACTCCAAAAACATTGAAAAATGACCACAGCAATGAGGTCTCCGCTATGTTCTAATAGATCTCCTATTAGCTTCCCCTCCTGAGCCTTTGTTTCCTTTGGATGAATAAGATTTGCTCTTTAAAGTGTCATGTTTCTATTTCTAAGTTTATTTGTCTTTGCAATTTGGGGAGCAGAGTTATTCTTTTTTGACTCCAGATATCCTTTCCATGTTTATTCATTTTGTTTTCTTCAATTTCAATCTCCTGATCTTTGTTGAGAGCCAAGTGGCTTTTTATTTGTATGGAAATAAATGATCTTTTTACCCATGGAAACATTAGTCATCCTGCCTCCTCACTTAAAAACTTTCTTCTTTTGAGAAGATGCCAAAATCAAGGGTGCATACTCGTTCATTCCTGTAGGGATCACTATCAGGATTGTTTTTCACAACTATCACTTTTTAAAATTGAAGCGTGACACTTTGTAGCTCATGATTTTAAGTAAAATTAAGGTCTAATGAATGACTTACCACATCATGCTGCTTTTCCAGAGATTTCATTTACAATAGTATCAAATGCACTGAGATGAATGAGTTTCACCCTTCAGTGGAAACCAGGAAACACACAGCTGAATTGACCTTAGATAAATATTAACAGCAACTGCTCAGAAGCAAAGGTCAAGAAATAATACCCAAATACTTGTCTTTACTAAAACACTTAAATTGTATAAAACTTGAAAACTCATTGTCATTTTTAAGTGAACACATTAATCTCCCAAGGAATGAGAGAAGAAGTAGTCATGAATTTAGGCAGAGAATAATTTACTCCTGATTTTTTTTTTTTTTGGTCCCTTAGGAGAAAGATTAAGGAGCAGACCAATCAATCAGTTCCTGGCATACTGATCTGTAAGGGGTACTAAAATAACACCACTGTGGCAGATAGACCCTAGGGTGGCCCCCATGTTCAAGTCTATAGTCACTTTCCACTGACTATGAGTGGGACCTGTTGCTTGCCTCTAACCAATGAAATATGATCAAAATCATGAGATGTCATTCCTACCATTATGCTATGCATGTGTGTGTGTGCACATTAATACAAGAGAGACTCTTTCTCCATTGTAGCTTTGAATGAGTAAGCTGCCATGTTTGCGAGAAGGCCTATGGGAAGGCAGTGCATGGCAGGGAGCTGCAAGCAGTGTCAAGGACATGAGAAAGATCCATGGCTGACAGCGAGCAAGAAATCAGACACCTCAGTCCTAAGATGAATTCTGCTAACAACCTGAGGAAACTTGTAAGTGGATCTTTCCCCAGTTGAGCCTCTGATGAGACCCGAGCCCTAGCTGACACCTGGGTTGCCACCTGATGAAACACTCTGAAATAGAGAATCAATTAAGCTGTGCTTAGATTTCCAAACTACAGAAACCTGTGAGATAATAAGTATATGTTATTGTAAGCTTATGAGTTTGCAGTAATTTGTTATGCAGTAACGGAAAATGAATGCAATTGTGGAGTATGTGATAGAGATACAGAAAATTGCACTTACTAGAGTCCATTCAAGGAGAGTAACAAGTGTGGTTGGAATAAGTACTGTCATGAGCTATGCAGATTTGGGGGTAGACTCTTCAGAAGCAAGTTCATTTACTGTCTTATCTGGAGAGCAGCCATTATTGCTGGAGGGCTTTTGTTTTGCTGAGTGATCGGTACCATTTTGAAGTTAGCACTGAATTACTCAGAATAATAGAGATGACCCTGTTTGTAGCCAGCCAACCACAGACTTCTCTACCTTTCCCCTGCAGTGTTCAGACTCCACATAAACATATGTAAAACAAATCCTTAAAGAATATTATTTCTGAAAGCTGACAAATTAGTAGTCTCCATATGTTTTGGTCTGGCTTTATATCTATCATTGAGGTTATAGGCCACACAGTCCAGAACACACTTGAAGTGGACAGTAAAAGACTCAGGAGAGACCACCCAGTTCATGTTGGGGTTCTATTTTCCAAAAGGCTTGGGTGGGCAGAGGAAAGTTAACATCTCCAAAGGAGAGTCTCCAAGTCTATTCCAAGATTGGGTCTGTGGGAACCTCCTGACCTGTGCTGTTTTTCAAATAGGAGGCCTTGACTATGTACTTACTAACTTCGACTACTGAAAGGTCTGAAAAGGAGATAAACGATTTTTCATTGCCTTCAGTAAACAGAAGTGGTTCAATTGTAAGGTACTGAGCCTGATTCATTCTCCTGAAGATGCAGAGTCTCCCCAGATAACACTGACTCATGAGCAGTACTTTCAACAACCACCTTCTCTTAGCCTGTCTAGGTGGGGTAGAGGCTAATGAAACATTGTAGACATGGTTTTCAAGAATAACTCCTTCTCAGGGACCCGAAATTCTTTTTTAAATTTTTTTAAAAATTTTACTTTAAGTTCCAGGATACATGTGCAAAATGTGCAGGTTTGTTACATAGGCATACATGTGCCATGGTGGTTTGCCGCACCTGTCAACCCATCATCTAGAATTTAAGCCCCACATGCATTAGGTATTTGTCTTAATGCTCTCCTTCCCCTTGCCCCCCACCCGCCGACAGGCCCTGGTGTGTGTTGTTCCCCTCCCTGTGGGACCTGACTTTCTTATTACATTAATTTGTATAGTTTTATTTGAAATTGTAACAGTAATACATGCTTTTAGCAGTATAATCCTATCAATAGAGATGTAATATGTGAAAGTCCCTGTTTATACCCTACTCTCTCAATTCTGCTGCTATATCCAGAGGTAACTATAATTAAAGGTTAGTGTGTAACAAACCTGCACATGTACCCCTGACCAAAATCAACTAACAATGCATTTCTCAAAGTGTATCCTCATCATTAAGAGATATATGACCATATACACACTCAAGGAGAAGGTTTTTCTTTTAATAGCATTGGGACCATTATTTATATTTATTACTCTATAGCTTCTTAATCACTTAATGAAATGTCTTGGATATACCATTGCCAATTTGTATAAATCCACCTCATTCAATTTAATAGTTGTAGAGTACTCTACTTTAAGAATGGATCAGTATTTATTTAATAATTTTTTTTACTGGATTTTTTTTTGTTCAATCTTCCCATAATACATACAACGGAGAACCTTTGTACATTTTTATAGACATATAAAATATTTATGTGTTTAACTTTTACTTTAAATTCAGGGGTACATGTGCAAGTTTGTTACATAGGTAAACTTGTGTCATAGGGGTTTGTTTTACAGATGATTTCATCATGATGGTATTAAGCGTAGTACCCATTGGTTATTTTTCCTGATCCTCTCCCTCCTCCCACCCTCGATCCTCCAATAGGCCCCAGTGTGTGCTGTTCTTCTCTATGTGTCCATGTGTTCTCATCATTTAGTTCCCACTTAGAAGTGAGGATATGTGGTGTTTGATTTTCTGTTCCTGTGTTAGTTTGCTAAAGACAATGGCCTCCAGCTCCATCCTTGTTCCTGCAAAGGACATGATATCATTCTTTTTATGGCTGCATAATATTCCATGGTGTATATGTACCACATTTTCTTTATCCAGTTTATTATTGATGGACACTTAGGTTTATGCCATGTCTTTGCTACTGTGAATAGTGCTGTAATAAATATATGTGTGCATGTGTCTTTATAATAGAATTAATTATATTTCTCTGGGTATGTACCCAGTAATGGGATTGCTGGATCAAATGGTATTTCTGTTTTTAAGTCTTCAAGGAATCGTCACACTGTTGTCCACAATGGTTGAACTAATTTAAACTCCCACCAACAGTGCATAAGTGTTCATTTTTCTCCACAGTATCACCAGCATCTATTTTTTAAATATTTCTTTAGGATAGAGTCAATAGGGTACACATATTTTAAATTTTGATAGATAACTGCTAATTATATTTTATAAGGACTATACCAGTGTACATTCATTAGCTGCATAATGATGTTTCAACCAATGACAGGCTGCATATAGTGGTCCTAAGATTTTAATATGTGTTTTTTCTGTACCTTTTCTGTGTTTAGATATACAAATACTTACCATTGTGCTACAGTTGCCAACATTACAGTACCATGCTGTACAAGTTTGTGGCCTAGGAGCAATAGGCCATTCCATGTAGCCTAGGTGTGTAGTAGGCTATCCTTCTAGGTTTGTGAAAGTACACTCTATGATGTTCACACGATGAAATCACCTAATAATACATTTCTCAACACATATCCCCATCATTAAGAGATACATGACTGTATACACACTCACTAGAGTAGGAGATTAACCATTTTTCCATGTTTCACAACGGTGGATCTGTTTTGTTTTTTTTTTTTTTCCCCATTTTGCCAACATGGGAGAAAAATGAAATCAGAGAATTGGCTTTTTCATCCTTGGCCTTCTTTTCTCAAGCTTTTCAACTGTGTAATGATCTTTGTTTCTTTTCTCTCTTGCCCTGAATAGAAGAGGTCTTAAACCATTCTCATGTGTAAATTTATATTTAAATTGTATCACTAGATTTCCTAATTCTGAATTATTTTTATATTCTAGGGAATAAATTTTGGCTGCAACATTCTTTTAATTTGTGACATGATTGGATAACATTTTATTTAGAATATTTATAGACATGAGTGAAGTGGTTTGTAATCTTCCCTTTTTAATTATTCTTGTCTGGGTTTGTTATATGAGTTTTGCTGGGCCAGTAACATAAATCAGGGAATTTTCCATTTTTCTTTGCTCTGAAACACATTATATTACATAGAAAGTTTCTGTTTCTAGAAAGTTTTATAAAACTTGCTGGTCAAATTTTCTGACTTATTTGTCTTTAGGGCATAGAATTTTAAGTAAGGACAAAACTTTTATCTTCCAATTGTTGGTAAAGACAGTTAAAAATATGAAGTTAAATTGACACTTTGACATTCCCTAGACACCCCCCTGACACATCCTAACATACCACACACACACAACACACACACACATAGACCCTAATCCACCAACAAGCAAAATCTCGTATCGTTTCCATTTGGATCAATAGAAGGAATTAGAGAAGAAACTTCATAAAATTCACCATGAGTGTGAAAAGAGAAAGGCCTGGAGAGAAGTAGCTGAACTGAGTTGAACACAAAGCCCTTTAGGTGGTGTTAACCTTAATCACAAAGATAGCACAAAGGTTCTGTTCATCTGGAGTCTTGTGCAGCTTAACATGTCAAGTTTGATATAAGAGTTTTAAGCGTGGCTGACACTGTCGTCAAAAAGTTCTTGTCCCAGAAGGCTAACAAACTAGGGTATCATTTTACTTTGCAAATACGCAAAGAGTTTAGCACAGGGTCTGGCTCATGGTAGATATTCAATAAAATTTGGTTTTCTTCTCCAGGACCCATTAAAAAATTTCATTTCATCTGAATATACACTTCTATTCTACATAAAAGAAAAGGTAGCAGGTAGTGGTGTTATTTAACTTAGTAACTGGAAAAGAATGCCAGCTGTGGGAACTTCATTTGCAATCAGAATTCCACAGACTCAAGCAAATCTGGACATAACAGAATAAAAATTATTTTGTAAAGGCACAGCAAATCCAGTCAGCCAAACCTTGTCCTTAGAGAAGATTGGATTTTCAGTTGGCTTCCATATGGATCTGAAACTCTTTTCCTCAAGATTTGGCAATTTAGACTCCCAAGAAGTGAAGAGGTGGGCAAGCATGCCTAACCTAGAAGTATCAAAAACAATGAATGAATCAACCTTCCACTAGCAGAAATTTCAACTTTGGCACCAAGTTCAGAGAAAGTCTCATTATATCACACATAAAACAAGAAACATTTGTTTTACTTTCACAGATCATTCCATACATTCTTTCCATATTTTGGCATAATTCACTGGTTCTAATATAATGCAAGCCTTACACTTCATTTTAATTTAATAACCTAGAGAACCATTGTTTTAAGGATGGCTGGGTTAAAATCAGCACATGCAGACTGGGGTATCAAGATGCCAAACATCTGCTGAATGTGAACATATTTCAGATGGAAGTAATATAGCTAGATGTTTGATATCACATGGAAACAAACTTTTGTGTCAGAATCCCTGGATAATAGCTATAGAGAGCTACAGATAAACACATTGTTTATTAACTCTCCATTGGAAATTATACATATGTGTCAGACACTTCCAGTTGTCTACCCAGTTTTCACTCTTCCTTTCTTCCTTACTAACAAAATGCCAATTTGGGTCAGAGTGGTGACATATTTTTATAATCTGCATTGAAGCTGGGGATGACTACGTGATAGAATTCCAGATAATTAGGTATAGGCAGAAGTCTGCTAAGGATTTCTGAGAAATGTTTTCGTTTTCGTTTTCTCTTTTTCATGTTGTGTTTGTTGTTTTTGCCTCCATTTCATTTTATTTTCCTACCTGGAACACAGTACTGAGGGTAGAATTGGAGCGGCCCTCTTTTGACTCATGCGTGTTTCATTGGGGAACATGCAGAAGAGTAAGAAGCCATATGCCAAAGATGGTGGAATAGAAAGAGATACAGTGCCTGGGACATTGGTTGCCTATGGAGGACAACTTACTATTTAAGAAAAATAAACTCTTATTTGATTAAGCAATGATAGTTCAGTTATTATTATTTACAGTTGATCAGAATTCAGTTTGACATTCCATAGACACTTTTTCTTTCTTTCTCTTTTTTTCTTTTCTTTTTTTTTTTTTAAATTATTATTATACTTTAAGTTCTAGGGTACATGTGCATAACGTGCAGGTTTGTTACATACGTATACTTGTGCCATGTTGGTGTGCTGCACCCATCAACTCGTCAGCACCCATCAACTCATCATTTACATCAGGTATAACTCCCAATGCAATCCCTCCCCCCTCCCCCCTCCCCATGATAGGCCCCGGTGTGTGATGTTCCCCTTCCTGAGTCCAAGTGATCTCATTGTTCAGTTCCCACCTATGAGTGAGAACATGCGGTGTTTGGTTTTCTGTTCTTGCGATAGTTTGCTGAGAATGATGGTTTCCAGTTGCATCCATGTCCCTACAAAGGACACAAACTCATCGTTTTTTATGGCTGCATAGTATTCCATGGTGTATATGTGCCATATTTTCTTAATCCACTCTGTCACTGATGGACATTTGGGTTGATTCCAAGTCTTTGCTATTGTGAATAGTGCCGCAATAAACATACATGTGCATGTGTCTTTATAGCAGCATGATTTATAATCCTTTGGGTATATACCCAGTAATGGGATGGCTGGGTCATATGGTACTTCTAGTTCTAGATCCTTGAGGAATCGCCATACTGTTTTCCATAATGGTTGAACTAGTTTACAATCCCACCAACAGTGTAAAAGTGTTCCTATTTCTCCACATCCTCTCCAGCACCTGTTGTTTCCTGACTTTTTAATGATCGCCATTCTAACTGGTGTGAGATGGTATCTCATTGTGGTTTTGATTTGCATTTCTCTGATGGCCAGTGATGATGAGCATTTTTTCATGTGTCTGTTGGCTGTATGAATGTCTTCTTTAGAGAAATGTCTGTTCATATCCTTTGCCCACTTTTTGATGGGGTTGTTTGTTTTTTTCTTGTAAATTTGTTTGAGTTCTTTGTAGGTTCTGGATATTAGCCCTTTGTCAGATGAGTAGATTGCAAAAATTTTCTCCCATTCTGTAGGTTGCCTGTTCACTCTGATGATAGTTTCTTTTGCTGTGCAGAAGCTCTTTAGTTTAATTAGATCCCATTTGTCAATTTTGGCTTTTGTTGCCATTGCTTTTGGTGTTTTAGACATGAAGTCCTTGCCCATGCCTATGTCCTAATGGTATTACCCAGGTTTTCTTCTAGGATTTTTATGGTTTTAGGTCTAACAATTAAGTCTCTAATCCATCTTGAATTAATTTTCGTATAAGGAGTAAGGAAAGGATCCAGTTTCAGCTTTCTACTTATGGCTAGCCAATTTTCCCAGTACCATTTATTAAATAGGGAATCCTTTCCCCATTTCTTGTTTTTCTGAGGTTTGTCAAAGATCAGATGGCTGTAGATGTGTGGTATTATTTCTGAGTCCTCTGTTCTGTTCCATTGGTCTATATCTCTGTTTTGGTACCAGTACCATGCTGTTTTGGTTACTGTAGCCTTGTAGTATAGTTTGAAGTCAGGTAGCATGATGCCTCCAGCTTTGTTCTTTGACTTAGGATTGTCTTGGCAATGCAGGCTCTTTTTTGGTTCCATATGAACTTTAAAGCAGTTTTTTCCAATTCTGTGAAGAAACTCATTGGTAGCTTGATGGCGATGGCATTGAATCTATAAATTACTTTGGGCAGTATGGCCATTTTCACAATATTGATTCTGCCTATCCGTGAGCATGGTATGTTCTTCCATTTGTTTGTGTCCTCTTTTATTTAACTGAGCAGTGGTTTGTAGTTCTCCTTGAAGAGGTCCTTTATATCCCTTGTAAGTTGGATTCCTAGGTATTTTATTCTCTTTGAAGCAATTGTGAATGGAAGTTCATTCATGATTTGGCTCTCTGTTTGTCTGTTACTGGTGTATCAGAATGCTTGTGATTTTTGCACATTAATTTTGTATCCTGAGACTTTGCTGAAGTTGCTTATCAGCTTAAGGAGATTTTGGGCTGAGACAATGGGGTTTTCGAAATATACAATCGTGTCATCTGCAAACAGGGACAACTTGGCTTCTTCTTTTCCTAACTGAATACCTTTATTTCTTTCTCTTGCCTGATTGCCCTAGCCAGAACTTCCAACACTATGTTGAATAGGAGTGGTGAGAGAGGGCATCCCTGTCTTGTGCCAGTTTTCAGAGGGAATTTTTCCAGTTTTTGCCCATTCAGTATGATATTGGCTGTGGGTTTGTCATAAATAGCTCTTATTATTTTGAGAAACGTTCCATCAATACCGAATTTATTGAGCGTTTTTAGCATGAAGGGCTGTTGAATTTTGTCAAAGGCCTTTTCTGCATCTATTGAGATAATCATGTGGTTTTTGTCTTTGGTTCTGTTTACATGCTGGATTACGTTTATTGATTTGCATATGTTGAACCAGCCTTGCATCCCAGGGATGAAGCCCACTTGAACATGGTGGATAAGCTTTTTGATGTGCTGCTGGATCCGGTTTGCCAGTATTTTATTGAGGATTTTTGCATCGATGTTCATCAGGAATATTGGTCTAAAATTCTCTTTTTTTGTTGTGTCTCTGCCAAGCTTTGCTATCAGGATGATGTTGGCCTCATAAAATGAGTTAGGGAGGATTCCCTCTTTTTCTATTGTTTGGAATAGTTTCAGAAGGAATGGTATCAGCTCCTCCTTGTACCTCTGGTAGAATTCAGCTGTGAATCCATTTGGTACTGGACTTCTTTTGGTTGGTAGGCTATTAATTATTGCCTCAATTTCAGAGCCTGCTATTGGTCTATTCAGGGATTCAGCTTCTTCCTGGTTTAGTCTTGGGAGAGTGTAAGTGTCCAGGAAATTATCCATTTCTTCTATATTTTCTAGTTTATTTGCGTAGAGGTGTTTATAGTATTCTCTGATGGTAGTTTGTATTTCTGTGGGGTCAGTGGTGATATCCCCTTTATCATTTTTTGTTGCGTCTATTTGATTCTTCTCTCTTTTCTTCTTTATTAGTCTTGCTAGCAGTCTATCAATTTTGTTGATCTTTTCAAAAAACTAACTCCTGGATTCATTGGTTTTTTTTGGAGGGTTTTTTGTGTCTCTATCTCCTTCAGTTCTGCTCTGATCTTGGTTATTTCTTGCCTTCTGCTAGCTTTTGAAGGTGTTTGCTCTTGCTTCTCTAGATCTTTTAATTGTGATGTTAGAGTGTCAATTTTAGATCTTTCCAGCTTTCTCTTGAGGGCATTTAGTGCTATAAATTTCCCTCTACACACTGCTTTAAATGTGTCCCAGAGATTCTGGTATGTTGTATCTTTGTTCTCACTGGTTTCAAAGAACATCTTTATTTCTGCCTTCATTTTGTTATGTACCCAGTAGTCATTCAGGAGCAAGTTATTCAGTTTCCATGTAGTTGAGCGGTTTTGATTGAGTTTCTTAGTCTTGAGTTCTAGTTTGTTTGCACTATGGTCTGAGAGACAGTTTGTTATAATATCTGTTCTTGTACATTTGCTGAGGAGTGCTTTACTTCCAATTATGTGGCCAATTTTGGAATAAGTGTGATGTGGTGCTGAGAAGAATGTATATTCTGTTGATTTGGGGTGGAGAGTTCTGTAGATGTCTATTAGGTCTGCTTGCTGCAGAGATGAGTTCAATTCCTGAATATCCTTGTTAACTTTCTGTCTTGTTGATCTGTCTAATGTTGACAGTGGGGTGTTGAAGTCTCCCATTATTATTGTATGGGAGTCTAAGTCTCTTTGTAAGTCTCTAAGGACTTGCTTTATGAATCTCGGTGCTCCTGTATTGGGTACGTATATATTTAGGATAGTTAGCTCTTCCTGTAGAATTGATCCCTTTACCATTATGTAATGGCTTTCTTTGTCTCTTTAGATCTTTGATGGTTTAAAGTCTGTTTTATCAGAGACTAGTATTGAAACCCCTGTGTTTTTTTGTTCTCCATTTGCTTGGTAGATCTTCCTCCATCCCTTTATTTTGAGCTTATGTGTGTCTCTGCATGTGAGATGGGTCTCCTGAATACAGCAAACTGATTGGTCTTGACTCTATCCAGTTTGCCAGTCTGTGTCTTTTAATTGGAGCATTTAGTCCATTTACATTTAAGGTTAATATTGTTATGTGTGAACTTGATCCTGCCATTATGATATTAACTGGTTATTTTGCTCATTAGTTGATGCAGTTTCTTCCTAGTCTCAATGGTCTTTACATTTTGGCATGTTTTTGCAATGGCTGGTACCAGTTGTTCCTTTCCATGTTTAGTGCTTCCTTCAGGGTCTCTTGTAAGGGAGGCCTGGTGGTGAGAAAATCTGTAAGCATTTGCTTATCTGTAAAAGATTTTATTTCTCCTTCACTTAGGAAACTTAGTTTGGCTGGATATGAAATTCTGGGTTTAAAATTCTTTTCTTTAAGAATGTTGAATATTGGCCCCCACTCCCTTCTGGCTTGTAGAGTTTCTGCCGAGAGATCTGCTGTTAGTCTGATGGGCTTCCCTTTGTGGGTAACCCCACCTTTCTCTCTGGCTGCCCTTAAGATTTTTTTCCTTCATTTCAACTTTGGTGAATCTGGCAATTATGTGTCTTGGAGTTGCTCTTCTCGAGGAGTATCTTTGTGGCGTTCTCTGTATTTCCTGACTTTGAATGTTGGCCTGCCCTACTAGGTTGGGGAAGTTCTCCTGGATGATATCCTGAAGAGTGTTTTCCAACTTGGTTCCATTTTCCCCCTCACTTTCAGGCACCCCAATCAGACGTAGATTTGGTCTTTTTACATAATCCGATACTTCTTGCTGGCTTTGTTCATTTCTTTTTCTTCTTTTTTCTTTAGATTTCTCTTCTCGCTTCATTTCATTCATTTGATCCTCAATCGCTGATACTCTTTCTTCCAGTTGATCAAGTTGGTTACTGAAGCTTGTGCATTTGTCACTTATTTCTCGTGTCATGGTTTTCATCTCTGTCAATTCGTTTATGGCCTTCTCTGTATTAATTATTCTAGTTATCAATTCTTCCACTCTTTTTTCAAGATTTTTAGTTTCTTTGCACTGGGTACGTAATTCCTCCTTTAGCTCTGAGAAGTTTGATGGACTGAAGCCTTCTTCTCTCATCTCGTCAAAGTCATTCTCCAACCAGCTTTGATCCGTTGTTGGCGATGAGCTGCGTTCCTTTGCAGGGGGCAATGCACTCTTATTTTTTGAATTTCCAGCTTTTCTGCCCTGCTTTTTCCCCATCTTTGTGGTTTTATCTGCCTCTGGTCTTTGATGATGGTGACGTACTGATGGGGTTTTGGTGTGGGTGTCCTTCCTGTTTGTTAGTTTTCCTTCTAACTGTCAGGACCCTCAGCTGTAGGTCTGTTGGAGATTGCTTGATGTCCACTCCAGACCCTGTTTACCTGGGTGTCAGCAGCAGAGGCTGCAGAAGGTAGAATACTGCTGAACAGTGAGTGTACCTGTCTGATTCTTGCTTTGGAAGCTTCCTCTCAGGGGTGTACTCCACTGTGTGAGGTGTGGAGTGTGGGTCTGCCCCTAGTGGAGGATGTCTCCAATTAGGCTACTCAGGGGTCAGGGACCCACTTTAGCAGGCAGTCTGTCCGTTCTCAGATCTCACCCTCCGTGTTGGGAGATCCATCGCTCTCTTCAAAGCTGTCAGACAGAGTTGCTTGCGTCTGCAGAGGTTTCTGCTGCTTTTTTGTTGTTGTTGTCATTGTTGTTGTTGTTGTTTAGCTGTGCCCTGTCCCCAGAGGTGGAGTCTACAGAGACTGGCAGGCCTCCTTGAGCTTTTGTGAGCTCCACCCAGTTCGATCTTCCCAGCGGCTTTGTTTACCTACTTAAGCCTCAGCAATGGCGGGCACCCCTTCCCCAGCCTCGCTGCTGCCTTGCTGTTAGATCGCAGACTGCTGTGCTAGCAATGAGGGAGGCTCCGTGGGCATGTGACCCTCTCGGCCAGGTGTGGGATATAATCTCCTGGTGTGCCCATTTGCTAAGACCCTTGGTAAAGCACAGTATTGGGGTGGGAGTTACCCGATTTTCCAGGTTGTGTGTCTTAGCTCCCCTGGCTAGGAAAAGGGATTCCCTTCCCCCTTACACTTCCCAGGTGAGGCAATGCCTCGTCCTGCTTCAGTTCTCGCTGGTTGGGCTGCAGCAGCTGACCAGCACCGATTGTCAGGCACTCCTCAGTGAGATGAACCCAGTACCTCAGTTGAAAATGCAGAAATCATCTGTCTTCTGTGTCGCTTGTGCCGGAGCTGGAGACTGGAGCTATTCCTATTCGGCCATCTTGCTCCGCCCCCCTTCTCTTAATTTATAATGATTATCTCCCCATATTACCTCTTTGCAGGGGGAAGAGTTGAGTTCATTTGAAAAACACGGAGGTGCTGACACAAATATTTTCCTCATACTGAGATTATTGTTTCTTTCAGAGCTAATGATTCCCATCAGTGTATGCAGGATTATTTAGAAAGGCAAAATAATGCAGGTCTTTATAGTCAGTGGAAAGGCAGGATCCAGGTAACTCTTGAGTCCCCATTATAGATCTTTGCATGAAAGTTACGCTGTGTGCATAGACGCCTATGACTGCAAGAACTCAAGATTCCCAGAGACTTTAGAGGATCACCTTTCATGGTTCAGTGGCTTCCATCTCCCAGATGAGGATCCCACAGATTCAGGAATGCTCAAGAATTACTAACTGTATGTTTGGTATTTTCAGAGTTGACAATATAGAAAACCATTCAATAGAATACTAGGATTTGCACAAATGGGAAGGGAGGTCCATGTCATCTGGCTGTCTATGCTGTGCCCTTGACTTTGATGCAAAGTCAAAGTTGCAGTTTCGTATTGCTCCCTTATGAAGGGAGAATATCTTGTCTGGTTTGTTAATGAGTATTAATCTCAACACAGAAATCCAAACAAGTTAGTCCTTTATGATATAACTGAGACTAGAGCTAATGACCACCAGTGACCAGAGCAGATCTTGATAATTTAACACTCCAATTCACATTCATCTCCAGGAGAGTTAAAGTCATAAGTCTTTTTGTGCTTTATAAATGATTTTTTAAATTGCAAAAACAATAGAGATCATTACAACTCAACAAACTTTCTTGAAAGTATAATACACCTCTTCTGACCCTACCACCTCAAACACCAGAAACTCAGCTTATTCCCTGGAAGAATATAAGGGTTTTTTCACTTCTAGTATTTCGACTTCTGCAATTGCACTTGTGTCCTTCATGGTTTGTTAATGTCCCTGTCTATAGAGGGTGCATAGGGAAAAGGAGAAAAGGAAGTAATCCAAGGATTCAAACCTACTTCTTAGTCCAGGAGTTGGGTAAACAGTTTCAAGAAGCATTATAAGTAGATAGCTCTGATTCATAGCCCACTGCACCCTCCCATCTCATCCATTTCTATGGAAAATTAAAGATTGCTTACAAAAACAAATTTGAGGGACAGGAGGAATGTTGGCAACATTAGTCATAGATGTGTCTTAACCATATGTCTTTAATAGAACTACTGTGACAAAAGCCTCCAAATACTTCTATCACAGAAAAAAAAATGCACCAACTAAATAGAGTTTTGTTTTGATTGGTTGTGTTAAAATATTTAGTGAAGCCCATAGAATTTCTGGCTAAAGCCAAGAGTTTCAGGTGGAAAGGCAATGAGGAAGTGAGCTAACATCACATTGTCTAAAGAAATGGCCATGTGTCTCTACTGAGGTGAGCCTTCTGGAAGATGAGAGACCAGAACATGGAAGCCAAGAGCCCTTGGGATTAAACCTACTAAGTCTTTTGCAGAGAGGACCATGACCAGAGTTAACAGAGCTCAAGAGGGGAGAGCAATTGTACCAGAGATAAAATGATTGAGAATAGCCTTGGTGAGGGTCACCAAGACAAAGAAAGCCTACAAGCTGGGGAAGGTGGCACAGAACCAACAATGCTATGGATCACCCAACTGGTTGCTTGGCTAGTGAGGAGAGTGCACTGGGTGTGCCAGTTCAATGCTGGGAGAGATAGAAAAAGTAGAAATGAGTACAATTTGTGATCAGATAAGTGAAACAGACCTGGCTAAACTCAAACAAAGCCAACATGTGAGACCAAATACAAGTAAAAGAATAAGGTAAGATTAAACCAGTAGTCCATAAACTTTTTTCTGTAAAAGCTCAGACAGTATGTGTTTATGCTTTGAGGAACACAAGGTCTCTATTACAATTACTCAACCCAGCTTTTGTGGCACAAAAAAGCAGCCTTAGACAAATGGTGGTAGCTGGGTGCTAATAAAGCTTTATTTATGGAATTGTAATTTAAATTTCATATAATTTTCATGTGTCACAAAATAATCTTTTTTTCTCAACTATTTAAAAATGTAAAAACTATTTTTAGTTCATAAGTAGGCAGTGGGCCAGGGCTATAGTTTACCAACTCTATATTAAACAAATAAAGACAAAGTGGGGGCAGGGAGGGAGCAGGATGAGAAGGTGGGTACACAAGGCAAGTCTTCAGGTTTCTGATAAGATGAAAAGATTCTGGAGGCATCCACCATCCCCAATTCCAACAGGCTTCTTCCAAGCCCAAGCAGGAGTCAATGTCTTAAGTAAGCACATCAGATTTAGGTAGCAATGTATCTTAGTGACTGGAATATTTATAGCATTTTGTCCTTTAACAGAAATATCTTTCTTTTTTTTTTTTTTTTTTTTTTTTTGAGACGGAGTCTCGCGCTGTCGCCCGGGCTGGAGTGCAGTGGCCGGATCTCAGCTCACTGCAAGCTCCGCCTCCTGGGTTTGCGCCATTCTCCTGCCTCAGCCTCCCAAGTAGCTGGGACTACAGGTGCCCGCCACCTCACCCGGCTAGTTTTTTGTATTTTTTAGTAGAGACTGGGTTTCACTGTGTTAGCCAGGATGGTCTCGATCTCCTGACCTCATGATCCGCCCGTCTCGGCCTCCCAAAGTGCTGGGATTACAGGCTTGAGCCACCGCGCCCGGCCAGAAATATCTTTCTTTATTAGCACAGAATAGAATGCAAGTATTTTATTTCTGTTTTTAAAAGAAGGAATTATATCAAGCAAAATTAAATTTTTGTTGTTGTTGTTGTTCCTTATTCTTATTTTTTTGATATCTGGAATAAGAGTCAACTATCAGATTATGCCATCGCTATAGGCACCACCACTCACTGGGACTGCTACCTAGTAGCATAGTTCCTTAGAAGATTTTTTTTTTTTTTTTTATGTTTTAGAGTATTACTTCTGAAAATCATACCTTCTTTAAGTGACATGAGATCTCCAAGGAGAGTGACTTTATTTGGAATCTTTGTTCTTTTCTTCAGAGACAGCATGTGTTAAATTGCAGGCTTCCCTGCAGCAATCTGCTAGAGTCCTCCTTCAAGGAGAATCTTTTACAACTTTTCTCCATGGGAATTTGTACTTCTTATTCAGATGAGGCACTGAGATAATTGAATTTGATTGAAAATGATTCCTATTGCCGATTAGCTAACTGGGAAGCTTTTTAAAAGCCAGGCTTAGTGCATTAAGGTGGCCTCTGCCTCTTTTTCATCTTGTATTTTTATTTCCTTAAGACAATCCTTGGGACATGGTACAGGCTCAGTCAATGTTTGCCGATTGAGTGAATGAATGAATGTATGGTTAAGTCATATGGGTGAGTGGGAAATAAATAGATGTTGTAAAACAGAAGATATTTCTGGTGGCTGTTAACTATAGGTATCTATGCTTCTAGAATTATAAGAAGTTACATAAGCAAGTAGTTGGAATGCAAATTTCCTGGTTAGTGTGCCTTGATTTTTTTTTCCTTCGAATCAGGGATTCTGGGTTTTGCAAATTTGGATCATGTGTCATTTGCATATGACTACACAGCTGTAGTTATTATTGGAGCCAGTTCTTACCCATAATTTGCTTTGTCGAATGTCCACTTTGAAATGTGGATTGGCAGCACCAGAATCAGGGATGTTTTCATGGTTATACAACATGCTTGAGGATTCTTGTGGGGATCTGGAGCAATTTGTGTGTATGTGATAAAGTCATCAGGAATGAACAGCTATGATAACTGAGGAATTATGGTGCTTTTAGCCTCTGAACCCAAGATTAGACAAGGAGAAAGGCAGGAAAGACCTGAGGTAAGCCAGATTTGGTTAGAAGGAGTAACCGTAACTCCCTCAATTCAGCTCCTTGCTTTGTGTTGTTTTTCTTTTAAACAATTTGTATGAAATCAGTGAGACTCTTCTCCCTGATTCTTCTCACTGAAAACAGATAGTTTTCTGCCTTTACAGAAGAACTAGGGGCCAATGGTTCTATGCACTTCTGCCATAGAGGAGCAGGATTAAAAGTTTAGGGAGACAGGGATAACCATGGTCAGATAAAAACCAAGAGTTTCAGGTAAAAGGGTTAAGGAGGAAGTAAGCTAAGGACACGTTGTCAATGGAAATGGCCATGTTTCTCCACTTCAATCACACATGTTTAGGTGTCATGTTTACCTTGTGATCATGGCCTAAGACCTTCTAATAGTGCCCCTTCCCTGGGAGTAGTTCTGGTTCTGGATTCTGGGGGCAGATGGAACAAGCATCTGTGTGGGGGTTAAGTGTAATCACCTTTCCCTGGCTTGGGCACATTGGGGTCCAGTCAGGCCAAAACGTTTCTTTATTCAGTCATGATGGGGATGAATAATAATTGCACATATGGCCACTGAAATCTGTTTCCCTTGTCTGGCTTGAGCTGTGCTGGGATTTTGCAAATTGGCACTTGGGCAACTGCTTTTCCACTGCTGAAGTGTCACAGCATTGCAGATCAGCTCATAATCCTTTCTTGGCCCAGGACTTCCAGAGTTATTGCAAACTGTAATTGCAGAATGGAGTCGCAGGCTGTTCATGTGGCTGCAACATTTCTTTTACAAGCTTGTACAGAATGTCAGGAAAACTTTATTTTGCATTTTTATGGGCAATGTAAGGAATGCTTTGTAAATATCTTGAAACTGAAAAAAACCTAACCCCAACTGAAAACACACACACACACACACACACACACAAACACGCAGACACACACACACACACACACACACATCAACTTTAAGAAAGCTTATTCTTGCTAATCACAAACATTAGGTATCTATTGATCAAGCAATTTCCTGGCAAGAAATGCCACAAGAGAAGTCTCGAAGGGTTTTACAAATGTTGACTAGCTCATGAACCACGGCCCATACCAAACCTTTATAGAAGGCTATGTGTAGAGGAATTTCACATGCTCTTTGGGGCTGCTTTCTTCTGCAATGAAATCTGGGAACAAAACGGCTCTAGAGTAACTTGAGTCTAAATAGAAAATGGAAACATATGTGGGAAATGTTGCAGACCAGAAACTAAGCATTTGATAAATGTTTGTAATGGTTCCAAGGATACTTAGCTTCTCTATTAGTTGACCCAGAATAAGGTGAGGTGATCTGTGTGTTTGGCTTACAACCAAATACAAGAGAATGACCAAAGCAAACAACTGGATCTGGTGGATTCAGTAATCAGGGAGTGCTTTAAGTAAGTTGTAGTTACATTATATTCACTAATACACAGCAAATAGCCAGGGCCAGGATAGGTTTTCCTGCATCAGCATTTAAAATCCACAAGGTATTACATAAGCTACCAAGTCACAATAACAAATCAGTGCATTTCCTGGAATCACTGAATCAGAATTGGAAGGAACCTCAGAGGTCATTTAATCTCCATTTCCTTCCAAAGAAGAGTTCCTCCCCTTTTAAAAAGCCACATCACTCTTGTCTCAGCATTTGGTTAAGTATTTTCAGGGGCAGGAGGCTCATTACCAAAGAAGCCCTTTGGTTAGTCAGTTTTCACTGTTTCATTGTTACAGCTTTCGTTGTTGTTGTTGTTGTTGTTGTTTTGTTTTGAGCCTCACTGTTGTTTCCATGAGTTCTTCTGTGCATTTCTGAAGCCTCACAAAGCAAGTCAAATTCCTAATCCTCATGGTGTCCCCTTAGATCTTTAAAGACGGTCCTAATGTTGCTTCTGGGTCTTCCAATTGGTTAACTGAAAACATTAAATGAGATGGCTGAAGAAACTCCAAACATCAGTAATTACAATAATTGTGATCTTATATATAGCCACTTTACAGTTCTTGGGTAGACTCTAGACCAATAGTGGTGTCACCTGTAAGTAGTGACAGTTTGTTTCTTCCTTTCCAATGCTGACACTTCTTATTTCATTGTATTATTACCATTGGATAATCCATCAGGACCTCTGTCATTCTGTATCCAAAGGCATGTGGGTTTAGCTACTTTTCGGCATCTTTACTGTCCCCATCTTGGACTAGGCCATTGTCTTGGTTTCCTGGGACCTCCATGACAAAGGAAACAGGCTGGGTGGCTTTAAGGACAGAAATATATGTTTTCACAGTTCTGGAGGCTAAAAGCTCAAGATCTAGGAGTCAGCAGGGTTGGTTTCCTTTGAGGGCTGGGCAGAAGGACCTTTTCCAGGTCTGTCTTCTTGGCTTGTATGTGGTTCTCTTCTCCTTTGTCTTCACTTGGTCTTCTCACTGTATGTGTACATCTGTATATTTCCTCTCCTTATAAGAACAATTAGGACCCATCCTCTTGACCTCATTTTAACTTTATTACCTCTGTAGAAATACCATATCTCTAAATAAGGTTACATTCTGAGGTTCTGTGGGTTAGAACTTCAATATATGAATTTTAAGTAAAAACAATTCAGTCCCTAACAGCAGCCATCATCTCTCACCGGGCTGACTTCAACTGCCTCTAAACTGGCATCCCCATGTCTACTTTGGGTTTCTCAATCCAATCCCCAAAGAATAGAGGTGATATTCCTAAATTGGGAATAATGTTATGTCATTCTTCTACTTAGTCTGTCAATAACTCTCTAATAAATTTAGAATCCAAAGACATACAGGCTCTTTATGACCTAACACCTCATCTTTATCAATTTCATTGATTTCTTTTGCTCTCCATGCTCTAGTCACATGAACCTTTATATTTTAATACTGCAACTCTTTCTGGCCTTTGGGCCTTTGCTTGTGTATTTTCCTATACCTGGAATATGCTTTGCTTTACTCTTTCTATAGCCAGATCCTTGTAATTCTTAGGTCTAATTCTAGGCTTAAATATTTCTCAAAGAAGATTTTCTGATCTTCCTATCTGTATTTGTCTGTTTTCACACTGCTATATAGAAATACCAGAGACTGGGTAATTTATAAAGGAAAGAGGTTTAGTTAACTCACAGTTCCACATGGCTGGGGAGGCCTCAGGAAATTTGTAATCATGGCAAAAGGTGAAGGGGAAGCAAGAACCTTCTTCACAAGGCAGCAGGAGAAGGAAGAGTCAAGGAGGAACTTCAGCACTTTCCAAACCATCATATCTCATAAGAACTCACTCACTATCACGAGAACAGCATGGGGGAAATCACCCCCCATGATCCAATCACCTCCATCCCTTGACATGTGGGGATTACAGGTACTTCCCTCGACACGTGGAGATTACAAATCGAGATGAGATCTGCGTGGAGACACAGAGCCAGACCATATTACTATTTAAAGAAAGTCCTCCTCACTTCTCTATCTTAGCCTTCTGTTTGTTTTCAACGCAACCTTTGTAATAGCTTGCAGTTATTTTGTGTTCACCTGATTTTGTCTTTCTTTTCTGTTAGAGAGCAGATTCTAAGGTGCTTACTATTGTATTTCCTATATCTAATACAGTACATAGTACACAGTAGGCACTCACACAATATTGAATGAATTGCTAGATTTTTAATACAATGCTAAATACTAATGATATTCGCAGTCTTATCTTGTTCTTAACTTTAGGAGGGATGCTTCTAATTTTCCACCATTTAGTTGTGTTTTAAATAATTTTTATTTCAGGCTTCTGGTAGAGATCTTTAACAGACAGTGCTGGCTCCCTAACTGACATCTTTATTTCCGTTTATTAAAACTCTGATTTTATTTGAGTTACCCATGCTCTTCCATTTGTTTCCTCTCAGGAAATAATGGTAATTTCACTCCCATTACCAGTATTTGTCCAAGACTGAGCTTATGATGAAATTGTGGATAACGAGACAAAAGTTTTCTAGAAAAAGTTCCCTGTTTTAAAATGGGACTGTGAGAAAAAATAATCCTCCTTCCCAGACACGTTATTTCTGCAGAGTAATGTTATGACTGTGAGGTGAACTAGTGAGTAAAATGCTAATAGATTAATATATGCTATATATATAATGTTAATATAATGAGGATGTCAGAGTAAAAATATGGAGAGAAACTATAACCTTGGTGATTTTTTTTTTTCTTTTTGAGATGGAGTCAGTCTCACTCTGTCGCCCAGGCTGGAGTGCAGTGGTGTGATCTCAGCTCACTGCAACTTTTACCTCCTGGGTTCAAGCGATTCTCCTGCCTCAGCTTCCCGGGTAGTTGGGATTACAAGTGCCCACCACCATGCCTGGCTAATTTTTGTATTTTTAATAGGGATGGTTTTGCCCTGTTGGCCTGGCTGGTCTCGAATCCCTGACCTCAGGTGATCTGCCCACCTTGACCTCCCAAAGTGCTAGAATTACAGATGTGAGCCACTGCTCCCGGCCCCTTGATGATTTTGAGCTACTTTGATTAACTATCCTGGGAAGCACTCAAGACTCTTTTTTTATTGTTTAAGGCCAATGAGCAGGAACTTTCTAATACTTATAGCTAAAACCTAATCTTTACAATATTGCTTATTAGATTATTGAAGTTTTCTTTTATGTCTAACTTACTAGTCAGTTTTTTCTCCCCAAAGAAACAGGTTCAAATATTTTTATTCCTTATCTTTTGAGATGGAAGTATAATTTTTCTCCTTTAACCCATTAATGTAATAAAGATCTTCAGTACGTCTCCTGACGCTGAAACTCGTTTGCCTTCCTAGAATAAACCAAGCTTAATTGTGAAGTAATATTCATTGCAATACTTAACTGGATGCAAACACTAATGAGTATTTTATTATTTGTGATATTTGCGTCTGTTTTCAGAAGTAGGACATCTATACTTTTGTTATTTTGTTTTTATTTTTTTGCTTCTGTCTTCAGTTTTGAGTATCTAGTTACGCTGACTTGATATAATAAATTGGGCAATTTTTCATGTTTCTTTATGCTCTAGAGCAGTTTCTTAAAATTGAAGTTTTCCTTGAAGATTTGGTAAAATTCTTCTATAAAATAATATGAGTAGATCTTTTGGTAGCTTTTCAATCTTTTGTATTGTTTCTGGTTTATTTACATTTTCCACTTCTTTGTGACTCAATTTTGGTGATTAACCTATTCTCGAGAATTAATTCACCCATATTTTCAAGTGTATTTCATAAATATGAACACAATGCCCTCATATAATATTTCAATATCCTTTGTATCTGTATATATGCAATCTTTATTTTTAATGTTGCACACTTGTACTTTCTCTAGCTTTAAAACATCAGCTGTTAATTAACACAGGAACACAAAACCAAACGCTGCACATTCTCACTTGTGAGCTAAGCATTGAGTACACATGGATACAAAGAAGGGAAAAATAGACACTGGGGCCTACTTGAAGGTGGAGGGTGGGAGGTGAGTGAGGATTGAAAAACTACCTATGAGGTGTTATACTAAATACCTGGATGACAAAAGTATGTGTACAACAAACACCCATGACATGAAATTTACCCATGTAACAAACCTGCACACGTACCCATGAACCTAAAATAAAAGTTGGAAAGAAAAAAACTCAGCTTTACTAGAATTTTGTGTATTTTTTCTCTAAAGAAACATTGATTTTATTGATTAAGTCCACTGGGATTCTCGTTTGTTTATATTGCCTTAGATGTCTGACTTTATCTCAGCTTCTTGAAACATTAACTTCAACTACCTTCCCAGATGTACTAGTCTCCTTATTGTCCTCCTATTCATCAGATACTCCTTTTTAGCCTCCGTGGTTTGCTCCTTCACCTCTTCCCAATTCTGAATGTTGCTGTTTTCCAGGGGTATGTTTGCTCTTTTCCTTATCCTCACAGACTTTCCAGGTAATCTCATCCAGAAATCAGTGAATAATGGTTGTGGATGTGGGATCTGGAAACAGCCTCATCCCAATTCTGCTACTTAATAGCTGTGTGACTATGGCAAACTAAAAATTGTCTGTGCTTCTGTTTTCTGAAGAAATAGTAACAGTGTCTTCTTGGAAGAACTATTGTGAGGATGAATTAATTCATGCAAAAACCCCTAGAACAATGCCTGGAACATAGTTCAGCATTCTATACATATTAGCTATTGATTACTACTATTCATTTCCATGCTTTAAATATTATTTACATGCCGATGAGTTTCCCCAGTGTCTCAGTGAATGGGACTACCATTTATTCAGTTGAAAGAGTCGCAGGGAAGGACTTTATCTTTTTTTGCCCACTGACGTCTCTCCAGCACCTCAGCAGTCTCTGGCACATTGTAGTTGCTCAACAAACGTTGAGCATGGAACAATCTATGAATACCATTTTGTCTACAATCCATGAACACAGTGCCACTATTTCTAAATAGTTTATAACTTCAGCTTTAATGATAGAGTCATATGTGTATGATCAAGAATGCTGGGGAAAAAAGATCACAGTGGAACTGAAAATACAGTATGCATTCCAATTAGAAAGGCAAAAAGAATGGAATCGATAATTACTTGATCAAACCTATAATTATAAGTAAAAGAAAAAAGATAATGCATTTATGCACAATGAGTAACAAACATAAAGGAAGATGGAAGGAATAAGATTGAATGGCTCAGTTATTGCATTACATATGAACAAGTTGAATTCTTTCATTAAAAATATATAACAGTTTCAGGTTTTACATTTAAGTCTTTAATCCATCTTGAGTTGATTTTTGTATATGATGAAATGTAGAAGTCCAGTCTCAGTGTTATGCATATGACTAGCCAGTTATCCCAGCATCATTTACTAAATAGGGAGCCCTTTCTCCATGGCTTGTTATTGTTGACTTTTGTCAAAGATCAGATCGTTGTAGGTGTGTGGCTTTATTTATGGGTTCTCTAACCTGTTCCATAGATCTATGTATCTGTGTTTGTACCAGTACCATTCTGTTTTGGTTATTGTAGCCTTGTAGTATAGTTTGAAGTCAGGTAGTGTGATGTCTCTGACTTTGTTGTTTTTGCTTAGAGTTGTTTCGGCTCTTTGGGCTCTTTTTTGGTTCCATAAAAATCCTAGAAGAAAACCTAGGAAATATCATTTTTGACACAGACCCTGGCAAAGATTTCATGACAAAGACTCCAAAAGCAATTGAAACAAAAATAGAAGTAATTAAACAAAAAAAATTAGAAAAAATTAAACAAAAAATGATTAAACTAAAGAGTTTCTGCACAGCAAAAGAAACTATCAACAGAGTCAAGAGAGAACCTACAAAATGGGAGCGAATATTTGCAAACCTATGTGTCTGGTGAAGGTCTCATATCCAGAATCTATAAGGAACTTAAATAAATCAACAAGCAAATAACAAACAACCCCATTAAAAAATGGGCAAAGGGCATGAACAGACACTTCTCAAAAGAGAAGACATACATGCAGCCAAGAAGCATATGAAAAAATGCTCCACATCACTAATCATTAGAAAAATGCAAATCAAAACCCCAATGAGATACCATCTCACACCAGTCATAATGGCTATTCCTAAAAAGTAAAAACAAACAAACAAAAAAACACATGCTGGCAAGGTTTCAGAGAAAAGGGAATCCTTATACACTACTGGTAGGAACGTAAATTAGTTCAGCCACTGTTGAAAGCAGTTGGAAGATTTCTCAAAGATCTTAAAACAGGTCTACCATTTGACCCAGCAATCCCATTACTGAGTATATACCCTAAAGAATATAAATTGTTCTACCATAAAGACCCATGCACATGTATGTTCACTGCAGCACTATTCACAATAACAAAGACATGGAATCAACTTAGATGCCTATCAGTGGTGGACTGGATAAAGAAAATGTGGTACATATACACCATGGAATACTATGCAGCCATAAAAAAGAATAAAATGATAGCCTTTGCAGCAACATGGATGCAGCTCGAGGCCATTATCCTAAGTGAATTGACACAGGAATAAAAAACCCAAATACTGCATGGTCTCACTTATAAGTGGGAGCTAAACATTGAGTACACATGGACACAAAGAAGGGAATAGACACTAGGACCTACTTGAGGATGGAAAATGAGAAGAGGATGACTGAAAAACTACCTATTAGGTGCTATGCTCACTACGTGGGTGATGAAATAATTTGTATACCAAACTCCAGTGACATACAACATACTTAGGCAACAAACCTGTACATGTACTCCCTGAGCCTAAATTAAAAGTTCAAAGGAAAAAAAATATACAGATTGTGATTTTTAAAAATATGCCTATATGTTGTTTTTAAGAAACACATTTAATACAAAGTTGTAAAGAAAACTGGACAACAAAGGAGTGGAAAAGAGACACCAGGGGAAATAGAAACAAATTTCTGTTGAAATCATGTCAAAGGGGAATATGAAGTAATGATATGGGGTACAATTTGTGAATTACAGTCTTAACCCTTTCCCTTCAAAAAAAAGCAGGTAAACAATACCACACCAAATAGTACAGCACAACCGTCCTCAACATTTTTGGCACAGGGACTGGTTTTGTGGTTCTTCTGGTTACATGATAGGATTACACTTGGGTAAGACCATCTAATGCTGGCCAATAAGGATTAGTTGAAATGCGTTCATTCACTGGCACTATTAGAGATAATTAATAAGACATAAATTTTGAAATAATAGTTGAATCAAAGAAAAATTAAAAGAGAAGTCATAAACTATCTTAACATGGTAAAACACATGGGATGTGGTTATAGCCTCCAAGGAAAAGAGATTGCCTTAAACATTTGAATTATTAAACTACAAAGATTAATGCAAGAAACTAAGAATACAAAAAATAAAAAGATAAAAAGTCAAAAGAGAATTAAAAATGAATATTAATAAAGGTATAATCTGATACTGTTAAAGAAGAAAAATAAGATAAGCAGAATTTAAGAAGTCTCCTTGCGAAGACTGTTGTGAGCTGGATCAAGGGGAAAAGAGAGAAAGGAGAGCCAAGATAAGGAATTTTTGTATAAGGTAAGTGTTCATAGCAGATTATTGACAATAGCCAAAGAGTGGGAGCAACCCAAATGAATTGATCAAAAAACTGTGGTACAAATGGAATATTATTCAATATTTTTGAAACGGAAGGAAATTCCGACACATGCTATACAACATGGATGAAACTCGGGGCCATTGTGCTAAGTGAAATAAGTCATTCACAAAAAGAAATACTGTACTATTCCACTTATGTAAGGTATCTACAGTAGTCAGAGTCATAGAGACAGAAAGTAGAATCGTGGTTGACAAAGGCTGGGTGGAGGAGGGAATGCGGAGTTATTGTACAGCGGGTACAAAGTTTCAGTTTTGCAAAATGAAAAGGTTTCTGGAGATGGATGGTAGTTATGGGTGCAGAGCAATGTAGAATATACTTAATACCACTGAACTGCACACTTAAAAATGGTTAAAATGGTAAATGTTATGTGTATTTTATTGCCATTGAAAACATTAACTTATAAACTTTATAATTAATAACAATAATTGTAAAAGATAAAATAACCTAGAAACAGTGAAATTTAAGAGAATACTATATTCAACTTGGTAACAAATTTAAAACCTGGAGGAAATAGAGATTGAAAAAGTAATTAAAGTATTTACCATTGTAAAAGGCCACACAACTGTTTGAGTTTACAGCTGAATTTTACCATCCCTTTACCTGAACAAATTGCTCCGTAATTTCTAAACTGTCCCAGATCACAGACCAATGGTTCTCAATGTTGGTGGCAGGTTGGAATTAACCTGTAGAAGTTAAAGAATACTGATGCCTGGATCTCACCTCCAGAGATTTCTGTAAAGGAATTAGTGGTATGGCCTGGGAATGAGGATATTTTCTAAAAATTCTCTAGGTGATACTGATATACAGCTAACATTAAGAATCATAGTTATAGCTGGGTGCAGTGGCTCACACCTGTAATCCCAGAACTTTGGGAGGCCAAAGCAGGTGGATCATTTGAGGCCAGGAGTTCAAGACCAGCCTGGCCAATATGGTGAAACCTCATCTCTGCTAAAAAAAAAAATAAAAAAAATTAGCCAGACTTGGTGGCACACGCGGGTAATCCCAGCTACTGGGGAGGCTGAGGTGGGAGGATTGCTTGAAGCCGGGAGGCAGAGGTCGCAGTGAACCAAGATTGTGCCACTGCACTCTAGCTGGGGTGACAGAGCAAGACTTTGTCTCAAAAAAAAAAAAATAAATAAATAAATAAAAAAAGAAAAGAAAAGAAAAAAAAATCACAGTTATAAGCAAACAAATGTGGAAAAACTCCAAAATCATTTATCCAAACTTGAATTCTTTCAATACCAATACCAATACCAAAACCTGACTTTAAAAAAACAGAGTGAAAAAAATAAAACTATAGACCACTCCTACTTCTGACTGTGATTGCATAAATTTAGATTAAATATTTTCAAGTAGAATTTTACAATTCATCAAAAGAATAATGCAATATGACAAAGCAAGGTTTACTACAGGATGCAAGAGTCATTCAATATTAGGAAATATATCTGCACAATTCGTTACATCAATAACTTAAAAAAGGAAGCTCCTATGACTGTAGTGTAGCACACTAAAAAGATGTGACTTTTGGCAAAATTCATTAGATTCCTCCATTCCCCCAGTAAATTTCTCAGTTAAATAGAAATAGAAGCAAACTATTTCAATGTAATACTGTTTACACAAAACCAATACCAAATGCTTTCTAGATGGTAAAAGTTAAAATAACTCTAGTTATAAACAAGAATTAGACAAGGATGCCCAGTGGAAATAATGGGCACTGGGGACTCCAAAAGAGGGGAGAGTGGAGTGGAGTGAGGGTTCAAAAACTACCTATTGAGTGCAGGAGTTTTAAATTTCCTCCAGGTTTTTAATTTGTTACCAAGTTGAATATAGTATTCTCTTTACATTTTGCTGTTTCTAGGTTATGTATTTTAAAATTATTATTAATTATAAAATTAATAAATTATTATTTTCAGTTGCAATAACATACCCATAACATTTACCAATTGCCTATTGGGCAAAGGATTCATGCACTAGAAACCCAAAGCTCACCATTATGCTACACCTCTGTGTACTAAACTTGCATATGTATACCCTAAATATAAAATTATTTACATACATATATATGTTTTAGCCATTGAAATAATAACAGAAAATGAAACAACTGATATTAATATTGGAAAAGAAAATATACAATTATTTACGCTGATAGAATTTTAACTAGAAAATATATGACATGCAAAAACTACTAGAAAAGTGAGCAAAGGGTATACATTGATAATTCACAGTACAACTTTAAATGGCTCAAAAAATAAGAAAAATTGCTCAAATTAACTAGTAGTCAAGGAAATGAAAATCAAATTAATAACAATAAAATAACACTACAAGTTAACAGACTGGTAAAAGTAAATAAAAAAGACTTATAGCTGTTGCTGGTAGAAACCTGGGGAAAGGTACTCATACATTGCTGGTGGCAAGGTAAACTGTTCATATTTTTTGGAAAGCAGTCTGACAACATCTATTAAAATAATGTATAGATTTTGACCCAGAAATTCACTCCTGGGAAAATTCTCTCTAAAAACAAAAGCCACAGTACATAAGACTCGACACACAGAGATATTTATTACATATAGCATTGCTAGTAGTAGCAAAAATGAAAAAGAAATGTAATGTCCATGAAGAGAATGAATTAGATGCATACCAGTTGATTTGGAAAACAATCCACAAGGCATTTTTAGGTGAGAAAAGAAAAATAGAAAATATATAATATAATTCATTATTGTAAAATAAAGAATAACTCCCTCCAAACAAGAAAAAATCCTGTGTGTTTTGTGTGTGTAAATAGAATTATGCATATGTATAGACCTATATATATGTATAAGATTAAGCAAATATATGAACTAAAGTGTTGTTACAATAAATTAAGTACATATAGGACTAAGTATATGTATATGTTCGTATTAAGAATAAGGGATGTGTGTGTCTGTGTGATTAAGGACATCTATATGTATACATATCAAATACACACATATTTCTGTATATGGAGGACTAGGTATATGTATGCCTACATATATAAAAATAGAAAGATGTTGATTTATATAGGAGTAATAATATATGATTAGATTATGGGTATGATTGGATATGCGAGCAAATGGATTTGAGATTGGGACTGCATCTAAAGTTGAGGAAGAGCTGAGGTTAGCGTTGCCACTGTGGTTTTAGATGGGGATGGAGTGAAGGATGTACACCTTTATGAGACTGGGGACCTAGACTTGGACATTATTAAAAGCATGCATCTGGATCCAAATCTGGATCTGAATTAAACAATGGTCTACATAATTTTCTACAGAATTATATATAAGATTTTATGGCTGTGGTGCCATAGGATTATGAATATAGATTTTGTGACTGTGTAGGATAATTAATTGGATGTTTAAAATCTGTACCTAAATATTATTTTGCTTTCACTTCTAAGATTATGCTTAACTATACATGACTACATAAATTTATATGTGTGCAGGAATATATCTGTCTTTTGCACCATAAAATTGTGTAAATGTATCTCTCTATATTTTTAATGGCTAGTAGTTTGTAAATATATCTGTGCAGAATATCCTGTATGGGCTTGCGTAAATATACATCTATTTATACAAGAAAATAAAGACGCATATGCATAAGTCTGCTCCTATAGTGGATCATGGAAATATATCTGCAAATGGCTTACTTGCAAAATGGCATTTTGTTAAGATTATGTAAATATACCCCTACTTTTAGAGGGTGATTCAAATGTTTCTTTCCCCAATTCCATAAGATTATGTAATGAATTCTATAACAAATTATATAGATTTATCTGAATTTATAGAATATGAATACATGAATAGTCTCTCTATAGTAGCCTACAAATGCATGGGTGTCTGTTTAGTATCACAAAAATGTTGTTATATCAGTAATTATATCTGTTTAGAATACATATATATTTGTAAGATTATGTGTATCAGTTACTGTGACTTTATATGTTTAGGATATAAACACACGTTTAGGATATGATTTTATATGTATGACTTTGTATGTTTAGGATTATGTAATGACCTATTTTAGTATAGTATTATTTAAAGTGTTAGCTTCTATTCCTTTATGTGATCATGAAAATGCCTGTGTGTCTCTCTCTATTGATACAGAATTATGTAAATTGAACTCCAATATGTATCTAGGGTTATGAATAAATACATATATCTGACACTATGTAGGATTCTGTACTTGTGTCTGGATTTAAAACTTGTTTAGAATTATGTAAATGTATCTACATATCTAGTTGTGTAAATGTATATGTATTTGTAAATATATTTGTCTATGTCTATATCTGTTATCTCTAAAAATGTGCAAACATATTATTGATATCTGTATACAATTTTACAAGTATTATATAAATCAATGTCATTTTCAGTTTCTGTCTGATGATAAGAGATAGGTCTCTTTAGCAAATGTTTATGAAAATACATCTATATTTTTATCTGAGTAGCATATAAATACATCTTTCTAGAAGTATGTAAAAGCATTTAAATCTCTGTAAGATTATGCAAATGTATTTATTTGATTTTTTTTTTACTTTACATACATGGTTTACTTTACATACATATTTTACATGGTTTTTTAAGCTGGGCACACACACCAATATACACCAATGTGTGTATCTGTACAAATATATCTGTATCTGTATAGAAACATAAGTAAAACTTTATAATATTATTTAAATACTTTGATATTGTAAATATGTTATGAATACACAATTATACATGTGTAATATGCATGTTATAAAATTATAACATTATATAATATAACATATAATATATCATATAACATATAGTATATAATATATAACAATATATAATATATAACATGATATATAATATAATATATAATATTATATGCATAATATATAATAACATAATATAGTTACATAATATTTTAATGTTATATATTATATATTATATTATAGTTATATATTAATATAGTTATATAATATATTATAACAAATCATAACATATTGTAACATACACATCTGTAACATGCATGTTATACATATCTGTAACATGCATGTTATAAAATTATAACATATACACATTTATTTATAATATAATACATATAGTATAACACATCATATGATAACATACACATCTGTAACATGTATATGTTATAAAATGTAGTAGTTGCAAGAATACCTGTGAATCATGATGGGACATACAAAATTAGAATATTACTAGAACTACATGCTCCTTCCACGCACTAGATTGGTGCAAAAGTATTGTGGTTTTTGCCACCCAATACTATCTCTGTGCCAGGGCTAACCATTCTAAATGTTAAAAATAATTTCTTTTCTTTCTAAAGTAGTATTAACTCGTATATAAGATATATACATATATATTCCCAAGCAATATATTTTATATTTTTCTTGTTTTTGAGTTTCCTAATTTTGTAGCCTTTGATGCCTTTAGGGTTGTATTTTAAAATGTATTTTAAAATTTTGAAATTTATTCATGAGTGCTTTATGTACCTGTACTTCATTCATTTTTCACTGCTGTATAATATTCCATTATATGCATATAATGGAATATATTTGTATATGTATATATCGGTTACATGCAAACTACTACAAATATATATATGTGTAGACATATACTGTGTATACTGAACATATATATTCAGTATACAATGAATTTTTGTATATTGATCTTATGGGCCATTCTAATAAGCTCTTTTCTATCAATTCTAACAGTTTATCTGCAGATTTTGGGGAATTTTATAAGTAGACTATCAGGATTTCTAGATAATAGATTTTGTTTCTTCCTTCTAAGCCCTTACTTTTGCCTTTAGTTAACAACTATGTATGTATGTATGTATGTATATATGTATGTATGTATCTGGCCATGATGTTGGGTATGTGTGTGTGTAGAACTTTTATTATAGAACTAATAAATTATAGTTCTATATTATAATTTATTAGTTCTGTAAACAAAGTGGCTGTGTTAATTAAACAAAAAACATTGTGTACAAGTTTCTGTTAATTCATATCTTCACCAAGACTTGGAATTGTCAGAATTTTTAACGTTTACAACATCATTCTTGTGATTACTAGTGAAAATAAGCACCATTTCATTTTTTAAAAAACTGAGCACTTGTCGGTTTTTTTCCCGTGAAATTCTTGTTCAGGTCTTCCACCGACTTTCTTGTTGCCTTGCCATTTAAAGTGTTGACTGCAGAACAGCTGCGACTGCATTACCTGAGCTTGTGAGAAAGGTAGGAGGATCTCAGACTGTCTCTCAGAGTCAGCTTCTTCAGTTTAACAAAATTCCCAGGTGATTTGCACATTTATCAAAATTTGAGAAGCACCATTCTATTGGGTTTGTTCGTCCTTTGTGTATTCATTTATAGGATTCTCTGTTCTGGTCATACATTCAAGTGTTATATGTGGCAAAGACAACTATCTCTTTTGCGACTTGTTTTTTGATAAATAGAATTTTTTAGTATGAATGTGGTTGAATTTATTACGTATTTTTCTGGTTAATGCATTAGTTTATTGTTTAGTTTTTCCCTATCTTAAGATCATAAAAATATTTGCCTCTATCTTCTCATAAAAGTGTTTTTTCTTTGTATTTTGACTTAAATCCAATGAAAATTGATATCTTCTTTGACATTTCATTCAAATTGATATTTCATTCAGTGCATGTGATAAAGTTAAAATCAGTTTCTTTTTTTCTACATAGATAATCAATTCTTTTATAAGCATTTCTTTAGTTATCTGCACTTCACATAGTTATCAAATTACCTTGCATGTGTGTGGCTTTGTTTCTGGTTTCAGTGTCATGTTTGATGGTCAGTTTTTCTGTCCCTGTGCCCATGTCACATGACCATAGCTTTATAGGGTCTTTTATCTGGTATTTCAACTTCCCCACTTTATTCTTATTTAGAATCTGTTCTTGTGACTGAATAGTTTTAAGAGTCAGTTTGGCAAATTCCTTGAAAGTTATTGATATTTATATTAAAATTACAATAAATCAGTAGATTAATTTGGGTAGAACTGACATCTTTATGATCTTGAAACTTTTTATCCATGAACATGGGATAGAAACATGGTCATTTTTTTTTTTTTTTTGGAGATGGAGTTTCCCTCCTGTTGTCCAGGCTGGAGTGCAATATCACGCTTTTGGCTCACCACAACCTCTGCCTCCCGAGTTCAAGCAATTCTCCTGCCTCAGCCTCCCGAGTAGCTGGAATTACAGACCATGCACCACCATGCCCGGATAAGTTTTTGTGTTTTTAGTAGAGACGGGGTTTCTCCATGTTGGTCAGGCTGATCTCGAACTCCTGACCTCAGGTGATCCGCCTGCCTCAGCCTCCCAAAGTGCTGAGATTACAGGCGTGAGCCACCATGCCTGGCCGAAACATGGTCATTTTTAATGTCAGTAGAATTGTATAAGCATTTTAATGCAAATCTTGCATATATCTTGTTAAATTTATTTTTAGGAGATACGTATGTATATATTGCTATTACAAGTTATATTTTAAAATCACATTTTTAAATTGTGGTCTATAGAATATGCAATTAGTTTTTGTATATTGACCTTAAAAACCATCTTGATAAGCTCTCTTGTATCAATTATACCAATGTATCTACTGATGCGGGGGAATTTTATATGTAGATTGTCAGGATTTCTAGATAATAAATTTTGTTTCTTTCTTCCAAGTCCTTATTCGTGCATTTATTTTAAAACTATATATGTATGTATGTATCTGTTTGTTTGGTCATGATGTTGGGTATGTATGTATGTTGATATATGTTGTTTTAACTAAGACATACAAAAAAAACTTTGAATAGAAGTGGTGACAATGGATATTCTTATCTTGATCCTATTTTAAGGGGATAACTAACATTTTAGCATTATGCTGTTTTGATATAGTTTCTGTTTTTGTTTTTTATAGACATCTTTAATGTGTGTAAAGAGTATCCTCTGTATTCTTAATGTGCTAAACATTTTTTCATCATGCTTGGATATTGGTTTTAGCAAATGTTTTTTGGTGTCTGTTGGTTCATATTTTCCCTTATTTAATCTCTGTCTCTGATTAATTACATTAAAAGTTTTTTTTTTTTTTTTTTTTTTTTTTTTTTTTTTTTTTTTGAGACGGAGTCTCGCTGTGTCGCCCAGGCTGGGGTGCAGTGGCGCGATCTCGGCTCACTGCAAGCTCCGCCTCCTGGGTTCACGCCATTCCGAGTAGCTGGGACTACAGGCGCCCGCCACCATGCCCGGCTAGGTTTTTTTTGTATTTTTAGTAGAGACAGGGTTTCACCATGTTAGCCAGGGATGGTCTGGATCTCCTGACCTCGTGATCCACCCGCCTCGGCCTCCCAAAGTGCTGGGATTACAGGCTTGAGCCACCGCGCCCGGCCTACATTAAAAGTTTTATCACGGAAATTTCCAAATGTATGTGAAAATATCATAGTACGATGAAGACCCTACGTAGCTATCATCTAGTGACAGCCAGTATTAATATTTTGTTAATCTTGTTTCAATTATTCCCTCTCCCCAGCATTCTCACTATCTACTATTTGAGTACGTTAAGGTGAAGGTCATGTCATTTCACCTATAAATATTTCAGAATGCACCTGAACAACATTTTTATTTTGTTTTGTTGCTTTTTTTTATTCCATAAAAATATTCCTTTCACTTCTATATGTCACTGACTTGTAGAAACTGGGTTAGGGATTTGGCTGATTATTTCTTTGTATTATCACTTAGCTTGTTTTTCTCTCATATTTCTTGTAAATTGATAGTAAAATGTAAAGTTCTAGGTTCAATTTGATTAAGAATACTTCCCAGGTAAGGCTGTGTACCTCCTGTCACACCCTGTTGTCCCGCTTTAAGTAAACTAAGATTGATAAGTGGGTTTAGATGGTGTCATCCTCTTCCTTCCATTAAAACCTTCCCATCAATCTTTCACCTACTTAATGGTTTTAGTGTCTACTGATGATCATTGCTGAGCTCCATTATTTCATTAGGAGTTGCACAATGGTGATTTTCTAATTGTGCCATTCCTTCAGCATTTGCATGTATAGATTTTTCTGATGTGAAACCACTTGAATTACTACAATAACCCCAACTGTCTGACTGTATTTTATTTTCTTATATGTTGCTGAATTTAGTTTGCTTGTATTTTGTTTAGTATGTTTGCATTTATATTTATGTGTGAAATCAACCTACAATATTTCTTTCTAATGCTATCCTTTTTTTTTCAAGGAGTCCATTTTACACTGACCTCATAGAATGAATGAGGAATACTCCCTCTTTGTCAATTCTCTAGAATAGTTTGTGTAAATTTGGGATGATTTTTCCTTAAAAGGTTGAGACTTACTTGGAAAACATTTGAACCTGGTATTCTCTTTGTGGAAAGTTAACTATGAATTCAACTTCTGTAGTGCATTAGGAACTATCAGCCTTTTATTTCTTCTTAGTTACAGTTTTTTAAGTGATTTTTTTTTTTGGAATCTGCATATATTATTCTAGATTCGAATTTGCTGGCATAAATTTAATCTTTCTTACCTTTTGAATATATCTTTTTTACTCCCAATACTGTTTACTTGGGTTGTCTCTCTGTTTTCTTGGTGATTATCACCAGAGTTATGTCAAATTTATTAGATTTCTCAAAGAACAATCTTTTGACTTTACTGATCCTTGTAATGTAATTTAATTTAGTTTCCATTTATTCCGTTGATTTTTCTAATTTAACAAGTTTATGCTTTGCTAATTGTTATCCCTTTTTCTTTTCAGAAATTAGCATTTTAAGTCATAAATTGGCCTCAAAACACAACTGTTTCTCTGCTCCACGTGCTTAAAATGTAGTATTTTGTCATTCAGTTCTGGGCATTTTTGTTTCCATTTTTATTTCTTCTTTGACCCAAGAATACTTAGGAAGTGTATTTTAAATTTCCAAATATATGAATTTTTTTTTCTTTATTTGGTATTGACTTCTGACATAGTTTGACTGTCTGTCTCCTCCAAATCTTACATTGAAATTTAATCTCCAGTGTGAGAGGTGGGGCTGACTGGGAGGTCTTAGGGTTATGGGGCCAGATCCCTCACGAACTACTTGGTGCCCTCTCCTCCTAATGGGTGAGTTCTTGCTCTATCATTTCACGTGAGAGCTTGTTGTTTTTGTTGTTTAACACAGCCTGGCATCTCTCCTCTCTTGTCTCTTGTCTCTCTCTTTCTTGTCATATGATAAGTTGGCTGTCCTTTACCTTCTGCCATACGTGCAAGCAGCCTGAGGTCCTTATCAGAAGCAGATGCTGGCACCATGCTTCTTGTACAGCCTGCAGAACGATAAGTCAAATAAGCCCCTTTTCTTTACATATTACCCAGCTTCAGACATTTCTTTGTTGCAATGCAAATGGACTAACACAACTTCTAAAATGTATTGTATCAGAGCACATGATCTGTATGATACCAGTTCTTTGTGTTTTTTTGAAACATGCTTTATAGCCAAACATGTGATCAATTTGTGTAAATGTTCTTATTGCTTGACAAAAATGTATATTTTATTTCTTCTGTATCTTCTATAAATTAATTTTTCTACCAATTCTATCAGTAATTGAGAAAAGTGTGCTTAAACATCTCACTAAAATGAAGGGTTTGTCAAATTCTCCCAGTAGTTTTATCAATCTTTGATTTCTATTTTTGAGGCTACATTATGAAGTGCATACGTAGTAAGAACTGTTATACCTTTTTGAAATTAAAAGTTTTATCACCCTGTAGGAAATCACTCCATTCCCAATAACACTTTTTGTCTTAAAGTCTATTTAGTGTGATTAACATCTCTATTAACATGCAGTTACCACAATTTTATTTTCGTTTATTATTTTCTGATATATCATTTTTTATTTTTTTACTTTGTTTCTCTTTTTTGAGATGGAGTCTCGCTCTGTTGCCCAGGCTGGAATGCAGTGGTGTGATCTCGGCTCCATGCAACCTCCACCTCCCGGGTTCAGAGTTCAAGCGATTCTCCTGCCTTGGCCTCTGGAGTAGGTGGAATTATAGGAGTGCACCACCACACCCAGGTAATTTTTGCACTTTTAGTAGAGATGGGGTTTCACCATGTTCGCCAGGCTAGTCTCAAACTCCTGACCTCAAGTGATTTGCCCGCCTTGGCCTCCCAAAGTGCTGATATTACAGGCGTGAGAAGCTGTGCCTGGCCCCTATCCTTTTACTTTCACCTTTCCTGTGTCTTTATCTTCTGGGTGTGCTATTTGTAAACAGCTTATAGCAAAATTTTATTTTATTAATTCCTATATTAATAAACCTGTCCTAAGTTATTATACAATAATAAGCAAACCTAGCAATCTCTTTTTCAAAATCTCCAGAGTTTCTTTCTTTCTCAAATTACATATCTGTCATGATTTGATTGGGAATATTTCATGTTTCCTTTATTCACTTTAATTAAGACTGATGTAGCAGCTTCTACCTCGGACATCGTGGTCTCATAGAAAAGGTAAAGGAGAGCTTGGCAAAAGGGATAACGGATGTTAAAATTTCCCTTCAGAAATAGTACATATCACTTTTGCTTATATTTCACATACCAAACGAAGTCAGATGGCTAAGTCTGACCTTAATAGGGCTGAATATATAATTTTCTTACAGGGCGTCTATGCAAAGATTTTCAATAAAATACAATGTAGCAGACTTATCTGCCTTCTCTTTCTCATAAAAAATCCACACATCACCTTTCTCCCAAGAGAAACAACTACAAACTCCCATGCAATCACTGTATTAGGCTCAAAGTTTAGGATCTCGTGTATTTTTTTTTTCTCTTGTGCTTTCTCTAGATCAAGAGTTCTGTGAAGTAAAAGGACACATTATACATCTAAAATTCAGCAGACAATAATGGGACAAAAACTTAATAACCCCCATAAACCCCCACATTCAGAAAGAATGAGGCTCACAGCAATTTGTCTTCCATCGCAATTCTGAAATCATATTCTAAGGACCCTTATTCTAGGGGTGAGAATTTTTCCTTTGGGCTCAGGTTCTGCTCCAGGTCCATTGTCTTCCAACCTCTGAGCACTGTCCTCTGGGAGGTTCTGGCTTTTCCGTTATTCTTCTTGACCTTGTCTGAGAAAAAGCACTGGCGAATATGCCCTCTGTGGAAGCTGAGCATCTTTCTCTGCCTGCTTCTTGCACACGGAGGGTTGGAAGCAATGATTGTTTTAAGTTTTGATTACTCAGAGTCTTTTAGTCAAGGCTAGTGGTCCCATGACAATAGCATTCGCTGAAAACTTAGCTGGTTTTTATCTATTTGATCTCTGTTGGCTCCATATGCCAGTAGCTGCACCCCTAATTATTTTTGAGACATAAATATCTTAAGCCCATTCGACTTTTGTGGAAGAATCACACCTTTATTCTCATTTAGTTAAGCCACTATGTCTAACCTAAATGATTTATTGAGTGCTACCTTATTCAAAGATTTTAACTTCAAAGGTATCAGGGCTAAGATATTGTGATCTTGTTCCAAGGCCTATTTTTTTAACTTTTCTTTTGAAAAATTTCAAATGTACACAAAAGTAGTAAGAATGGTGTAATTCTCATATATTTTCCTTTTCACCAATTATTAATATTGTTCCACATTTATATTCTCTCCCTCTTTTTAGATTTTTCTCTTTCTTTCTGACTTTCTTTACACACACACACACACACACTGATTGTTGCTGAACCATTTGACAGTAAGTTATAGTGATTATATTAAATCCTAAATATTTCAGCATGTGATAAGGACATGCTTTTATATAACCACATTATAATAATCAAATTCAAATAATCTAACATTGATACAACGTTTTTATCTAACGTATAGGCCATATTAAAATTTATTCAATTATCCCAAAAGTGCTATTTATTTTCTAACTCAGGACCCCAGATTGCATTTAGTTGCCATGTATTTTCAGTGTCTTTCTTTGTCTTTCATGACACTGATATTTTTGAGGAGTATCAGTCAGTCGGTGTATTGAACATTGATTAATTTGGGGTTGTCTGATTGCTTAGCCATGAGCATGTTCGGTGTATGCGTTTTTAAAGGAGTACTATGTAAAGGATGTTGGGTCCCTTCGGTGACTTGCCTCAGAGCTCTAAGTGTTCATTGCTACAGGAAAAGGCTAAATATTAATTGTCCTTTCTTGTTCAAAGGATTGCTGAGGAGTAACAGTGGCATCTTTCAATTTGCCATCCTGAAATTTCTGGATTCTGGTTCCTTTAATCTCTGTAAATGGGTAATTCTTTAATAAGTTCATCTCTTTATTCCAATACTTTGTCAAATATGGCCAGTAACAACCAATACTTGCTAATAACTTTCTCCTTCCCAATTACTTTACTTAAAGTCATCAGTTCATTTGTTATATTATCTATTTTCCAAGTTGCCAGGGAAAAGTTTTGTTGGCGATTGCACCATTGCATATTGGGAATTACCATCTTTTCAGCTGCAACATGTCATTCTCCATTGTCTGGCCCTAAAGCCAGTGCCGTATATCTATGTACTGTTGTAATCCAAGCATCTTATTCTGAGTACCATTATCTGTATCAGTCATCTCAGGCTAAGATATGCTGTCATGTGAAAATTGACAAATGAATGTGCTACCGATGGATTTTCAAGTTAGCACAGCCTGAAGACTATAGAAAAATAAAAGGAGACTATGATAGACTCTACGAAAAACTTCAGTGTCTAAATCTTTCTATTAAACAATTAATAGTATTTGTTTAACAGTTTCTAATTGTTTAATAGGAACTATTAAAATCTAGTAAAAATCTATCCTATGAGAAATATTAGGATGTATCCACAAAGATACATACACAAAATGTTTATTTTAGCATTGTTTTCAGTAGTAAAAAAATGAAAATCACTTAATGACTATTCATAAGGGAATGTCAAATTACAATGCAGTCATACTATGAAACAATTTTGCAACCATTAAATAAAATGAGATATCTCTGTATGTTCTGCTATAGCAACATCTCTAAAACTAGTGCTCAATAGAAATATATAAATGAATGGAGGCATATAAAATCTGTAATATAATTCCATTTGTATAAAACAAGAACAAATTACAGTTTGTTTTTGTATATGCACATATAGAATGCGAATGTATAAAACTGAATCTGAGAGAATATATACCCAACTGTTAAAAAAGTTTACAGTGGGTGTTATAAGATGATAAAAGGGGACTTTAGCATTTTATTCTAGATAGCGCTCTATTGTTTAAAATTTTATAAAAATGTATTGTTTTTTTCTCATGTAAATTAATACATTAGATAAATAACATAATTTGTAAGTAAAGGGCATAATGAAAATTCAATGGCAACCAGAAGCCTGAGGTGAGAAAGAAGGTAATAAGAAGACTGTTCATGACCATTGTTGTCAAATATTGAGGTACTCTCAAAACAAGAAAGTCCTACATTTATTTTGTATACCCCCAAAGAGCAGGGAGATGGCTAAAGTAAAAATAAAAATCAATTCATTTCTTAGAGCCAACTACAGATGCAGTGGGATATCTGTGAGATACAATTAATTTCCTGGCCATGGGGATTTTGAGGAATAAATCCAAGCCAAAATAAAAGTTCAAACTAAAAGACATTTAATCTAGATGGCTTTTTTTAAAAAACTTATTTTAAGTTCAGGGGTACATGTGCAGGTTTGTTACATAGGTAAACTTGTGTCATGGGGTTTGTTGTACAGATTATTTTATCACCCAAGTATTAAGCGTAGTACCTATTAGTTATTTTTCCTGATCCTCTCCCTCCCCCGACCCTCCACCCTCTGAAATGCTCCAGTGTGTGCTGTTCCCCTCTATGTGTCCGTGTATTTTCATCATTTAGCTCTCACTTGTAAGTGAGAACGTGGTATTTGGTTTTCTGTTCCTGTGTTAGTTTGCTCTAGTTCCATTCATGTCCCCACAAAGGACATGATCTTATTCTTTTATTCTTTTTTATGGCTTCATAACATTCCATGATACATATGTACCACATTTTCTTTACCCAGTCTAAAATTGATGGGCATTTAGGTTGCATCTAGATGTTTCTTAGACAGCCTAATTTCAATTTTTGATTGATTGTTGCTAGAAACCACCGTATGTATTGTGAAATGCATAGTTTTTGCAATTGAGCTTTGGCTCCTAAAGAGGTTCAAAGGAACGCTTGGCTCTTGACTGTCGATTCACTCCATTTCTTTTTTTTTTTTTTTAAATTATACCTTATGTTTTAGGGTACATGTGCACAACGTGCAGATTTGTTACATATGTATACATGTGCCATGTTTGTGTGCTGTGCCCATTAACTCGTCATTTACATTAGGTATGTCTCCTAATGCTATCCCTCCCCCATCCCCCCACCCCACAACAGGCCCCGGTGTGTTATGTTCTCCTTCCTGTGTCCAAGTGATCTCATTGTTCAATTCCCCCCTGTGAGTGAGAACATGCAGTGTTTAGTTTTCTGTTCTTGTGATAGTTTGCTGAGAATGAAGGTTTCCAGCTACATCCATGTCCCTACAAAGGACACAAACTCATCCTTTTTTATGGCTGCATAGTATTCCATGGTACCAAATTCCTTAAGAGCTCCTTCAACAGGAAAACATCAGCCACACTGAAATCCTCCAGCCTTCTACAAAAAGAGAGTGATCGCTCAGGTCCTCCCATTGAGTTTTACCTCAACTACTTACTTTTAGAGGTTCTCAGGAAAATAATGAGAAGCTCTGGATGTTGGTTGTTGGAATTTAAATTCCTTCCTTCCTTCCTTCCTTATTTTTAATTTTTCTTTTTTTTCTTTTTTTTTTTTTTTTGAGTTTCGCTTTGTTGGCCAGACTAGAATGCAATGGCGCCATCTCAGCTGACTGCAACCTCTGCCTCCCAGGTTCAAGCAATTCTCCTGCCTCAGCCTCCCAAGTAGCTGGAATTATAGGCATGCGCCACCATGCCCAGCTAATTTTGTATTTTTAGTAGAGATGGGGTTTCTCCATGTTCGTCAGGATAGTCTCAAACTCCCAACCTCAGGTGATCCGCCTGCCTTGGCCTCCCAAAGTGCTGGGATTATAGGCATGAGCCACCACATCTGGCCTATGCCCTCTTTCTTGAGGCAAGCATACATACTCTGTACCACATCCACTCATGGTTTATTGGCTAAAGCAAACCATATGGCTATGTTTAACTTCAAGGGGTGTGGGAAGCACAATTCTCTTGCACAAATGGAAGGGAAAAATCATCAGAAATATGGATGGGCACTAGTAATATCTATCACAGTAAGACACCCCCACCTCTTATTGGCAACATTATATGGGAATTCCTAAAACCCTGTGCCCTTTTCAAGCCTTGAACTAAATTGTATAATATCTAATACCATTCTATATCAGCAATAAACAAATGAAACACTGAAATTAAAATAATTTTAAGAGAGTTCAGGTTCACCCAGACATTGAGACAATAATTTTAGTGCAACTTCTTATTTCGAAGGTGAAGAGAATGCTAGTAGGGGAATGGGAGTGTGATAGAGGAAAGTACAGCTTTCCTCTGTATTGGGGAGGAAAGGCAGCTATCCTACTGCTATCCTCTAATGGGAGAGGAAAGTCAACTGTCCTAGTGAGTGTGATAGATTGAAAACAATTGTGAATTCTGAAGAGCAAGACTATTTCCCTAACCCTTGAATCTTGTCTGGCTTTGTGATTTGCTTTGATCAACAGAACATAGTCGAAGTGATATTGGGGCTAGTCCTCAAGAGGTCTTGCTCTTTATTTACTTGTCCTCTTAGAAATGTTCTGAGATGACCCTGGGAAGAAGCCCATACTAGGCCCCCAGAGGATGAGACCATGTGGAGCCGGAGATCCCCTAGAGAAACCTGCTGCCACTTGATCTCCCAAGTGATGTAACCAAATGAGTAATTCCAGATGAGATCAGTAGAAGAAGCACTCAGCTATACCCAATCAAAACTGCGGATCCACAGAACTATAAGCAAATAATATGTTTATTGTATTAAGTCACTCTAAGTTTAGATTGGTTTCCTAGGCAAGAATAGATAACTGAGATTGGGTGACTAGAGTTTATTACATAGGAAAACTCTATATGCAAAGTGGTTGAAAACACATGCCTTAGCATGATACTACCCAAGAATGCAGGAGCTGGGTGTTTATTCACCAAATCCTGAGAGCCGTTGGTGGAGATCTGCTCGGGGTGGAGGACGTTATTTTCCCAGCACAGCTGGCCTCCTAGAGTTGTGAGCAAAGGAGACTTCCAAAGTTCCAGAAAATGTTTGCAGGCACAGGATGTAGGTGCAGTAAGTCAAACAAAGCATGCTGAAATGCTTCAAGAGATATGGGAGAACACTGAGAACCACAGTTACTGCATATTTATTAAAGTACTTTTTACAAAACTGTGGTCACAGTATAGAAAAACCATGAGGAATAGTATTAATATCAAGAGTACCACTACCCACTCTTATACCTGAAGATGCAAGAGGAGGGGATGGTCACCAGAATCCAATGAGAGAAGGGCTGTATGGAGAGGGCTACCTGTCAGGAGATGAAAGCATGGGTCAAGAGAGGCAGCTGTCCCACAATGGACCTGTTAGGGAAATGATAACTGAAAATAGAACTGTCTTGGCCCTTAAAGATTCCATCCAATCCTCTGCATGAAGAGATGTAACCACTAGCATAGTCTAATAGCTCAAGGTCACATCTCTAGGATTATGACTCCAGTCCCCTTAGGTTCCTGCCTAGGAAAGCCTGCCAAAAGAATTTATTATTTGTTCCAGCCAGCACCTGAATATAGGGCCCCTGTCTCCTAGTCTCTGCAGGGATCAGGACCCAACTTTGATAAACACCAATTAACAGACTCAGATGGCCTAAGCACATGGACCAAGCCCTCTTCTTCTTCCCTTCAGTGCCTTTCCCCTAGCATACCCCAGGCTTTAAAAAGACACCTGCTTTTTGTTTTGGTGAAGTTCAGTTCACACTGGACTCTCTATTCTATTATGATAGTTATTACTGCATAAAATCTGTCCTGAATGCCTTTAACTAGTGTCTGGTTTTGTGCACCTTTGGCAGAAAAGACCAGGGAAATAAACATCTTGACAGTACTTTACTCCTTTCTTTTAATCTCCTGCTGATAATTCCTATTGGTTGAGTTCAGCTAGACGTGAGGATGCAGGAATCTTGCTGATGTGGTTCACACAGAGCAGCCGATTGGGTCATGGAGCAGGGTGGAGATGATGGAGAACGGGATCTGGAGGAGAAAATAGAAGATATCCAGCACATATTCTCTAGATAACACTCAGTGTGGCTCTGGACATTGCCTGTACCTATCCCAACCCTCAGACCCTTTCATCTGAAGGCTCATGTACACAACAAATATGTCTACATGGGTTGGATTTGGAGTTGATTATGGGGATTGATCAGTTAGGAAATTCTTCAGAGTTGGAAGACATGGGATGAGAGGGGAACTTAGCATCATTTTGGAGACAAAGAGAAACTGGATGAGAAGAAGGAGTGGTAACTGGCAATCTAAGACCCAGACTTCTACATTTGAATTGGAGCTCATCAAAGATCTGGAAACCTGTAAGGTGAAGACAGCTCCTAGGGAGCAGGCTGTGACCAATATGCTGTGTTTGAAGGCTAAAGTCTTGACTTCACAGATTGATTTAACAGTCAAACAGTCAAAGACTTCCCTGGCTTCTTGTAAGATCATGACCTGCTTCTGATTGTTTCCTCTTGCATTTTTCAAGGAGGCTGAAGCATTACTTGGCTATTTGGAGAATGGGCCATGTGCACACCAAAGCCAGTAATGCCGGGAGTCCATTCCTGGTTAGATAGAGCAAGGTCAGGACATAGCTAGAAGAGGTCAGGCCATGGGCTAGGAGAGTTGACTCAATTCTGGCTGCCATGAGAACGTACCATAGACTGTACGGCTTATAAACAACAGAAATTTATTTTTCACAGTTATGGAGGGTGGAAATCCGAGATCAAGGTGCTGGTATGATTGAGTTCTGGTGAGAGTCAGCTTCTGGGTTGCAGATGGCTGCCTCCTGGTTGTATCCTCATGTGGGAGGAGTGAGAGTGCTCTCTGGCGTCTATTTTATTGGGGCATTAATCCCATTTATGAACTAATGATCTCACAAGGATTCCCATCTCCTAATACCATCACATTGGGGATTAGGATGTCAACATATGAATTTGAGGGAGACACAGCTCTTGGTCATCTTGCAGAGTGAGGATTCTAGGGGCAAGGGTGGCAGAGTACTCACTGGAGGCTCTATTTTACAACCCCTTCCACATGGATTAGCTGAAACCCGCTCTCCATCCACTGAGTCTTTAATCCACAAGTATTTCTCCACACCTCTATCTGTTCGAAGTGTGAGGATGGCTACTCACATCCTTTCCTTCAGCTCTCTGCGCTCATCCCCTCAAGCCATCTCTCTCTTCTTATTTCCTCCTGTGCTTCCTTCTTCCTTTTCTTTTTAAAATTTCCTCTATACAACTTCTCCTTTCTTTGTTTAGAACATTTGTTTATTTTTAAAGATTTTATTTTTTACAGCAGTTTCAAGTTCACAGCAAAGTTGAGAAGGTAGTACAGAGAGTTCCCATAAAGTCCCTGCTCCCACATGCACACAGCCTCCCCCATGAATAAGATCGAGAATTTGATAGCATGATAGGATGACTAGAGTCAATAATAATTTAATTGTACATTTAAAAATAACTAAAAGAGTATAAATAGATTGTTGGTAGCACAAAGGATAAACTCTTGCAGTAAGGATAACCCATTTACCCTGATGTGATTACTACACATTGTATACCTATATAAAAATATACCATATACCCCATAAATATGTATATATCTACTATGTACTCACAAGAATTAAATATAAAAATAAAAGAAAAACAACCCTCCACCAAAGTGGTTCATTTATTGCAACTGATGAACCTACATTGACATCCTAACTACCCAAAGTCCGTAATTTACATTAGGGTTCACTCTTGATGCTGTGCTTTGTAAGGATTGGGATAAATGTATAATGACATACATCCACCATTGTAATATTATACAGAGTATTTTCACTACCCTAAAAATCCCTTCTGCTTCTCCTATTTATACCCCACCAATTAACCTCTGGCAACCACTCTTTTGCCTTTTCCGCAGTTTTGTCTTTTCTAGAATGTCACATGAGTGTAATCATACAATATGTTGTCTTTTCATATTGTCTCTTCTTAATAACATGCATTTAAGTTTCCTCCACATCTTTTCATGGTTTGATTGCTCATTTCTTTTTAGTGCTTAATAATATTCCATTGCCTGGATATACCACAGTTTATGTATCCATTCACCTATGGAAGGTTGAACATCTTTGTTGCTTCCAAGTTTTGACAATTTTAAATAAGACTGTCATAAACACTCATTTGCAGGTTTTTGAATGGATATAAATTTTCAACTCCTTTGGGTGAATGCCAAAGAGCTCAGTTATTGCTTGATCATATGGTAAGAGTATGTTTAGGTTTATAAGACTGTCAAGCTGTCTTTCAAAGTGGCTGTACCATTTCACATTCCCACTAGCAATAAATGAGCATTTCTGTTGCTTCACATCCTCATTAACATTTGGTGTTGTCGGTGTTCTAGATTTTGGCCATTCTAATAGGTACATAGTGGTATTCATTTTTTCCCTCTCTTTTCCTATGTTTATCTCCTTCCTTTTTTTTTTTTTTTTTTTTTTTTTGCTGTCTCTCTTTCTCCTCTTTCTTTCCATCATTTTCCCTTTATTATTAACTTCATGTCATCTCCATTGTCACTTAGCCACAGAAACATTTTATGATGGGATATACTTGACCAAGAAGAGGTGAGAACTGTCAGAATTTTTGAGTCAGAGAATACCTTAAAACGTAGCTAATGTAATCTCTTTTTCCTGATTGGTGTTCCCTGCACAACTGACCTAGGGCCTTGCCCATGCCATACTGATATTCAAACCTCAAGTTTATCTCTTATGTGGGAATTGAGATGCTTAGAAAACAAATGTCAGTGATGTACTAGAAAACAGAAGTCCTCACTGGTCTGTAGCATGTGAGTCAACATATTCATTTACTTCACATTTACTGAGACTTCAGTAATAAGGGCATGGACATCCATCCTCATGATTCATTCATTGGCTATCTCAGCATATGAATGAGCTCAGGGGGTATCAGATGTACTTCTTTTGTGAATGGTGGAATATAATGTAGGTTAAGACATAGATGTAGATATAGATAGATCTGTTTTCCCCATAAGAATGTTTCACCTTGAGATAATCATTTTTCTTTCAGGTATTTGAGGATCTCTGTGCTTTAAAAGTGAGGCCAGAAAATAGCAGAGTTCACCACCCTACCCTTTTAATTAGCATCTCTGCATTTCAGAAATTCAGCTTTTCAGCACTGGATTTTACAATTTTAAAGTTGGAGCTAACTCTCCTTTGTGTAAACCATAATCCTTTCCAGATGATAGAGGTGAAGTTGTGTCCAAAAGAGATTATTTATCATGATGGATTTAACTGCTTTTCTCACATTATTCCATTTAAAGAAACAAGTTTATACTTCTATGCCTAATACCTCACTTTTCACTTGTGTGACTAGTTTACCAGAGTAACTGACTACCGTCAGAAAAGTGAAAATATACTAGCCAAATTTAACAAAATGCGGGTTAATTGATGAATGGTATTGAAAAAGAGTAACTTAGTTTGGTAAGTTTAGTAAAAACACACTACTTTTGGATCTATGAATCTTGTGAGGTATCATTTTTTACAGAAGATCAAATTTCCTTTGTTATGCTGTAAAGAAAATGAATATTATTGAAAGACCCTTCATAATATTTGATATAGTAAATTACTCTAGAATCCCCCCTCTTGAATGGTCTTCATTTCCATTTCTGAAACTGAGACTTAAATTTCCCATTGAGAAAGTGGGTTTGTGGTTTTTAAAGCATACTTTTATTTGTTTTAGTAAAAGATCTAAGTTTATCCAAATGTATGCAATAAAGTGGGGATAAATCCAAGGAACACACAATTTTAAAATCTTGAAAATAAAGTTCTCATAAAAAGAAACTAAACATGACCATGTTTATTTGATCACTACATAAGTCTTTGAACTGCACTGTGCCTTTTAAATTGTATGCATTTTTATTTTAGTTTTGAAGTTTCATTTTGTAGAACTGTTTTTTAATGTAAAGCAGTTTATAATTTTTTAAATCAATATTTCATTTATGATTCATGGTTTGCTAAGTGGATAATGTAATGCCTTAATGGATGAAAATGGATTATGGCAAGGAGGTCAGAAAGCAATTGCTGCCATTAATAATACACTTTCTACAAGGTAATTGACAGATAGTGAGTAGGCGACTCTTTAGAATATTCCTGCAAGGGTTTGGTCCATGGGATGTATACAAAGAGAGCAGCTGATTTTAAGAAGAGAATATGTCAAAGAAGCACACGTATTTGTGTGAATGTTATCAAGACTTTGCCTTCAGCAACTAGTTTTTCTACTCATTCAAAAACGGTAGGAAGTTAATTATAGAAGAACTACCTATTATTAGAGAAATCAGGAAAAATAAAGTGTGCTAGAAGCTCTAATTGCCGGAGGCACTAGGCATGACATTCTTTTGCTAGGTGATGACTCATCATTTATAGTTTTCTATTCAGAATTCATGCAATTGAATATTCACCTGACGTTGCTACAGAGTCCAACTCTGAGCAATGTTTGCCTGATGGATAGGGAAAGTATAAGAAGTTTATTCTTAAATATGTGCAGCACATGCACATGTGATTGCATGTGATTCCCATGACAATTCTGCAAGATAGTTGGGATCACCAGTATTAGACTTATTATACAGATGAAAAAACTGAGGCCTATATGGTGCAAGGAATGGCACAAGATCTTAAAACAAATAAGTGATTGACTTGGGGCACATTCTTAAGTTTTCTGACTCCAAATCCATATTTTCCTCTATTATTTGATGCAGTGACATAGGTTGGTGCAGGGAGAGAGAAAGAGAGAGAGAGAGAGAGATTGATTCTGTCACCAATGTGATGCCTTTTATCTCAAAATTGGATTTCCATTATTTTTGTTGTCAATGTTGTGTGCTGCAACTAACTCATCCTGTCTTGCAAGAGCTAACTCCATGCATCACATTTTTTCTTATTATAAAAATTTATTTTAACTTCAGAAGTACATGTGCAGGTTTGTAACATAGGTAAACTTGTGTCATGGGGGTTCGTTGTATAGATTATTTTATCACTCAGGTATTAAGCCTAGTACTCATTAGTTAGTTTTCCTGATCCTCTCCCTCCTCCCAGCCTCCACCCTCTGAGAGGCCCCAGTGTGTGTTGTTCCCCTCTGTGTGCCCATGTGTTCTCATAATTTAGCTCCCACTTATAAGTGAGAACATGTGGTATTTGGTTTTCTCTTCCTGTGTTAGTTTGCTAAGGATAATGGCCTCCAGCTCCATTCATGTCTCTTCAAAGGACAGGATCTTATTTTTTTAATTGCTACATAGCATTCCATGTTGTTTATCCAGTCTATCACTGACGGACATTTGGGTTGATCCCATGGCTTTGCTATTGTGAATAGTGCTGCAACAAATGTACCCATGCATGTGTTTTCATAATAGAATGATTCCTATTCCTTTGGGCATATGCCCAGTGCATTTCTGTCTTCAGATCTTAAAAAGTTAACTCTGTCTTCAGAGTTAACTTTTGTATATGGTGTAAGGAAGGGGTCCAGTTTCAGTTTTCTGTTTATGGCTAGCCAGTTATTCCAACACCATTTATTGAATAGAGAATCATTTCTCCATTGCTTGTTTTTGTCAGATTTGTTGAAGATTAGGTAGTTGTAGGTGTGCATTTATTTCTGGGTTTTGTATTCTGTTTCATTAGTCTGTGTGTCTGTTTTTGTGCCAGGACCATGCTGTTTTGGTTACTGTAGCCTTGTAGTATAGTTTGAAGTCAGATATAGTTTGTTCTTTTTGCTTAGGATTGCCTTGGCTATTCTGTGCTGTTTTTTGGTTCTATGTGGATTTTAAAATATTTTTTTCCTAGTTCTGTGAAGAGCGTCAATGGTAGTTTAATGGGCATAGCAATAAATCTATAAATTTCTTTGGACAGTATGGCTATTTTCACAATATTGATTCTTCCTATCTATGAGTATGGAATGTTTTTCCATTTGCTTGTGTCATCTCTGATTTATTTGAACAGTGGTTTGTAACTCTCCTTGTAGAGAACTTTCACTTCCCTAATTAATTATTTTCCTAGGTATTTTACACCTTTTGTGGCAATCATGAATGAGAGTTTGTTTCTGATTTGGCTCTTGGCTTGACTGTTGCTGGTTTATAGGAGTGCTAGTAATTTTTGCACATAGGTTTTGTATCCTGAGACTTTTCTGAACTTGTTTATCAGCTTAAGAAGCATTTGGGCTGAGACAATGGAGTTTTCTAGATACAGGATCATGTCATCTGCAAACAGTGACAGTTTGACTTCCTCTCTTCCTATTTTAATGCCATTTATTGCTTTCTCTTGCCTGATTGCCCTGGCCAGAACTTTCAATACTATGTTGAATAGGACTGGTGAGAAAGAGCGTCCCTGTCTTTGCCAGTTTTCAAGGGGAATGCTTCCAGTTTTTGCCCATTTAGTATGATGTTGACAGTGATTTTGTCATATATGGCTCTTATTATTTTGAGGTATGTTCCCTCAATAGTAGTTTATTGAGAGTTTTTAACATGCAGGGATATTGAATTTTATTGGAAACCTTTTCTGCATCTATTGAGATAATTATGTTGGTTTTTTTTTTTTTTTTTTTTTTGTCTTTAGTTCTGTTTATGTGATGACTCACATTTATTGATTTGCCTATGTTGAACTAACCTTGCATCCTGGGGATGAAGCCTACTCGATCATGGTGGATAGGCTTTTTGATGTGCTGATGGATTCAGTTTGCCAGTATTTTGTTGAGAATTTTTTGCTTTGATATTCATCAAAGATACTGGCCTGAAGTTTTCTTTTTTTGTTGTATCTGCTAGGTTTTGGTGTCAGGATGATGCTGGCTTCATAGAATGAGTTAGGGAGGAGTCCCTCCTCCTCAGTTTTTTGAAATAGTTTCAGTAGGAATGGTACCAGCTCTTTTTTGTACCTCTGGTGGAATTCAGCTGTGAATCCATCTGGTCTTGGGCTTTTTAGGGTTGGTAAGCTATTTATTACTGCCTCAATTTCAGAACTTGTTATTGATCTGTTCAGGGATTCAGTCTATTCCTGGTTCAGTCTTGGGATGGTGTATGTGTCCAGGAATTTATCTATTTCTTCTAGATTTTCTAGTTTGTGTGCTTAGATGTGTTCATAATATTCTCTGATGGTTGTTTGTATTTCTGTGGGGTCAGTGGTGATATCCCCTTATCATTTCTGATTGTGTTTATTTGAATCTTCTCTCTTTTCTTCTTTATTAGTTTAGCTAGTGGTCTATTTTACATTTTTTTTTTTCAAAAAGGCAGCTCCTGGACTCATTGTTCTTTTGAATAGTTTTTCTTTTCTATTTCCTTTAGTTCACCTCCGATTTTGACTGTTTCTTGTCTTCTGCTAGCTTTGTGATTGGTTTGCTCTTGGGTCTCTAGTTCTTTTAATTATGATGTTAGGTTGTTAAACTTTTTCATGTGGACATTCAGTGCTATAAATTTCCCTCTTAACACTGCCTTGGCTGGGCGCGGTGGCTCAAGCCTGTAATCCCAGCACTTTGGGAGGCCGAGGTGGGTGGATCACGAGGTCAGGAGATCGAGACCATCCTGGCTAACACGTGAAACCCCGTCTCTACTAAAAAAATACAAAAATTAGCCGGGAGCGGTGGCGGGCGCCTGTAGTCCCAGCTACTCGGGAGGCTGAGGCAGGAGAATGGCGTGAACCCGGGAGGTGGAGCTTGCAGTGAGCTGAGATCCGGCCACTGCACTCCAGCCTGGGGGACAGAGCGAGACTCCGTCTCAAAAAAAAAAAAAAAAAAAAAAAACACTGCCTTAGCTGTGTCCCAGAGATTCTGGTATGCTGTATCTTTGTTCTCATTAGTTTCAAAGAACTTCTTGATTTCTGCCTTAAATTCATTATTTACCCCAAAGTCACACAGAAGGGAATTTTTTAGTTTTGAGTTCTAATTTTATTGTGCTGTGGTCTGAGAGACTGTTTGTTATTATTTCAGTTCTTTTACATATGCTAAGGAGGGTTTTACTTCTGATTATGTGATCAATTTTAGATTAAGTGCCATGTGGCAATCAGAAGAACATATAGTCTGTTGTTTTTTGATGAGGAGTTCTGTAGATGTCTACCAGGTTCCATTTGATCCAGTGCTGAGTTCAGGTCCTAAATATCTTTATTAAGTTTCTGTCTTGATGATATGTCTAATGTCAGTTGGATGTTAAAATCCCCATTATTATATTGTGGGAGTCTATGAGTCTTTGAGGGTCTCTAAGAACTTGCTTTATAAATCTGGGTGCATATGCACCCAACACAGGAGCACCCAGATTCATAAAGCAAGTTCATTTAGGAAAGTTCGATCTTCCTGTTGAGTTGAATCCTTTACCATTATGTAATGTCCTCTTTGTCTTTTTAAATCTTTGTTGGCTTAAAGTCTGTTTTGTCAGAAACTAGGATTGCAACCCCTGCTTTTTTCTGTTTCTCTATTTGCTTGGTAGATTTTTCTCCATCCTTTTATTTTGAGCCTATATGTGTCATTACATGTGAAATGAGTGTCTGGAAGACAGCATACCAATGGGTCTTAGCTCTCTATCCAACATGCCACTCTGTGTGTTTTAATTGGGACATTTAGCCCATTTACATTGAAGGTTAGTATTGATATGTGTGGAATTGATCCTGTCATCGTGATGTTAGCTGGTTATTTTGCAGGCTTGTTTATGTGGTTGCTTTATAGTGTCACTGGACTGTGTACTTCAGTGTGTTTTTGTAGTGGCTGGTAATGGTCTTTCCTTTCCATATTTAGTGCTTCCTTTAGGAGCTCTTGTAAGGCAGTCTGGTGGTAACGAATTCCCTTAGCATTTGCTTGTCTGAAAAGGATTTTATTTCTCCTTTGCTTATGAAGTTTAGTTTGGCCTAATATAAAATTCTGGGTTGGAATTTCTTTTCTTTAAGAATATTGAATATTGGCCCCCAATCTCTTCTGGCTTGTAGAGTTTCTACTGAGAGGTCTGCTGTTAGTCTGATGGGCTTCCCTTTGCAGGTGACCTATCCTTTCTCTCCAGCTGCCCTTAACCTTTTCTTCTTCATTTTGACCTTGAAAAATCTGATGATTATGTGTCTCGGTGATGATTTTCTCATGGAGTATCTTACTAAGGTTCTCTGCATTTCCTGAATTTGAATATTGGCCTGTATAACTAGGTTGGGGAAGTTCTCATGGGTGATATCCTGAAATGTGTTTTCCAAGTTGGTTCCATTCCTCCCATCTATTTCAGGTACACCAGTCAGTCATAGATTTTGTCTCTTTACATAATTCCATATTTCTTAGAGGTTTTGTTCATTTCTTTTCATTCTTTTTTTCTCCATTCTTGTCTGCCTGTTTTATTTCAGAAAGCCAGTCTTCAAGTTCTGAGATTCCTTCCTCCACTTGTTCTATTCTGCTATTAATACTTGTGCATTATGACATTCTTGTAGTGTGTTTTTCAGATGTATCAGGTTGGTTTTGTTTTTCTCTATACTGACTATTTTGTCTTTCAGCTCCTGCACTGTTTTATCATGAATTTTATCTTCTTAAGTTTGCTCCTATCTATATTATGAATTCTACTTCTGTCATTTAAGCCATCTCAGCCTCAGCCTAGTTCCAAACCACTGCTGGAGAGATAATGTTGTCATTTGCAGGAAAGAGGACACCATGGCTTTTTAAATTTTCAGCATTCCTGCACTAATTATTTCTCATTTTTGAGGGCTTATCTTTCAGTCTTTGAAGTTCTGACCTTTGGATTTTTTTTTTTTTTTTTTCTGCTTTTTAATAGTCTGGCCATAGGCTGGGCACAGTGGCTCATGCCTGTAATCCCAGAACTTTGGGAGGCCAAGGTGGGTGGATCACGTGAGGTCAGGAGTTCAAGACCAGCCTGACCAACATGGTGAAACCCCTTTTCTACTAAAAATACAAAAATTAGCTGGGCGTGGTGGTGGGTGCCTGTAATCCCAGCTACTCAGGAGGCTGACACAGGAAAGACACTTGAACTTGGTAAGCAGAGGTTGCAGTGAGCTGAGATCGCATCATTGCCCTCCAGCCTGGGAGATAAGAGTGAAACTCCAACTCAAAAAAAAAAAAAAATTGTCTAGCCCCTTTTCTATAGGGGTCTTTTGGTTTGCTGGTGGTCCACTCCAGTCCTTAGTCACCTCAGATTTTCTAGTAGCTGGAGGTATCACCAGTGAAGGCTGCAAAACAGCAAATATGGCAGCCTGCTCCTTCCTCTGAGAGTTCTACTCAGGACCTGTTGCTGGCCTGACCACACCTGCAAGAGATGGCTGGAGACCCTGGTTGTGAGGTCTCACTCTGTCAGGAGGAACAGAATTGGAGACCCATTAAAGAAGCAGTCTGACCATGCTTTCATAGAACACCTGTGCTGGGTTGGGGTACCATGTCCACCCTTGGTTGTCTTGTGCTTTCCAAAGCCTGGATAGTGGAACTGCTAAGTTCCCCAAACAGCAAAGATGGCAGCCCACCTCTCCCTCTGAGAGCTCTGTCCCAGGAAGTTTTCAAGTCTCCATCAGCCGGAGTACATTGGTTTGTGTGACTGGAGGCCCCAGTTGTGAGATTCTGCCCAGTGAAAAGGAATGGGAACAGGTACTTGTTTAAAGAAGCAGTCTGGCCATGCTTTCATGGAGCAACTGTGCTGTGCTGGGGTACTGCTTCTGTCCTGGTTGGCTTGGGCTCTCCAAAGCCCACAGACTGTAATGGCTGAGTCACCCAAACAGCAAAGATGGTGGACTGCCCCTCCCTGCTCTCCATCCCAGGGAGAATTCAAATCTCTGTCTGCTGGAGAATACTGGCAGGGGTGACTGAAGGCCTGGTTGAAAGGTCCCACTCAATGGATTGCGTGCCTCTCTTCCAACCTTAGCATTCAGTGACATCTTGTTGGTAGCTTGAAACTGACCATGGTGGAAGTATTTATACCACAGAAATAGGTGAATGCTAAAAATCAGGGCTTTTGTCTTGAGAGCAGCTGTAAAACATTTACCAGGCCAATACTGTTTTTAATTCAGTTTTTATTTTCATATCAATGATCGTTGAACCTTTTAAAGTCTGCAGCTTGCTAAAAACTCAGGCTGAAAATCAAGTCACTGTCTTGACTTATCAAGGCCTGGATAAGGGTGAGAGGAAGCACAGAGAGTTTGGTCTTCCCTTTACTTTGCTGTGGGACTCCAGAAGTACATTGGTATCACTTCTCTAGACTGTACAATGGTGTATAAAGGCTCATACACCTGAGCTATGTGTGGAGTAAGTTATCAATATGTACTCAGGAAAAGACTCTTCTGAACTTGCTCTACTTAAAACAATGGTTTCCAAACATATTTTTGATCTTGTCCCCCAAGCATTGGAAATATTTAAGTGTACAGCACACACACGTGTATGTACATGTATGTCTATATACACACATATATGTATTAAACACACTATTACATATGTATACATTGGGATTGTATGTGCATATAGTTTTATATCTAAGAATATGTTTATAAATTATGTATGTTACTAAGTGTCAATTATACATTAAATAGAAAATTTTTAAAGGATGAAAAACATGAATTAAATGAGTTATTAAAAGTTTTTTAAATTGTTCAGCTTATTTTACTCTAAATATTATCCAACACGTTATTAAATTTTAGTAATATTTTGTGAAAAGATGCATTTTTTTAAAGTATGTGTTAATATTTTTTGATACCATTATTTAAAGACATGTCTCTAAGTTGATTTTATTTTGACACTCTTCGTAATGCCTCTCAGAACTGAAAAGCTACTTCACAAGATTCATAGATCACAAAGGAAATGGTGCATTTTGGCTAAATTTGCCAAATTAGGTTACTCCTTTTTAATACCATTCACCAATTATGCTTCATTAAATTCAATATATATTTCAATATATTTCATTAAATTTGGCTTTCCTGGTGTTACATTTCCACCTTTCCTGATGGTAATCAGTTGCTCTTGCAACCTAGTCACATGATGGTATGTTTTTATATTTTTAACAGAAGATTTCAAAGCCTAATCAAACATCTTGTTTATTTTTTAAACTGAGAAAGTTTCATTTCCATGGTTTTTAAATTTTGCATATCTGAGTGTTACCTTCCCAATTGCTGTTAAAATTTTAATTTCACTTTGAAGGAACGGATCAGTGATGTGTGTGTGTATGTGTGTGTGTGGGTGTGGGGGGGTGGTGTTTATAATATCTACTGGGAGATGTTCTGGGAGTCACTTCTTACCAAAGAAAATGTTATCAAATATGCAATATTTATTTGCTTAGAAATAAAAATGTGTATGTATCTTTCATTTTGAAAACTCTTCAAGTATATTGCTACAAGGCAATTAAATAACCTTTTTGTGGTTACAAAACACAGGGGATACACATACATAAGCATATTCAAGCCTTTGTATATACATATACTTAATCATATCCATAAACATTTTCTTAGAAAACACCCATTAATCACATATGCAAAGCATCTATCTATCTAGACACATATGTTTTGTGAGTACTTATATAAACACATACGATATCATATGTATATACACAGAAAAACGTAACTCTATACACATTTATTATCCTATTGTAATCAGAATTGCATATGTACTTATGTCATTTATGAAAAATTTTGAACATAATTGTATACATCTAAGTGTCTGTAATGCTTTATGTACGCATACCTATCTCTATAGACATATATAATTCTTTACATAATACTATGCATATGCATATACATTTGGATAATCCTATACATAATATAATGGTGTTAAGTTTATAATAAATAATCTTAGCCTTACTCTGTGCATATGTATGTATATGCACTACTTAAGATACTATAATCCATAAACTTACTAGGCAGTGGCATGCATAAACTGCATGTTGAATGCCCACAGATAACGCAAGGGCACTGCTCAGCCCTTCTCCACAGTGGAATTTCAACTCCCCTATAAGGATTCTTCACACTTCACACTCAGGGCTGGCCAGCATAGGCCAACTCAGGGTGCCAGGTCTGTATTTAAATGTTATCTAGCTTATTTTATTTTATTTTATATTTTATTTTCTTAGATTAAAAAGCAAATATAAATTAGGGTTCCAATATTTTCTTCCTACACCCCTATAGTTCATCATGTGCCTCCGGCTTAATTGAACTCTATACCTAGCATGGCCTCTTGGCTGCCCTAGGCTGCCCATGTCACTCTAGAATAGCCTGACTCTGGCTTCAGTGCCTTGTAGCCGTACATCTTCCAGGAACAGCTGCCTGGGAGATCAGCACATTTACCTACGGGCCTCCTGATCTGATTTGATGGAAACGACCTGTAGAGGCAATATTCCCAACATTTTAAATAAGAAGTTGATAAATTCAGCACAGAGAACCTACTGACAAGGAGGGGCGCTATGAATATGAACAAATAATTCAAAACAGAATGGACACAAATGACAAATCAAATGGTGGAAATTAAAAAGTCAATTGAAATTGCATTATCTATTCTTACTGAATACCCACTTACATATGTTAGCTCAAATTTTCAAAATACCCCTCTTAAGCAGGCGTCATCTTTTCACTTCCAAAGGTGAGGAAACTGAGGCCTGGAGAAAGCTTAAATGATTTGTCTAAAGACCACATGCCTGTCAAGTACCAGAGCTAGACTTCACCATCTAGGTCTGTGGCTTCAAAGCATACACACTTTACCACTTTACATTCAACCATGCTACCTTCTCCAGCAAAATGCCATTTCATTTTTTAAGAAAATCAAATTAATGAAATTTACAAATTTGCTGGTCTGCAATACTAACAAACATTCATGAAACAGATGAAACAGGCCAACTCTTATGAATGAGAGGGTAGATGAACTTAACTTTTCTGGACTATTCTAACAATATAAAAAAAATCCTTACAAAGGTCCATTCCCTATGTCCATTTCTAGGACTCTAGCATGTGAAAAGAACTGTACCATCTTTATACTTAAAAATAATAAGGCTGTTAAAATAAAAAGCCTTATTAAAATTATGCAAACAACTTTCATCTGCAATGGTAATTGAAAGGGTTAGTAAGTGATGCTAGATTTTTGTTCAGCGTATAATATAATCACTAAAAGATGTTCACAAGTGTTAAATATTAATGTTATATTAAGTGAAATAATAGAAAATGGCACAAATAGTATAATCACAACTTTGGAAATATATATGTATACATACTGTGTGTGTGTATATATGTGTATATATGTATATACTGGAAGGATACATGCTGTGGCAATATATTTAAAGAAAGGAAGGAAACTTGCTATGATGATAGTAGAGTGATTTCTGTTTATTTTGCAATAAATGTATAATCTGAGAAAATTAAATACTTATTTATTTTTTATTTTATTTATTTATTTATTTTATTTTGAGACAGGGTGTCTCACTCTATTGCCCAGGCTGAAGTGCAGTGGAGCAATCTTGGCTCACTGCAACCTCTGCTTCCCCGGTTCTCATGATTCTCTCACACCTGGCTAATTTGTTTTGTATTTTTTGGTAGAAATGGGGGTTTCACCATGTTGCTCAGGCTGGTCTTGAACTCCTGACATCAGGTGATCCATCTGTCTCCACCTCCCAAAGTGCAGGGTTTATAGGCATGAGCCACTGTGCCCGACCTATTTTTTTTTTTTTTTAAGTTGTGGGTTTGGAGGCAGAAAGATTAGGATTCCAATACTGAAGAATTTATTTAAACATACCATGCTTCAGTCTCCTCCTCTGTCATGTGTGGGTAGAATCCTTCCCACATAGGGACTTAGGCTTATGGCACACAGAAAGTCCTCAAAAAGTGCAAGTTCCTCTTCTATTTTCCCTTTGCAGGATCCTTAGTAGGACACTTAACTTCTCAGGACACTCTGATGACTCATAGATATTCTGTTACGTGGTGGAAAACCCCATTACTTTTCTGCTCATTTAAAACAACTAAGGGGAAAAGAATAAAAATACCCAACCTGGAAACTGACCTCATTGACTATCTTTTTATTCAAGTAGACTAGCATAAGGTCATGAGCCCACTTCCACAGCACAGCTTATGGTTCTTAATTATTTTTAGGAATATATTTAAGAATATTATATAAACAAGAATATATTGAAGACTATATCAAAAATTATCCATTTCTCCTACATACTCACAGCTGCCAAATTCTGCATGTAGTATCTGGGAACTCACAAGTCATCTTAAGTTTCCATAGGCCCCAGGTTGCAAAGCCTTGGAAGTGGACCTCATTTCAGGAAAAAAAGGAGACGAAGGACTATGGTGTCAGAGAGTGACATGCAGAGGAGTTCCCTTCCTTCTCCTTGGCCTTGCCCCTCAGCCACCAATTACTCAGATGAAGAGAGCAACTCAGAGAGTGAGGGGCCTTCTTAAGGAGCACAACATTCGAAACCCGTCATATTAATGCTTTCTTTCACAACACTTCCTCTGCAACAAACTCTGGAGTCACAGCCTTTATGTGACAAGGAGTGATGATTATTAAACCACCGCTACTCTGCACTTTATTTAGAACAAAGCCTTCAGGTATTTCTAGGAGTGGAGATGCTACCTGAAAATCAAACAGGTCCAAGCATTCGTAATAGTGACAAGCAAATAAAAACAGTTCTTTGAACCTAAAACTCAAAGACATAGATAATGTGTAGAGTCAAACGAGTGATCTATGCACACATTTATCTCTTACTATGATTTTGATGCAAAAATGTCCATCACCTCCTGTCACTCATATCAGAATCAAACATGTCTCTGAGGATGTGCTTCAGATAGAAGGTTATCAGAAGTTAGCCCAGCACTCATTTGAAAGTCTGTGTAGGTTAGTGATTTAAAGCAGGGATCAGTAATTTTGTTCTGTAAATGGCCAAGTAGTAAATATTTTAGGCTTTGTGGGCCATATGTAGTCTTGATCACATATTATCCTTTGGTTTTTGTTTGTTTTTACAAGTCTGTAAAAATATAAAAGCCACTCTTAGCTTGTGGCTGTACAAAAACAACCATAGTTTGCCTACCCATGGTTTTGGGTGTGAACTATAAACCCTGACTACTTAGGTTCAAATCCCTCCACTTCTAGCTTTGTTACCTTTGGTTAGATGCTTACTATTTTGTGCCTCGGGAAAATGGTGGAGGGGGGGTCATATTAGTACCTCCTTCATTGAGTCTTGTGAGGATTCAATGATGAATGCATATTAAATATTTAGGACAGCAATGATATAATTAGCAAAATGCAGCCCTTAGCTTTTATCAATAGATTTGGGAGGAGGGTCCAAGCCTGGTTTTTTCCTCAGGGTTACTCAGGACCTCCAACTCCCCTGGGGAGAATGGCCACTGCAAAAAGTCAACCAATTTTGCTTTTCTTGTGACTTATTGTACACAAGGGGGGATAAATACTGTGTGTTTAGAGTTTTAAAATAGTCCCCATATGCAAAGTGGGATAAAAATAGCTCTCACCTTACAGGGTTGTTTTGCAGAAAAAATGGAATGATGAATATGAATTTGCTCATTATAATGTATAACTTTAGTTATTATCATGGAAGATACCCAATGATTATAATTACCAATTAGACAAGAGTTTTTGGCAGAATGTTTTTCTGGGTGATAGTCATGATGCAATATATTTTAAGTATGTTTAATTAGTTCATGTTTCTTTCTGTTCTTACTTAGACTCTGCACTTCCATAGAATGAGAAGGTCAGATTTACTCCTCAGTCTCAGCACTGAGCACATCACTGTGGCTGGATATACATACATACACACACATATATATGTATAATATTAGATAAAATCACTTTCTTTCTAAGGGATAAAATATTTATGATTTATGTGTTTGCTTGTGCTTTCTTTTTTTTTTTTTTTTTTTTTGAGACGGAGTCTCACTTTGTTGCCCAGGCTGGAGTGCAGTGGCACCATCTCGGCTCACTGCAAGCTCCGCCTCCTGGGTTCACGCCATTCTCCTGCCTCAGCCTCCGAGTAGCTGGGACTACAGGCACGCACCACCACGCCCGGCTAATTTTTTTGTATTTTTAGTAGAGACGGGGTTTCACCTTGTTAGCCAGGATGGTCTCGATCTCCTGACCTCGTGATACGCCCGCCTCAGCCTCCCACAGTGCTGGGATTACAGGCGTGAGCCACCGCGCCCGGCGCTTGTGCTTTCATTTACTGACATTTTGAAATCACAAAGGACTTGCAATTCAAAATGGCTGTCAGAATAAACGCATGCTGAACATTCAATGTTCCCAATAATAACAGCACAAATAGATGCAAACAAAATAAACCATCCATCCATATGCTGGAAAAATAAGACAAGGCTTCCTTGGTGGTTAAGAAAATGTAAGGATTCCTGAAAGGGGGAAGGCACATGGGATCGGATTGGAGAAGGAAACAGGCTTAGCAGGGAGCAGCTGTTGAGAAAGCTGGGAATGGCTCTGGAAGTGCTGCAAGCCTGGGTGCAAATATCAGAGGAGCAGAGAGGAGACTAGTACAGGGCAATCATCAGGGAGCCCGCACCACAGAAGAGCAGGATACGTTATCTGTCTCCTGTGTTTCACCATCTTCACCACCCAGTTGGTTACTCTAGGAGAAATGAGAAGACCCTGTACCCAAAAAAGTTGTACTGGAAGTACATCCCACATGTGTCGGGTCCAGATAAAGGACATTTCAGACATGTACAGATTTAGAAAGTTAACCATCTACAAGTCCTCCCTGGTGAACTTCAGCAAAGCAAAAATAATATATGGAACATATTATGATACTTGTTTCAAAATAAAACAAATTAGCTGGGCGTGGTGGCTCACACCTGTAACCTCAGCACTTTGTGGGGCAGAGGCGGGCCTCAGGAACACCTGAGGTCAGGAGTTCCATACCAGCCTGGCCAACATGGTGAAACCTCATCTCTACTAAAAATACAAAAATTAGCCAAGCGTGGTGGCGTGTGCCTGTAATCACAGCCATTCAGGAGGCTGAAGCAGGAGAACCACTTGAACCCGGCAGATGGAGGCTACAGTGAGCCGGGATCATGCCACTGCACTTCAGCCTGGGCAACAGAGTGAGACCCCGTCTCAAAAAAAAAAAAAGAAATTATTATCGTGAAAACAGTCATGATAGTCATGAACAAATAGTCCTATTCATACAAGATGAAATACAAATGACTAATAAATAGGTAAAAAGATATTCAACTTCACCAATAACAAAGGAATGTAAGTTAGAAAAAAATGCAATTTTCACTCATCAGAGTAACAAACTTCTATCATATCAAATATTGATGATGTTGTAAAGAAATTGATACTCTTTTTTACAACTGAGTAGTATTCCATGGTATACGTATATTCTGTGTTTTCTTTATCCACTCATTGGTTGATGGGCACTTAGATTGATTCCGTATCTTTGCAATTATGAATTGTGCTGATAAATATACACTGTTTTGTAAGTATAAATTTTTGCAGCTATTCCACAGTACAATTTTGGCAGTGTCTATTAGAGTGAAAAACATATCTCCTCTGACTCAGCAATTCATTTCTTAGTTTCTACCTTAAGGATGCACTTGCACGTGCCCTATATGAAACTACAAGCATGTTAACTGCAGCAGTGTTAGTTACAGGCAAAATTGGAAATGAACATCAAACTGGGATAAGCACACCATGGTACATCTGGACTATGTAGTACTTGCAAAAGATGAAGATAAGCGTACGTATACCAATGTGGAAAGGTCTGTGAAACATATTGTTCACTGCAAAAAATAACAATTCTAAGAAAAAGAAGTATAGATAAAATTTAGGTATAAAATCAACCCACGTACAAAATATAGATCTTTGTATAGTTGTATAACTCTCTACATGTTTGTATATGTTTTACAAATCTATCTATCTATCTATCTATCTATCTATCTATCTATCTATCTATCTATCTATCTATCTATCTAGAGATTGATTTCAATTCAAAGTAAAGTAACAGTATATTTGGATGCACACCAAACATAAGAGTAGCCTCCTCTACCAAAGGGACTCAAAATAGAAATCTGAAAAGCACAGAAAACTACAAAGGTAAAAATAAACAACTCTATTTCTATGATACCTTCTTTTAGCATTTTGCTGTACATCCTTCCAGCCATTTTTCTATATAGGTATAGAGCGAGTTGGAAGTCTTGATCTGCAGCAAAGGACCTTATTTTAGAGGTGAAAAATATATTAGTGTTAGTGAATAGATGTAGAAGAAATTGAAATCTGTGAACTCTGAGAATTCAGGGGATGATGTATGGATCACTGACACCTCGTGGAGAAACAGACAATGGGGAGATAAACTGTGAAATGTGCCCATTGCTGGAACTTGAAGAGTGGATGAGGAGTTTGATGGAATGATATGGAGGGTCCAAATGCCACTGAATCACTCAGGCACCCTCCTCCCCCAGTGACCTTAATGACGCCCTGTTTATACAAACGATAGCACAATGAGAAAAAAGTAGATACAACTGGAGCAACCCACCCAGGAAAGTGTTCGGTAGAGTTTTGCAGAAGACAGGATAAGATCTAGAGGAGAAGAATTGGAATTATAAATACAGTGGTTAATTCTAGGCCCTACATGTGTGGGAATTTGGGCCAATTTTGCTTTTATATTTCCCAGGGGAAAAATGTCTATTTCAACTATATTTTCAAATTTATTATTATAAAGTTTTTCATAGTATTAATGTCTTCTTGAAATTTTGAAACATCATATTTATCCATGTGTCAGGATTTTTTGGTTTTTAATGTTACTTGTTTTTTATCCTTCTTGATGCTATTTGCCTAGGGTTTATCTATTTTATGAGTCATTTCAAAGAACAAGCTTTTGGTTTGACTGATTAAATCATTTCTGGGGAGGGGAAATGTTTTTCATTAATTTCAGTTTTTAGCTCATATTTTGTTCTTTCGAATTTCATTGGGTTTATTTTCCTGCATTTCCCTGCCCACTAATGAGATTTTGGATTTCCTCTTCACTGCATTGCCTGTACATTGCCTGGAGGCAGCAGAGCATATGGTTAATAAAACATACTGAGGATGAATGAGAAAACAACCTGGCTCCTGGAAGGAGAGAAACAAGGTGGAGACTTCTCACAGAAACAAGGAGAAGGTCAGAGAGACCTCTGGGAGCATCTCAACTTGGAGGTAGCTGTTTGCATGAGGACAGTGGTCATCCTGAGATGTTAGTTTCACAGAGTGGTGTTCACAAGGGAAATAAGCTAGATCGTTACAGTCTACCCTTACACCAGGAAGAGGAGAATATTTGAGGCTTATATGGCAAGGCTTTCCTGCCCCTAAACTGTCCAGAGTTGCCTTAGTATTGATTATCTTAATTATTATAAAGTTTGCTGGTAATGCTTTTGTATTAAGAGTAAAAGACAATCCTTGAGAGCTGCAAACATGAGCCCAGAGATCCAGGAGATCAAGTTAATAATTCTGGATATCAAGAGATCCATAATTACTCAATTCCAACCTGTTTTCCTTTGATGCCTTAATCAAGGTTTAGTTATAGTTAACCTACTTTCAAATGCTGACTTCTACCCTCCCTCCAAGAATCACCGTGAGCATTTCCTCCGCTCTCTAAGTTTAGGAATTCAGGACTTTCCCCCAAGAGAGGCACTGTAGAGAACAAAAATATGAGATCTCAAAGACACTTGGCCATTTCAAATAGGAAAGAAAAATTTGCATCCAAACAGGACAAATATTTCACTTACTGTGAATGTAATCATTTTTCTGACTTTGAATTCCTTTTCCCGAGGGACTAAACAACGTCTTCATTCTAACCTTTCAGCACTTGGAAGTTTTTCTCCTGCTTTAGTTTCCTGTACAACCTCCGGAAGAGTTTTCCTCGGCCCTGCTACCTGTTTCTTCCATCACTCTGTTGCTCAATGGACTGGTTTTTACATTAGTGTGTTTTGATAGCACACAATGGTTTCCTCAGTTACACAACAGACTCGGTGCCAATAAGCTTTCTTCGAGGTAATGTAAAGCATATTTGAGCACAAGAATGATTGCATTTTCGTGGCTAAAAATAAGCAGTTGCTTTTAATTTTCCATGAGAATGCTGGCTCTTAGCACAAGGGGCCACGTCCTACCTGGTGAACTCTTTATGCTAAAGTCATCACTATGTGGCTGGAAATGCGAAATTCAAGTTTTCATTATGTAACATAAAGGGAAAAGCCCACAGGCAAATCTCTCTTTAATTCCATCACATCGCTGCTCTTGCACAGTGCTTTTAAAACAGACTATAACAAACATACCTTAAGAGAGAAACAAGTCCTACCCCAGCTATTTTACATAAAAAGACTATCTTTATTTTTATAGTAATAAAAATAGCTAGGATTATCTCATTTAATCCTTATACCATCATTACGAAGTAGGTAGTATTATATTCACAAAAGGAAGTTAACCATTTCTTATTTTCCCCAGACACCACAAGCTCAGGAGGCTGCATCAGCGTTTCTTATTGGAGGCATTTTCTTTTCCTCCAGATTTTGACTGTTAAGGTAGCTTGTCACAGCAACAAACAATCAAGTCTATAAGGGCATTTATAAACCATCTGCGTCTACATTTTTTTCTTACTGTAGATGGATTTAAAAAGCCGTTTCAAGATGAAATCTTATGGGTCTTTTTCATGTCTTTTGAGGGCTGAGATATAACTTTGAAGTAGAGCCCAAACATGAAGATCATGAAGATGGCTTCTTCTCCAAACGACATGATCTTAAAAACTTGAAAAAGACAAAAAAAAAAAAAAAAAAAAAAAAAAAAAGAAGAAGAAGAAGAAAGAAAAACAAGAGAGAGAGTGAGCCAAGGTAACTTGAATCAGACAAACTTGGTTCAAAGTCATTATTCAACAAATGTAAGCTGTTATCATCTTGTCTCCATCATTCAAATATGTCCTATATAGATCATCCATTAATTTCAAATATCTAATTAACTACACCATTAAATAATATGAAGGTGATGTTTAGCAGGTCATTGGCTCAGACAAACTGCACCTCAGTCTCTAATAGAGAAGGAAAGAGAAGTAACATTTACTAACACCCACAGTATGCCTCATATTGTTGCCAGAAATTTCAAATGCATCATCTATTGATGCATGGAACCCTTTCAACATTCTTAGAAGGTAAGTGTTGTCTTAACTTTTCATTTTAGGAAAACGAAGCTGAGAGTGGTTAAGTATCTTGCTTAAGGTAACATTTATACCATGGGGAGGATCATTATAGTTGAACAGTTAAATACGTGAATTGAAGGCAATATTACAGATCCCCACTACTCAAAATGTGGTCCACTGACCAGCATCGCTGACATTACCTAGGAGCTTGTTAGAAATGCAGCACCTCAGTCCTCACCTTGTCCCTACTGAAGCAGAAGCTGCATTTTTAACGTGGATCTCCTGGTGATTTCTGCAAACATTAAGGTTTGAGTACTACTGTTATAAAAGAGACCCAAGCACCCATATCCACTACCCCTGTCATTTTACAAGTGAGAAAATACACTTAAAAAGCATAATCACTTTATGAGCAAATAAATATTAACTTTTTAAGTATAAAATATCAAAACTCATCATTTCAAGGCCACAAGACAGTTTTTTTCCCCCCAAAATTTGGTAGAATTTCCAAAATAAACAGAGCCAATAAGAACTAGCAAGTAACAAGATGAAAATATAAAGGACATGAGGCCAAGGAAGGAACCTTTATTCAGAGGTATCAGTGGCTTTTAACTGCAAACTAAAATTGGGAGTTAAAAGGGCTCTTACTGAGTTACCCAAATGATACATTAATAGTTAACACTGATTGAACGTTTAATCTGAGATGTATTACCTCATTTAATCCCCACAATGACCCTGTGAGTGAGCACTGGTATTGTTATTATTATCTGTTTTAGCAATTAGGATATCGACTGTCCTATGAAACGATTATCAAAGAACTGTCAAAATCACAGAGCTGGGAAGTTACCGAGTTGGGGCTGGAATCCCAGGCCTCCTACCCCAGGGCTGAGCTCATCACCATAGTGTTATTCTGCCTCATGACATAAGAGACATATTTAGGGAAAGCAGCCACCCAAAAGTAAGATCAGAACACAAGGGACCTGTAAGCAACTCCTGCACTGAAATAAGCCTGGGAGTGTGAATAGCAGAGGATGGAGAGCCTTGCTTCTGAAGGCCTTGGTCACACCCTCACACTGTTCAAAGCGGAAGAGACTCAGTAATTTATCATTATATAAGATACTACTTATTTCTTTAAATCTCATCTCAACCCCCAAAACTGAAAGTTAGTAGGAGAACACTTTTGGCTAATAAGAAAACAGAAAATAAAATTAAAATGGTAGATTCAGTTTCCTGCAATATCTCAGTTTTATGCAAAAATAATGGTTCTTTGAAACGCATAATAAAACTTTTAAACATCCCAGAAATATCTATAAAAACATAAATTTTACTGTTTATCTTTCCTTTTATAAAATGGTACATGTTCATTATGGAAATTTTAGAAAAAAGAAAATTGTGCAGAAAAAATGAGAAATCCTTTATACTCATGCAACTGACAGAAACCACTTAGTATGTTGTTATACTGCCTTTCACATTTATTTCTATATAGTTTTATTTTTGCATATTTTGGTTTGTAGTCATCTTACACATAAAATTTTGTACCCAATTTTTCCCTTTAACTTTATGTGTTTGGCATTTACCTCTTATTATAAACTCTGCATGACAGCTCATTTAAAAGTGAGTTAGTAATTGCTTGAGCAGACATATAGCAACTTGAGCAATTTTTATCCCATCGATGAGATTTGTAGGTTGTTTCTAATTTTTCCCCTTTGTAAAGAGTTCAGTGAACTGTTTGGCTCAAATATTTTTGATTATATATCAGCTTGTTTGGATGGATGTCATTTCAAATAATATAATTATTTGATGCATTTGCCAAATAGCTTTCTAAAATAATAATTTGGAAGCTCAGAGCACTAGGCTCTCCCAATAATTCTCTAATAAATTTATCAAAGCCACAATTTTCATCAAGATAGCTCTGCATGTAGATTCACTAATTACTGTTGTTTCCCTATCAGTGGTTCTACAGTTCAACTCGTTATGAAGATGTGATGGTTAACAAGAAACTGATTAAGTTTGTATCTGTGGATTAAATAGCAGCAAGTCTCTAGATGTTTGGTCTGAATAAAACAAGGATGCATTTCTTTTGCATTCACTGATGATATTTGTTTAGCTTGCCTTGTATGTTAAGATTTTCCTAATTCATTAGTAAGAAAGGTTTCACACATACACACACTCTTCATTATAGAAATTTGTAATAAAAATTCCAAGGAGCCCCTCCATTTCATTCATTGCTATTTTATCTAATTTTATTATAGTTTCCAGAAAAAATATTAAATTTCTTAAAATAGAGGTTAAATGAGTAACATTCTTTCAAAAGCCAGTTACTGGCAGCCCCCTAATTTTTGCCACTACTTATTTAGCCTTTGCAACTCTTTAAAAAAATACAAGGAATGCAAGTTTATTGTAAAATAACAAAAATAAGCATTAATAAATGAGTAGAAGCAATCCATAATATTATAATTCAGAAATAAATAGCTAAAATTGTATTACATAAATTCCAGATATTTTTATGAGTACCTAATTATATGTTTGATTTTTAAGTATAACCATTCTCTCTATATATTTTACAGCTTTCTTCACTTAAGAGTATGTAGTTATGAAAATATATCAATGCACATAAGTATGTTTTGTAATATAATGAGGACATAATACAATGTATAGACATCCCACTATTCATTTTATCCATTGCCTATTGTTGGACAGAAATTATGCTTTTCTTATTTACTTGTAACTTTGCGCCAAGTGGCTTTATTCCTAAATTTTTGCAACATGCTGCATTATTTTCTCAGACAAAATTCCTTGAAATATAAATACTGTGTCAGAGAGGAACCACATTTAAAAAAATCAACAACAATATTTAAATATCCATTATCTTTTAGCTGTTGAAAATTAGCAAATAGAAATAACCAAATGAAAAAATATCAAAAACAATAATAATAATTCTACCACATGCACATAACCATGTCTGGGTTAATACTTTTTTCCCCGTATCTTTTCTCTTTACCTTTATGTAAATATGTTTAATATAATTTTTCTTATATATCAATCTCTCTATACATTTCATATATATATGTATGTATATCTACCCACAAAAAAGGCATTTTTAACAGGCTTACTACATAGTGGATAATTGCTAATACTTATTGAATTAATGAATAAATGAATAAAAATAAGATAATTTTGTAGATGCTAGATTATAACCTAATATTTTTACTTAAATTATCTTTGGCAACTATTCATGTTAATAATTTTCACCCACAACATTTCAATAATGATTTAATGGAATTTATAATGTACAAATAAGCCATCTTGGAAATAACAGAAAAATTAAGACAAAGCATACCAAAGCTAAATTCACTGGAAAATTTAGAGCGCTAACTGTATTTATTGTAAAATGAAAAGGAATTAAAATAATTGAAATCAGTACTCCATAGAAGTCAGAGAATGCATAATTAAATCAATATATGAAAAAAGGAGCAAGGACTTAATAGCAACATAGACTTTAATAAATTGGAAAACCAACTAATTTAGAGTATACACATACAAAAGCTGGATCTTTGAAAAACAAAACAAAACAAAAGAAACAACTCCCCCAAATAAATAGAATAATCGGAAGAACATGACCATTCTGAGTTCTGAGTTCTAACATAAAAACCTTAATTAAACACAAATACACCTTAGGAAGGTGGCTATAACCCAAGATGCAAATGGGAATACCAAATCATAAGAGACTACCATATGGAAATCTATGCTAATAGATTTGATGATTTTGGTGAAGCATATGATTTTCAAGGGAGTTATGAACTAAAATTTATTGATGAGGAAGAAAACCTGAATAGACCAATGACTTTGAAAATTTGAAAAACCCATCATCGAACTAACTCTTAGGAAAAAAAAACAGCCAGACAGTCTCATAGGTGCAATGTTTCAACTCTTCAAAGAATGAATGATTTTTCTAATACTTAAACTCTTGCAGAGAACAGGGAATTGTCATCATTTTGTGCAGCTAACACTAGTCTCATAGAGAAATCTGACGAAGATCACCCAAAGGTAAGAACCACAGACCCATTTAGTTTATGAAGGTAAACACACAGACTCTAGATAAAATTATTTGCACTCAAACACTAAATTAGAATAATACATGATGACCAATTATATTTTATTACATGATTTTAAAGAGGATTCTACATTGTGAAATATATTAAACACTGGCTATGCATTATCATAACTATTATTTTGCAATATTCTGGAAATAACAATAGTGCTCTGATACTGAGAGATCCTAGATTTAAGTGGAAACTTTTTCTTAATTCTCTTGTCACAGAATCTTGAGATCTCACATGGAGGAGTCAAGATTATTTGAATGAGTTCTCTGGGTTCAAAAATGTCTCAACTGGGGTAAAGTTATCAGTAGCACATGTATTATAAGCTAACTTGATAATGCTTATGTTGTTTATCATATAATCTGTGTTTTGATAGTGATAAAGGAAGAATATTCATTGCACTTTATTGAGAGAGAATATTTTTGTTTCCCTTCAATAATAATTGTTCAAAAAAATTTTAGGCAAGTTTTGCTTCTTATAATGGTGAGAAAGCTTTTTTAGACTAATTGTCCCCCTCCTCACTGAGAGGTGAAGCCAGCTGGACTTCTGGGTCGGGTGGGGACTTGGAGAACTTTTCTGTCTTACAAGAGGATTGTAAAATGCACCAATCTGCACTCTGTAGCTAGGATTGTAAAATGCACCAATCAGTGCTCTGTGGCTAACTAGAGGTTTGTAAAATGTGCCAATCAGTGCTCTGTGAAAACGCGGCAATCAGCGCTCTGTGGCTAGCTAGAGGTTTGTAAAATGGACGAGTCAGCATTCTGTGAAATGGACCAATCAGCTCTCTGTAAAATGGACCAATCACTGCTCTGCAAAATGGACCAGTCAGCACTCCGTAAGATGGACCAATCAGTGCTCTGTAAAATGGACCAATCAGCGCTCTGTAAAATGGACCACTCAGCAGGACGTGGGCACGGACAAATAAGAGAATAAAAGCTGGCCACCCCAGCCACCAGCAGCAACCCACTTGGGTCTCCTTCCATGCTGTGGAAGCTTTGTTCTTTTGTTCTTCACTAAATCTTGTTGCTGCTCACTCTTTGGGTGTGTGTCACTTTTAAGAACCGTGACATTCAATGCAAAAGTCCACAGCTTCATTCTTGAAGTCAGCAAGACCAAGAACCCATGAGAAGGAACCAACTCCGGATACACCACCACAGATAAGGATTACAAACTCTGGACATAGTATTTCTTAAAAACCAATTATTTGAAGATATTGGAGCATGACAAAATGTGGAAAGAAACTGGAGAGGATTGAACTCTTGAAATAAGTGAACCCTACTCCTGGATGAGACCTTTTTAGATGACTTTTCCCCTGAGGTACTTTCCAGTTCATGTGACATCTCAAACAGTATTATTAGCATGTGGTGTCAAGAGATGAAGTTTGGTGCTGCCAGAGTGGCTGAAATTTAAAGAGGGGAATCCTAGAATGAAGAGAGCCTCAGAGAAAGTCCCCAAATTAGCTTATAGACACCCTTTAAACCTTGGCCAATCCAAATTGCACATGCACAGGGGAGACTTCAGGGGGCTCACCAACAACAGCTGCAAGGCTGAAAGAACTGTGCAGAAACTTTACTGCCTACCACAGGAGATCCAATTTGGAGTTTGTGGCCTGTCAAAAGTTGAGAGGTTTACCAAACGACTTGGGCTTTCCATACACCTGTTTAGTAAAGTGAAACACCGAAAATCCTCAAGTTACGGTGATTTGACAGTAGTTTATCTGCCAGAAAAATAACCAACACTTTATGGAGGAAGACATAGAAATCAAAATCTCTGTATCATCCACAATGTCCAATATGAATATAGATATGGAAAGAAAATATAAAGCGTAGACTCATAATCAAAAAATAGTCACCATAAGTTGACCTTAAGATCATTCAGATGTTGGAATCAGCTCACAAAAGACTGTAAAGCAGCTGTTTTAAATGTATTAAGGAATTTTGATTGGGATTAAATTGAACATATATATCAATAGTAGTGATACGGGATCTTTGGGTGTCATTTTTATGGCCGAAAACCTTTGTAGCCGGTGGTGCCTTTGCCTGAGTTTTGCTCAGGCCCACTGGGTTCGTTTTGCCCACAGCCTGGGAGGCTGTGCTTGGCTCATGCTACCGACCTGGGTGCTATGCCTATCAAGGGCAAGTCAGGCATGAAATGGTGAGAGATGTGTAAGTGAGCATGGGGTCCGGCCACTGCCCTCAGTCAGATATACTGGCTGCTGCAGTGGGGCGGGCAGCTCCAGGTGCCAGCGCAGGCACCAGCTCTCTGCAAGGCTGTGGCCAGACCAGGTGCACCACAAGCAGCTTCCATGGCTGGCCCAGGGGAACACAGTGGCACCCAGAAGCTTGAAGATGCCAGGAATTGCAAGGCCCCAAAGAGGGAGTCATGGCCCTGGCACAGGGAGCTCCCAGGTATGAGCTCCCCAAAGGGCCACAGCTCTTATCTCCTCTTCACCTTCAACGTGGCAAGCAAGGGGCATGTTTCAGCCCTGTTGGTGTTACAGCTCTTTTGGCTCTGCCACTCGATGGGTCCTGAGTTCTTCTCCTGCAACCAGGAAGAATGAGGTATGCAGACAAGTGGGGGAGGTGAGCAGGATGAAGAGGAGCTTTACTGAGCAATAGAACAGTTTAGTCTCCTGCAAGGGGCAGCTCCTTTCCACAACCAGGGTGTCCCAACGAGTGTTTAGCTCCTAGAAGAGGAGACCCATGAGTGGGTTGCTGCTTTCCCTAGTCAGGTCATCCCATCATGTCTGCACCTCTCAGCAGAGAGGGGGTCCTGGAGTGGGTTGCTCCTCTCTGCAGGCAGGTCATTCCATAATCTCTGTAGCTCTCAGCAGAGAGGAGGCCCGGGGGTGGGTAGCTGCTTTCTGCAGCAGGTCATCCTGACATCTGCCCAGCTCTGGTTGAGCCTAGGGCTTTGATGGGCCTAAGAGGGGAGGAAGTACACACCAATTGGTCCATGGGTGGCCATGAGTGGGCCCAGAAAAGGCACCACAAGTTCCCACTCCAGTCCACGGGACTGGCAGCCTGGCCCCAAACCTTCATGTCCTCCCTGGCCTGAGGGGGGCTTCTCTGGGGACTTGCCCCCTTCTGCCCAGGAGCCTGTCTGCCTCTCGCTGCTGTTCATGGTGCCTAGGCTGTTCATGCCAAGAGGTGCCTGCAGGCCAGCGCTAAGTTGCCCTCAGTCCCCCCTTGACTTTCCTCCCATGCTCATCAGATCCCAAAGTCCAGAGGGGGTGAGGAAGCAGGGGACTGGTGTGTCAGCACTGTCCTGAGCATGCACACACCTGGCCAGGCCGTGACAGCACCCAGGCTCAGCCCAGCCTTTGCTCTAAAAACAGAGCAATCACTGACAGCAGGAAGAAGCCAGGCAGTGGAAGCAGGTACTTGCAAGCCTGTGAGGATAGGGGAGGCCTTCATGGGCCCCCAAAGTGTGGGAATGCCTGGGTCCACAGCCACAGTTTGGGTGGCTGCAGCTGTGACCAGGAGGGTAGGGCTCCTGCCTGCTACCAGGCCCCAAGAGCACAGCGATGTCCAGGTCCACAGCCGTGGCTTGGGTGGCTGCAGCAGCACCCTGAGAGCTTCCACCCCAAGTCAGAAAGGGCAGAGATCATGCTTGTCCCTGGCTCCTGCTTGTCCCTGGCTCCTGCCTGCTCCACAGAGTGTGCAGTCCTGGCTGTACCTCCCTGCTGCAGTCAGCATGATGGCAGTGGCCACTCCAGGTGGCCCACCACTGCCATCATTTCACATCTTTAAATATGGCAAATATTTCAATTTATTTACGTATGAGCTCATGGCTTTCAATAGAGACATATAGAAATATATTTATATATACATACCAACAACATACATGCATATGTATGTATACATTATTAAGCTCTGTCCATTGAAAAGGCCTAGAAGCAATGACATATGAGAAGCAATGGGCATAGCTAGCACTAAACCTTGGTTTTTAAATTTTATTCTCTATGATAAGGGGCTAGTTTGAGAAGCGGTTGATTCCAGATCTGGGCAAGAAAATTTCATAATGAGCCTAAAATATGATATTGTGACAAAAAGCAAAGAACTGCTCAAAGTATTGTGAGGACATTTAAAAAAGACATAGCAACTAGCTTGAAGGAGTCCTACTTCCCAAGTCTGGCAATTCGAGAATCAAAACAAAGAATGATAATAATGTATTACAACTCATTCAATTAAATAAGAATCCATGATTACACACACACACACACACACACAGAGAGAGAGAGAGAGAGAGAGAGAGAGAGAGAGAGAGAGAGAGAGATAATGAGAGAGACGGTTGGAGAATAACCTGCTGCAGTGGAAACAATGAAAGGAAGAGTTGTCTCTGCAGAGGAGACAGGCTGGGAAGAGGCATGGAGGAGCTTCCTGGGCTGATGGAAGTGTCTATATATTGAATATAGAATAAGGACTGATAAATATAGAAGGAATGATGTCAGAAAATCATCAATGATGCAAAGCATTATAGATGAAAACATGATAATGAACAGAATAGTTACAAAGACATTTCTTATTTATCACAAAGGGAAAATTAGTAACTTTACAGTGGAGAAATCTGGAAGATATCCGTTAACAGCATCAATATTGGGACAAGCCACAATGTGTATCTCCTGATATGATATACCAGTGAAGACACAACATAATTTCCATAATATTCCTGTCAAAAATAAATAATGTGAATCCAATCATGATAAAACATCAGACAAACCCAAACGGAGAGATATTTATAAAATAAATGATCTGTGCTCTTAAAAAACAAAAGGTCACTCATTAAAGCATTCAAAAATATAAATTGGGGAAAAGACACCCTATTCAATAATGGTGCTGGGAAAATTGGCTAGTCACATGCAGAAGAACAGAAGAATTAAACTGGATCCTTATCTCTTACCATATACGAAATTTAATTTAAGATGGATTAAAGACTTTAAGACCTGAAACCATAAAAATTCTAGAAGAAAACCTAGGAAAAACCATCCCAGACATTGGCCTAGGCAAAGAATTTATGACTAAGATCCCAAAAGCAAATGCAACAAAAATAAAAATAAATAAATGGGATTTAATTAACCTAAAAAGCTTCTGCACAAAAAAAGAAATAATCATTAGAGTAAACAGACAACTACAGAATGAGAGAAAATATTTGCAAATTATGCATCTGACAAAGGACTAATATCCAGAATCGACAAGGAACTCAAATAGATAAGCAAGAAAAAACAAATCCCATTAAAAAGTGGGTAAAGGATATAAATAGACAGTTATCAAAAGAAGACATACAAATGGCCAACAAACATGAAAAAATGTTCAACATCACTAATCATCAGGGAAATGCACATTAAAGTCATAATGAAATACCACCGTACCCCAGCCAAAATGGTCATTAATGAAATGTCAAGAAACAACTGATGTTTGTGTGGATGTGGTGAAAAAAGAATGCTTATACATTGCTGGTGGGAATGTAAATTGGTACAACCTCTACAGAAAACAGTATGGAGATTTCTCAAATAACTAAAATTAGATCTACCATTCAATCCAGCAATCCTGCTTCTAGGTATCTACCCAAAGGAAAAGAATTCATTATATAAAAGAGATACCTGCATGTATATGTTTATTGCAGAACAATTCACAAATGCAAAGATATGGAATCAACCCAAGTGTCCATCAACTGATGAGTGGATAAAGAAAATGTGGTATATGTATACTGTGGAATACCACTCAGCTATAAAAAAGAATGAAATAATGTCTTCTGCAGCAACATGAATGAAACGGAAGGCCATTGTTCCAAGTGAAGCAACTCAGGAATAGAAAACCAAATACTGCATGTTCTCACTTATAAGTGGAAGTTAAGCTATAGGTACACAAAGGCATACAGAGTGGCATAATGGTACTTATGTCACTCTGGCATGCCATACTTCTGAGTCTTGGAGACTCAGAAGGAGGAAGGGTGGGAGTGGGATGAGGGACGAAAAACTACCTATTGAGTGCCATGTACATTACTTGAGCTATGGGTGCACTAAAATCCTAGACTTCACCACTATATGATTGATCCCTGTAACCAAAAACCTCCTGTTTTCTTAAAATGATTGAAATTTAAAAAATGAAAAGAAAATGCCACCCATGAAAGACAAAGATTGAGGAAATTTCCAGATGAGAGAAGACACACGCAAGACATGACAAGTAAATGCAATTTGTGACCTTGGATAAGATCCTGGATTTGGAAAATAAAAAAGCTATAAAGGACATTATTGAAACAATTGATCAAATCACCCTGTGGACTTTGTATTAGAAAATGATGTTATATCATTATTAAATTTCTTGGTTTTAATAAATGTTCTCTAGTAAATTATTGTTCTTAAGAGTTACCAAAATTTAACCAATTTACTAATGGTTTCAAAGAATAGTAAATTGATGAAAATCAATAGTTTAAGTTTTAAAGGGTGTACATTTAAATGTAAGGGTGTACACTCTTACATTTAAAGGGTGTACATGAATGTGTTGCACTATTTTTTGCAACTTTCCTGTAACTTTCAAATTTACCAAATTAAAATGTTATAAAATTTAGCACAAAGACTGTGGGCAACTGGAGTTTTTAAATAAAGTTAAATATATACCTACTCTATGACCCAGGATTTCCACCCTTAGATATTTACCTAAAAGAAATGAAAACATGTTCATGGTTTTGAACATATTTTCAAATAATGACAACAGGCATCCTAAAGAGTTGTCCAGAAATATTTGCTGCAGCTATATTTATAATAATCAAAAATTTGTAAACAACACAAATGTTCACCCACAGAAGAATGAATTAAAAAATTTGATATAGTTACACAATAGAACACTACTTGGCAATAAAAAGGAAGGAGCTGATATGTGAGACAATCTGGTTGAATCTCAGAAACAGTATATTTAAAAAATAAGCCAAAACCAAAAATGACATACCATATGATTCCATTTACATGAAATAGTAAAACAGGCAAAATTAATCTGTAGTGGTAGACATTAGAACAGTGGTTGCCTATGTGTGGAAGAACCTTCTGGCATGATACAAATGTTCTATTTTTTTTATTGTGGTGCTCACACGAATATATGTAACTCATAGAACTATATAATTAATATCTGTGCATTTCGATAGGTATAAATGATACCTCAGTTTTAGAAAGTAATCTAGAAGTGTAGCATTTTCCATATTCAGGAAATACAGCAGATAATGACAACAGACGTCCTAAATTCATTGCATATTCTTAAGATATTACCAGACAAGTCTAGTCTCTGAATTTTTTACTTACATCAAGATTTCAGAGTTTCTAATTCCCAAGATTGAAGATGATCCCCTGAGCACTAATAGGAAAGAGAAAGGAACAATTATAGTAATTTGACATGATTGCTGGAAACTAACACAAAATCCATTGAAAACTTGTTAACAACAGTGACAATTAAGGAAGCCAGTTACAAAATGACATTTTAAGAAAGTATATAAAATAGAAGCTATCAAGATATGAGGGAAAAATATAAATATACCAAAATATAAAATATTTAGCAATAAATTTAAAGGAAATATATAGAACATATTTGAAAAAAACTATTAAACTCTATTAACAGACATAAAAGAATAGAGAAACAACGTTCCTAGATAAAAAGAATCACTATGGTAAGAACACCAATTCTCCCTAAATTAACATAGCAAATACCTTCTTAATCAAGCTATCAATGTGATTGTTCTTTGACCTTCCTAATCAAGCTATCAATGTGATTGTTCTTTGACGTTCCTACAATTATTATCTGTATCAATAAAGGTACAATGAACCTGTTACCAGACTATTATAGACCAATAGAAGAAAATAGAAATCCCAGAAACAGTTCTAACTGGATATTTGGATTCAGAATATGATAATTTTACTCTTTCAAAAAGTGCAAAGTGGATAAAGGATAGGGCTTCCCAGCATATATTGTTGGAACAACTGGCTATTTAAGAAGAAAATAATAAATTGAGATTCCTACAGTCTACCCTGCCATAAAATAAATTCCAGAATGGCTGAAAGTAAAAGATAAAGGTATAAAAGCATCAAAAGAATAGTTACACAATTTTATACAAAATTGAATATTTATACAATTTTAGACTATAGCAAAAACCATATCAAAAACAGAAATAATGTTTTCTGACATAACTGAACATTGATAGATTTAAATATATAAAAATTATATTTCCATAGTTTTAAAAATATAATTAAGTGCAAAAAACAAACAAACTGTAAACAATTTGCGGCATCTATACTAGACAAAGTACATTAATGTTTTTAATGTATAAACATATTTTCCAAACCAAAGAGATTCACGCATCTCGAACCTGGTTTCTCAACCCGGACACTATTGACACTTTGGGCCAGATAATTATTTGGTTTGTGGGGCTATCCTGTGCATTTTAGCAGCATCCTTGGCTTCTATTTGCTAGCTGCCAGGAGCATCCTTTCATCGTGGTGAGCAAAAATATCTCCAGACGTTGCCAAATGTCCCCCAAGAAGACAAAATCACGCCTAATTGAGAACCAGTGGTCTAGATGGAAACATTCATAATTGTTCTCTGCAAGGTGGGACTGGCCTGGGGGAGGTAGATTTGAAAAATGGATACCTCAATCTGTCTTCTAAGTTTCTATCCTTACAATTCTGTGGGTGTTAATGTAGTTCCATTAATTGTAATAACTAAGATTTAATTGGTTCTTGCCCCTCTCATTCAGACAAGGCCTCTGCCCTCTGCAAACATCTTCCCAGGATTATGGGAAGTGCCCGAGATGTAGTCACGAGTGTACCCCAGTCAGTTGGCTTCTGTAGAACTCTGCCACCGCGCCTGCCTCCACTTTTGTGGTTCATTCCCAACTCCCATGGAAGTTGGAGCGCTTTCATGGAACCCTGCAGTTCTTTCCAACATGCAGCAGACACCAACCACAGTCACCTGCAACCACACATCAGCAAAGCCCCACAGCCCCGAATCTCCACTGAGGTTTGTAATGAAGTGGGACTTCAAGTTTAAGTCTTTCTCCGAGGCTATTACAGCCTGCCAGTAGGGGCTGTCCGTCTGCACTGCTCAAACCTTTATGCTCTATAACTGTTTTCAGTGTAAGGTTCTTTACGCTTTGTTAGTAATCTCTTGCTCTCCGGAGCCCAGAGAGTGACAGATTCTTGACAGACTCCTGTTCACCCCTTGTTGCCTCTCCCCTGTGCTGAGAGGGCTTCTCATTGGCTCAGGTGCATCCCCTGTGCTGCTTCTCCCCTCAGGATGCCCTCTTCATCTAGAGGTTTCTCCAAGGAACCTGCCCACCTCACTCACCTGACAAGCTAAGAACTGTCTGAACTGTCTTTAAATTCAAGCCAGGAGCCTAGAAGTAGTCCTAGAAAAAAACAAAACAAAACAAAACAAAACAAAAAACAACTGGAAAAAAAATACATGGAGATGTTAACAGGAGGGCTCCTTGGAGAGATGGTTAATTTCGGGGCTGGCCTGGGAAGGATGAGATGAGGCTGAAGCACCTTGCTGTGCCAGAACGTCAGGACATGCTCTAAAAGTGATGAGGCCAGGGCCTGATGGAAGAGGCTTCCGACGACCAAACCTGCCAAGGTTTGAGCACCAAAAAAACAGCAATAGTGATTCTATAATCCATGAGAATAAAAGAATCAGAGTCCATGATGACATAAGTAAGTAAATAAAGAGAAATAAATAGAAAGCTCCTTTTTACAGTAGAATTTCAACTAATAAATATCCAAGAGATGACGGGGAAAATATTGAAGTGGTTTATCGCATAGATGAGACCACGGACTTTTTCTTCTTTTTTCTGATCACCCTTTCTAATTATTTTTATTTTTTGCAATGAATAATTGCTTGTATAATAAAAATGCAAAAAGTCACCTGCAGTAGATCACCTGTGAAGATATATTCTTATTGTATCTCTCGTGAGCGACATTTGTCTCCTACTTTTATGCTAATGAATTTTTGATAGGCCCTGTCTTGCATTTCTTTTTCCTGTTTACGTATTTTAGAAAAAGGACAGGACAGGTGCTTCCCAGCAGGGCCACCCTGCACAAAGGCACCCAGCAGGCCGCAGAGTAAGGCTGAAAGTTAACCCCTGATCTTTGTGTTAAGCTATGATGACTGGTGCAGGGTTGCATCTGCCCATAAGGCCACCGTTTTCTAACTCACACATGATTCTGTCCTAGCTGCTGTGTCCTTCAAAACAGTCTGTGTGGGTTTACCTGGTTGCTGCTAGAATTCTCCTTTTTGGTCTCAAAGTCAAAGCCTGGTGGCATGAACAGCATTGCCTGTTCAGCCATGCGTCGCTAAAGGTGTGAGGAGGTTGAGATCAAGAGCAGTCTAGTTAGGAAGTGTCATCTCTTCAAGTTTTCTCCCCTGGGTATGTTGAACATAGAGGGCATAAGGTCACCTTCCTCGTCTGGTTTTCTCGTTCTCTATTCCAAATACATGGTGTGACTGTGGCCAGATTCTTGTCGCTCTTGGGGGTGGGTGGAAGGATGTCCAGTTGCTTTAGGAAACTGTTCTTCCATTACTGAGAAGCCAGGCCAGCTCACAATTTAAACTTTCTGTTTCATGAAGATTGCTTGTTCCTTCAGAAGTCCCTGACAAATGTTGGTCCCTGCTGACAATGAGGTAGCTCTGCGTCTCTTCCCAGAACCACTCTGACAGGTAACCCTTGCCTCTCTCTAATTCAGAGATGTTGGTGAAATACTCCTCTGGTCCGTTTACTCTGGATCACTTTCTAGGAAAGAAAAGTGATGAGTCAGTTCTTGACAGTGTGCCTTCATTGTGATCCCCCTACATTCTGGAAAACAGCAATGCCTCAAGGCTGATTGTCAATGCTACTACAGGCTTTTTCTCTATTTGGGGTTTCTATTGATTCTTTCCATCATTATCTTTTCTAAAAGGGCAGTGTAAAAAAGGGAATAGTTGCACAGAGGGGTACTTTGAGAAGAATTCGACTTTAGGTGTGTGCTTCTAGAAGACACTGGTGGAGAAACTACTTCTGTGGGAGTGGCCTCTAGGGTGCGAACTCAAGGAGTCAACAGCACCTACATAAAGCAAGACACCAGTCATGTGCCACCGCACTGCCACCAGGAGACAGGGCCTGCTTGTGTTGATCCCTGGTGACATGACTGGAAACAAAACAAACAAACAACCTTAAAGTAGGTAAAGATCTTGATGGTGGCAAATGGTGCCAATCCAAGAAGAAACCTGATTCCTAATGTCAAATGGATACCCTGACCCTACCATCTGAGGGTCATTGTCTTTCCCAGTTGAACAAAACTACAATCCTTAACTCCAGTATTGATGATTTTCTTCTATTCTAGGCCCTGAGCTCCTTTTGGGTCAACTGCAGCTGCAACTCTACAGCGACAATAAGGATGTGTTTGAGGTGCTGAGGGAGGAGGAGGATGGAGTGACAAGGTGACAACATTCAGCCAGGCGCCCCCAAAACATGGAGGCAAGAGAAAGAGAATGTGTCCAAGTGCAAGGTCTGCAGGTGGTGCAGGGCAGCTACCAGCAGGGCCCATTTTTATGGGATTGTGAAAGGTGATTCTGGAAAGGCAGGCAGCAGCTACAACATGAAAGGTCTTTGGACTATGTCTGTATATGATAAGAAGTCAAAGAAGTATCTTTAAAACAAGAGGAGCAAAGAGAGCTCATCCTGATAACAGATGGAGGGTTAGGCTTGCCTAAGTTTACAGAAGTAGGCAATGACAAGGCTAAGAGAGAACTCAGCTCATTGTAATTCAATATTGCTTATCTTTCTCTTGTGCTTTGCAGTATGTGTGTGTGTGTGTGTGTGTGTGTGTGTAGGGAGGAAGGGTGAGATTGGCAAAAGTTGAGCCAGATTATACTCATTAATTAGTTCAACACCCATTTTGCTGAGAGCATACCGTGCCCACAGTGCTGAGTTGAGCAGACTTAAGAGGTGATATGAAAAGAGCAAAAGTGTTTAAAAATCTGGGAAAGGATATCCATCCCTGGTGCATTGGTTTTGATTATTCCTCAGCTATATAAACATCCAAAGAGATGACCTCATATATTCCACAGGCATGACCAAAGATTATGGCACAGATGTTCTGAAATAAACAATGTTAGTGCAAGCACATAGCTGCACAGTCCCGTAATGGTCCCGAGAAGAGCTTAGACCATTTTTTTAAAAAAAACATAAACCACAAGTTAAGGCTAAATCAGAAAGAAAATAGAAACCTTTCTTCATCTGCTCTGTTCTTGGTTTCATGTTTTATAGATGGCCTGGGAAGCCCTCTGCACGCCTTTCTCAACTAAGGAATTTGTGGAAGTAGAATTTCTTCTGTTGACAGGATTCTGCTGAGAACTGAATTTTCTGCTGTTTTCATTACTCTTTTCTAAATGTTTCACAGTTCTGTTTTTTTTTTTACAGCCAGATTTCCATTTGATACTGGTTGTGGTTACACTAAAAGTAACATCTATGGCCAAATGGCTGGAAATTTTACATTTTTGACGCCCAGATTTTTCCTGTACTTCACAGAGGGCAAGAGTTATACTCTATTTTTCCCAGTGTCCCACAGTGCCCAGCACAGATGACCATACATAATAAATGCTTTATTCTCAGCACTGCTGTATGCCTCTTTGGAACAGGATGCCCAAGGTGATGACTGCAGAAATGGATGGATTGGAGCAGGACTTGCCAAGACAGGTACGACCCCAGCGTGGACTTGTTTCATTCTGAGGTAAAATCAGGAAGGGAGTCTCGATTAATCACATTCTGTCATCTAGGCTAGTGGGGACTCAGAATCATATTTAAATTACTTAGATAAAAAATTGTACTAGAGAGCAAATTCATACCTCTAAAAGTTAAGAATGTAGTTGCCACTGTGACCTGCTGGTATAAGCTGAGATCAGCATAACCTTCTCACTAGTTGAGACATTAGTTCATAAAAAGCTTTATTCATGCAAGGAAAATGTTCTTAAAAATATTTAATGTAATTCACATAATTCATAAGGAACTACAATTACAAAATCTTTTTATTAGTTATTTTATATTCTGCAAAGGTACAATTTTGGAATATTATAATAGTTTCCCAGAACTGCCTCAGGGGGAAGTATTTTTATTACCTAGCAAAGAAACCTGATTTTAGACCAGGGTATTTCTACAGAACATTTTAATGTAACTATTTTTCAATAGCTACATAAAATTATATTCATTTATATCATAACAAAGCTATACAAAGACCATAAAAATAGAAGTACTGATTCCAAAAAATTTACTACTAAAATTTTGCAGATGTCACTCAATCTCAATTTACTATTATCTCCGTCTCCTTGTCACAGGGGCATGATCAACCATGTCACAGTGATGAAGAAAGTGGAACTCAGGGATGTTAAATTACTTGCCCAAGGAAACATGTACTAGGTGGGAAAATCTAGATAAAAAACCATGATTGAAAACCTGTAACTCATCGAAAATTGAAGTACAAAAAATGTATATTCACTAATGAGAAGGAAACTGAGACATTTAGTAAAAAATTATATTCTTCTCTCCACTATCTCTCTTTTCTTCCCCAGGCACCCCAATCCCAACCTAGTTTTGAGACTAGCTCTTTTTCTGCATGAATTATCTTTAGATTCAAGAAAAGAGATTTTATTTCCAGTAGTGGCAGAGTGGCTTCCATTTGACAAAGCCTCCTAAAGATAACAGTTTTACTCTCTGGAAAAGATTGAAGAAGAACTTCTTGAGGGTACCGGAAAGATACTTGAACCAGGTAGAAACCGTTAGAGAGTGGATGCTCTTACTGCTCTTTGCCTGCGAGCAGACTCCAGTCAGCATCACGTGAAGCCGCTAAGACTCAGATGGAAACTCACAATCTTATAATAGAATCTCTCCATCTTCATGGCTGGAAGAACCAGAAGGAAGAGGATCACTGCAGATCAAAGATATTCTAAAATAGAGAGAGCCAGAGAAAAGGAGTCACTTTTTTTTTGTATATTCCCTTGAACTATATACACAGGATAGCTCCAATAAGCCCAAATGAGAGTAGAATTACAAAACAGAGATTTTAACTACCTCCCACCCAGGGGAGCATAAGTTTGGAGATTGAGTTCAGACAAATTAAATGCCTGTTAAAACAAACAAAGCAAAAGTCAAAGCTCCTTAGAGGAATATAAAAGGATATACCATCTCTAAAATGTATCATTCATAATGTTCAGTATACTATACACAATTACTAGACATACAAAGGAAGAGTAATATGTGACCCATACTGCAGAGACAACATTGTCAGTAGGAACTGATCTGAGGTGAGCCAGATGTTGAAATTATCAGATTTTTTTGTTTTTGAGACACAGTCTCACTCTTTCCCCTGGGCTGGGGTGCAGTAGTGCGATCATAGCTCACTGCAGCCTCGACCTCCTGGGCTCAAGCCATACTCCCACCTCAGCACATCGAATAGGTGAGACTAGAGGCATGCACCACCACACCCAGCTAATTTTTATAGTTTTGTAGAGATGGGGTTGTGCCAAATCAGACAAACATTTTAAAGTAGCCATGATAACTATATTCAAGGATATAAAGGAAAATATGTTTATAATAAATTAATAAATAATTCAACAAATAAATAGAAATTATTTAAAATATAGAGGAGACTCAGATCTTGCTACATGGAAAAATAAAACTTTCCAGCCTTCACAAAACCTAGGTTGAGTGAAGTAGTTGGGATAAGAAAGGGAGATCATGGAGAGAAGTAATGTTTAAATATATGCAGAAGTAATTTTTAAATCAATAAATAAAGTAGAGAGCAGTCTGCCTTGAAGAGATTTTTGGACATAGCCTTTGTCTGATGGACTGAACTGCAATAGGATTCATAAGAAATCCACATGTTTGAAAAAGAGTATTATACCACCGTAAGCATTGACTATTTGGACTAAGAGGGACACAGATGTTCACAACAGGCAGAAAGCCCAGGCAGAGAAAGCGGCTCAGCTGCAAAAACAGGCCTTTTCTTATGGAAAAAGAATGAATCAGAGGGAGAAACCGAGAGCTAACAGAGCAGAAAATATGATCCCAGGGAAGATGACCAACTTTTAATAAAGATACCGGAAAATGAAGCCGGCCGGTTTTCAGAAATGCTATGCATCAGTGATTGCGATGTGCCTCCTGTTTTTCTCTTTTTAAATGGCAATGTCTATTGCTGTTTTCCTTCCTGCCTCATCACTGCATATTGAGTTTTCAGGTGAGCAGAAAAGAAATGTATCTGTATAGCTTACAGGGCTATAGGTTGAGGTAAGTCGTATTCAAGAAACTTTATCCTCATCTAAGCTAATTTGGATGCCAAGATCCTAGATTTCAAGTCTAAGCCAGATATCATAATGGGATGAGACTGTGAGGGTCCTGGGAAGTGGAAGAGATGTGACAGGTAGAAGAGACATGAATCATTAGGGTGGAATGTAGCAAACCGATGTTTTGATGGTCTCAAGTGACCTTGACTTCTTCAACTGCACGCTTTGATAGTCTCACATTGACTCTGGGCTTGGCTATGTACCTAGCTTTGGACAATAGGTCTGCTAATGCACACCAGACACAAATAGAGACTTGATGTGTGCTTGCACAAAGGGACTTGTCCTTTTGGAACATTACTTACTGGAACCCAGCCACCATGGTGAGAGGTAGCCCAAGCTAGTCAGGAAGAGAAGTTATAGTGGAGAGATACACTAAGCCATCCCAAATAAGGCACCAGGCGCGTTAGAGAAAAAACTGTCTCAATTGTTCCATCCCCATAGATACAACATGGAACACAAATAAACCATGCCCTCCATGCTTTACCCAAATTGAAAAATTGTGTGTAAATAAATTATTGTTGTTCTTTTGAGCCACATTTATTAAAGTAGACTATACAGCTATACATGGCAGGAAAAAAAATCCTTAATAAAGTATTTGTGAATAGAATTTAACAGTAATGTAAAAAGACTAACTTATCATGGACAAGGTAGAATAAAGTGACTCAGTAATAGGTCAATTACTGGAGTAAATAAAGAGATAAACAACAACCAATAACTACTGATATAATACATCACACAATTCAAGTTAGAAAAAAAAACTACGATAATCTAAAAGAAAAAATAAGTCTTTGATTAAAATTCAAACCTCGGTACTCTTTTCTTAATTGGGGTAGTGGACACCCCTGGTGTCCTGCCCAGATCCCCTCGGTTGCTGTGTTAACTGCTAAAAGCTCACAGCTACAACTTCTCTAGAAAGGTATACTCTGCGGAACAGAAATTGCCTTAGCCTAAGCTTTACTTTCCCCTTGGGTAGCCTGCAGCCAATAGCTGACTGATACAGAGTTACAAAAGGCAGACATCCTTGCCTTAATGGTGGGCTGCCTCTGTGGTACAGTTCATGCTGAGGCTTCAGCTAGACTCCAGTTGAGGCCACTTCTCTACTTATCCCCCTTCTCTTCCCTCCCTGCTTCCTTCATTTTTTTTCCCTGCAATCCCTTTCTCAGTAGACTACATTAACTCAAATCCCTAGCTTAAGCAATGTTTCTGGCATTTGAGAAATACGAGGAAAATGGTAATTATAAGGTCAGTGGAATTTGGTGGCTGACGTTGAACACCACTGATGCTTTGAAGAGAAAACAGAAAGCTCAGTACCATCAATCACCAGTTCAAAGACAACCGTAAAAGCCTCTTTGGGCTTTCTTTCCTTCAGGACTTCTTTGGCAACATTCAAAGCTATTCTCTTTTCCTGTAGTTGTGGTGGAGATAGGGGCAAACTGAGGAACGGGATTATGACTCAATTCTAAGAGTAGCAAAACATCAGAGAACATTGGATTTGCAGTCCTGGGAGAATTCTAACGCCAAAGTCAGGGACCTGAAAGAGAAGGAATGGGACCTTGAGATTTGGGATGGGGCTATCCGGATAGGTACACACAAAAAACTTGAAACCCAGATTCCTCCGAACTTTTTGGAGACGAAGAAGTATTTCACTATTCTCTATACCTCAATGTAATAAAAGCCATTTATGGCAAACCCACAGTCAACATAGTACTGAATGGTTAAAAGTTGAAAGTATTCCCTCTGAGAACCGGAATAAGACAAGGATGCCCATTCTCACCACTCCTCTTCAACGTAGTACTGGAAGTCCTAGCCAGAGCAATCAAAAACAAAAGAAAGAAATAAAGGGCATCCAAATAGGTAAAGAGGAAGTCAAACTGTCACTGTTTGCTGATAATATGATCGTCTACTTTGAAAACCCTAAAGACTCCTCCAGAAGCCTCCTAGAGCTGATAAAAGAATTCAGCAAAGTCTCCAGATACAAGTACACAAATCAGTAGCTCTTCTATACACCAACAGCGAGCAAATGGAAAATCAAATCAACAACTCAACCCCTTTTAAAATAGCGGCAAAAAAAATAAAATACTTAGGAGTATACCTAACTGTATTAGTCCGTTTTCACACTGCTGATAAATACATACCCACGACTGGGACGAAAAAGAGGTTTAATTGGACTTACAGTTTCACATGGCTGGGGAGGCCTCAGAATCATGGCGGGAGGCAAAAGACACTTCTTATATGGTAGTGGCAAGAGAAAATGAGGAAGATGCAAAAGCAGAAACCCCTGATAAAATCATCAGATCTCGTGAGACTTATTCACTACCATGAGAACAACATGGGGGAATCACCATGATTCGAATTATCTCCCATCAGGTCCCTGCCACAACACGTGGGAATTATGAGAGTACAATTCAAGATGAGATTTGGGTGGGGACACAGAGTCAAACCATATCACTAAACAAGGAGGCAAAAGACCTCTACAAGGAAAACTACAAAACACTGCTGAAAGAAATCATAGATGACACAAACAAGTGGAGACACATCCCATGCTCATGGATGGGTAGAAACAATATTGTGAAAATGACCATACTGCCAAAGCCAATCTACAAATTCAATGCAATCCCCATCAAAATACTGCCGTCATTCTTCACAGAATTAGCAAAAACAATTCTAAAATTAATATAGAATCAAAAAAGAGCCTGCATAGCCAAAGCAAGACTAAACAAAAAGAACAAATCTGGAGGCATCAGGCTATCTGATTTTAAACTATACTATAAGGCCATAGTCACAAAACAGCATGGTACTGGTATAAAAATAGGCACATACACCAATGGAACAGAATGGAGAACCCAGAAATAAACCCAAATACTTACAGCCAACTGATCTTTGGCAAAACAAACAAAAACATAAAGTGGGGAAAAGACACTCTTTTCAACAAATGGTGCTGGGATAATTGGGTAGCCACACGTAAGAGAATGAAACTGGATCCTCATCTCTTGCCTTATACAAAAATCAATGCAAGATGGATTAAGGACTTAAATCTAAGACCTGAAACTATAAAAATTCTAGAAGATAACACTGGAAAACCCCTTCTAGACATTGACTTAGGCAAGGATTTCTTGACCAAGAACTCAAAAGTAAGTACAATAAAAACAAAGAGAAATACCTGGGACTTAATTAAACTAAAGACCTTTTGCATGGCAAAAGGAACAGTCAGCAGAGTAAACAGACAACCCACAGAGTGGGAGAAAATCTTCACAATCTCGGAGAAAATCTTCACAATCTATACATCTGACATAGGACTACTATCCGGAATCTACAATGAACTCAAACGAATCAGTTAGAAAAAAACACAGTCCCATCAAAAAGTGGGTTAAGGACATGAATAGACAATTCTCAAAAGAAAAATATACAAATGGCCAACAAACATATGAAAAAATGCTCAACATCACTAATGGTCAGAGAAATGCAAATCAAAACCACAATGTGAAAAATTCCTTACTCCTGCAAGAATGACCACAATTAAAAAATTTTAAAAAGTAGATATTGGCGTGGATATGTTGATCAGGAAACACTTCTACAATGCTGGTGGGAATGTAAACTAATACAGCCACTGTGGAAAGCAGTGTGGAGATTCCTCAAAGAATTAAAAGTAGAACTACCATTTGATCCAGCAATCTCACTACTGGGTATCTACCCAGAGGGAAAGAAGTCATTATATGAAAAAGATACTTGCACATGCATGTTTATAGGAGTACAATTCACAATTGCAAAATCGTGGAACCAACCCAATTTTGTCTGTCCATCAAGCCACACAGACACACACATATATATATGCGATATATATGATATATATCTCACAGTTTCTTTATCCACATATATATTATATATGTATATATGTATATGATAGGACACTATATATTATATATATTTTATATATATGATAGAATACTACTCATCCTTAAAAAGGAATGAATTTAATGTCATTCACAGAGACCTGCATGAGACTGGAGACTATTATTCTAAGTGAAGTAACTCAGGAATGGAAAACCAAATATTGCATGTTCTCATTGATATGTGGGATCTAAGCTATGAGGACACAAAAGCATAAGAATGATACAATGAACTTTGGGGACTTATGGAGAAGGGTGGGAAAGGGGTAAGGGGTAAAAGATTATAAAGAGGGTCCAGTGTATACTGCTTGGGTGATGGGTGCACCAAAATCTCACAAATCACCACTAAAGAACTACTCATGTAACCAAACATCACCTGTACCCCAACAACTTATGGAAAAATAAAAAATAAAATAAAAATTTCAAATTAAAAAAGAAGTATTTCACTATTCCCAGCTTCTTGCTTGAAGACTATGATGAAACAAACCTTAATGACACAAGTCCACTATAAGACAATGCTTATCTGAGGATCTTCCCACCTGCCCCCTGGCCTCCAGACCAATACTTAGGGTTATTTCCCAGTGTATGTCCACTAATCTAGTAATGGTGGAGCTAAGATATAACTCAGACTATGTAACTCCAGAGCCCATGCTCTTAACCATTTTGCTATACTGCCTTGGTCATCTAATAAAGCAGCAATAATCACGTAGAACTATGTCGTCCCATATTGTAGCCATATGTGGCTTTCATTGACATTAATTAAAATGAAATAATATACACATTCAGCTCTTCAATTACACTAACCCCATTTCAAGCATTCAATAGCCACATGTGGCTAGTGTTGGCCACACTGGTCAGGACAAAGAGAGAATATTTATATCACCCCAGCAAGTTCCATTAGAAAGCACTGACTGAGAACATATCACACTCAATTATGTTAGCAACAAAGTATAATGCACTTACAAAAAAAAAAAAAAAAAAAAAAAACCTTAAAAATAAACTCAACTACAGAGCCCATATGAAAAAAAAAAAAAAAGTCAAAGCTTTATAACGTAACACAAAAGAAGAATAACTAAAAAAGCCATTCCAGAAGCCTAGGTATAAGGATGAAAATGGTAGATGTCTGTTGTCTCCAATTTTCTTTATAGATTTAACATTATTCTAAGTAGTATCAGCACACAATTTTATTTTTCATTACCCTCTAACAAAAAAATGATTCTAAAATTATTCTGAAATGGAGAAAATATTAATAGTGAAGAATAAATGGAGGTTTGCAGGTTTAGAATTAATCTGTTGTATTTATTTCTTGGGGCTGCTGTAACCTGTAACAAACTACTACAAATTTTGCGGCTTAAAAACAGAAATGGCTTCCATCACAGTTTCTGGAGGCCAGAAGTCCAAGGTCCGGCAGGATTGTGCTCTCCCTAGGAACCGTAAGGGAAGATGCGTTCCTGGCTATCTCTGGCTCTGGTGGCTGCCTGGCTGCTTTCCTGTACCTGATACCACATCACCCCATTCTCTACCTCCATCTTCACATTGCTTTCTCCTCTTATGTCTCTCCAATCTCCCTCTGCGTCCCTCTTTTAAGAACACTTATCATCGGATCTATGACCCACTCGGATAATATAGGATTAATTCTTCCTCTCAAAACCCTTAATTGCATCCTTTGCCAAATAAGGTAACATTTACTCTTTTACCGATAAGGTAATACTCACAGGTTCTGAGAATTAGGACATGGACATATCTTTTTGGGGCCCACCACTCAGCACACTATATTTACATGAGAAAATGATAATATTCAAAATAGCATGAAAGTACCAAAAGGAAGCTAGTCACCGTAGGAGATGAAAATAGAGATGAGGTATGAGGGAGATTCAGGGACCAGTCGGCATGTTATACAATTTTCAATCTCACAAGCATTCACATTTTTTAAATATTGAATTTTTGCCTTTGTTTTCTGCAATCACCAAAGATTATAGTTTTTATTAAATATCTAAAGTTGGCGGTGGCATGGGAAAAGAACACTATTTTACTGCTGGTAGAAGTACACATGGAAACTTTAGTAAAGCAATCCTCAAAGACATTTTGGAAACATTAATCAAAAGCTCTAAAAAGCACATATCTTTTGATTCAGCCATTTACCAGAAGATAATAATCAGAGATATTTGTAAATGTGTATAGACAACGGTAATGATACTCGATTATTTTAAAAGCAAAACTAGGGGGAAAACATGAACGTCTAATAATGGAGAACTGCTTGTCTAAACAATGGAATAGCCACACAATGATAGAGTGAAGAATAGTTAATGACAGAGGAGAAAATTATAATATATTTCTATGTAAAACAAGAGCAGCCTTCAAAACAATGTACAGGACGACCTAATTGGTATGGGCTATACACTCGTGTCATTATGTATTGTGTGTATGTGTGCATAATATATACACATAATACACACATGGAACCAAAAAAGGAGAAACATTAAAATATTAGTGATACATTTTATGAACAAGATTAGCACATTTACTAATTTATTGTATTCATTCGTTGTATTTTTAAAAACAAAATTTGTGGCCTATGTAATGATAAAATTTGATAAGTATACGACTTGGAATTAACAACTCATTAAACATTCTTCACAGAAAATGAAATTTAAATCGCCCAAAATCAGATATCAGATAAGAACGAAGCGTTCTTAATCTCAGTTCTATTCTATTCCATTTGCTTTGAATCAATTTGGTCCTCAAAGGTCTTTGTGAAACAATTTTGAAAAATTCACGGGAGGGCACAGACAAACCTTTATATTAAAGTTTAAGCAGAGAGATGGGATTAAAACACGTATGGATGCTGAGAAATATCACTTTGTAAAACTATCATTTCAACCTTAAGGACATATCAGAAAAAAAGTGAGCAGTTTTATTAGTTGAGGTAACACAATTATTTTACAAAACTTTTATTTATTTTTTATTGATTATCAGGCATTTTAATGTCTGCAAAGGAAGTTCAAGTACCACTGTTCACTTGTACTTTTGCTACCTGTTTATGCAGAATTGGCCACTGGGCTTGCTAACCTCTCTGTTCATTTCAGAGCAAAGCATCTCCTTGTTCCCCATTGCAATTCTTTTCCACTCAGTTTTTTTACGTTGAAAACAGAAAATTATAAACACTTGTGCTGAATAAAATCTCCTGGCTCTGCAAAATAAAAAATTATTCTTATTATTCCAATCAAGAAAGTTTTATTTTTGCCTGACCTATTTCCCTTGCTCAGTTCAGTCATATCAAAGCTGAGAGCCTGAGTTCAAGGACCTTAACAGAGACTTGGCTCTATTATAACGGCCTGTAGTCGGTTTCTAACAGATTAAGAACCTCCTTGCCGGGCCAGGCGTGGTGGCTCACGCTTGTAATCCCAGCACTTTGAGAGGCCGAGGTGGGTGGATCACCAGGACCATCCTGGCTAACAAGGTGAAACCCGTCTCTACTGAAAATACAAAAATTAGCCGGGCGCGGTGGCGGGGGCCTGTAGTCCCAGCTACTTGGGAGGCTGAGGCGGGAGAATGGCGTGAACCCGGGAGGCGGAGCTTGCAGTGAGCCAGGATCCCGCCACTGCGCTCCAGCCTGGGCAACAGAGCCAGACTCCGTCTCAACAACAACAACAACAGCAGCAGCAGTAGCAGCAACAACAGCAACAACAACAACAACAAAAATAAAAAGAACCTCCTTGCCTATCAGACATTTAGTGGAGCCAACAGGTTTCTTCCAAAACACTTTTGAAAATATTAACATAAAAGGATAGTTTCTGTATATTCTTGTACTTTACTTGGACAATATCTCTTTAAACATAATTTCACGCTAGGCCTAGTTAATATTTATGCCTTGCTGTTTTCGTTGAGCTGTATTTTTATGTAGAAAAATAACAGCGGGTGGGAAAACTCGCGGTACTGAATATGCCCACCACAAAGCCACAGCGGAGTTACGGCAGGCTCTCTCAACTTTCCGCCAGACTCTTTTTCCAAAGACAGATGTGTGCCGCCCTCTTAGCTTACTCTCCAATCTCCACACCGTGTCTGTACTTCTGTCTTACACCTTCTTCATATGAAAGTTTAAATCAAAGATAATCATATGAAACAGGTCTGAGATCACGTTGCAACTTGCATTGTTTCTTGGAAACAAATACAAAAGATGAATTGTTTCAGTGATGTTACTTCACACAGAAAAATGGTGAAAGTAAGGCTGCTTATAGTTCCGCAAAGTTCAAAAATTACTTTTACAGAGAGCCTTGATAATTTGGAAGACTGAATTTATACACACACACATACATACACACAATCTCAAAAGATCATTTAAACAGATTGATTCATTGCCCATTAGCGTTTAACTCATCTTAGCTCTTCTCCCTCCCCAGACTTTGCGGGGTGGGGCTAAAAGTTCCAGATTTCTAATTTGGATCAAGCTAAAGGCTTGATCTTTCTGGCAACCAACCTCCATCCTAAAGCTATCTAAAAGCCCACTAAGAGTCACCTAATTAGAACAAAAGACAAATTCCAAGGGTTTTAGTAACTTTCTGCCAGGAACTGACAACAAAGACTATCCTTCTTATGTCACAGCATATAATAATAATAATAACAACTACATAATGAAAATAAGTAAATAATATTCCAATAGAGGAGCTTGAACCACTACTTTGGATACATACAGTGCACCTGGAATTATAAGTAAGGTTCAAGAAGACTGTAGGGACAACTCAGTAAAGAAAAGAGCATACTACTGAGAACTCTTTTAGGTTTTGTTCCTTACAAGTCACAACCTTGGGTAATTCATTCATGTTCTCTGGGCCTCTGTCTTCTCCTCTGCAAGTGGAATTAAACAATCATGTGGAAAATCTCTTTATTTTAATTTCATGCTCAGGAACCCACTGGTATTTTCATGACTGAGATCATCAGAACAACTTGGGAGTTGACAGATAATGAGAAAAGGAGGCAATACAAAATATGTATTGGAAACCATTGGATTCAAGAATAGACTTTCTTTTGGGACATCTCATATCCAGAGGCATAAAGAGAGAACTCCATGTACGTGAGTTAAATATGTTTAATGCAATTCTTGGAATTTGGTTTTGAGAGCCTTCCTGCCAGTAACAGCCATGGTGAAGGAGAAATGAAATAAACACAGTGATTACAAAAAGCCTGAAGGTTCCTGCGTTTCATTTCTTGGACTGAAGACTGTGGACATTCTCATTGTCCCTGAGCCACCTGAACCACAGTTTCTGCAGTGGCAGCAGCAAAACCATAATGTTATGGTGAGAAGAATCCCAGCAACCAGTCCATGTCCGTGCCTGTATTTGTATTTCCCATCTTGTCCCAGAATGTATTTCACATGCCTGTAAGCAGCAGGTGCATAATTGCATTGTATGGATTAATCATTCTTGATAATGCTTCTGCTGCTTGTGTAATGCTTAGATTTCAAACACTGATGATCTAAGGGCACTGGAAAGGTATAATGGTGACTTTTAAAGAAAGGCATTAATAGGTACTCATTTCAAAAATTAACATTTGTACCCCTGTGCATTCATTTTTGGGGAGCACATAGCCACACACTATTGGAAATAGAAAGAAGAAAGGAAGCTCTGAACTGAAGAATCAGCTGGGAAGAGGAAATAACTGAAAGGATTGTTTCCTTATTTATTAAAAAAACTAGGTCATCTCCTGATGTTTGATTGTTATTATTATTATTTGAGACAGAGTCTTGTTCTGTCCCCCAGGCTGGAATGCAGTGGTGTGATCCTGGCTCACTGCAACCTCTGCTTCCCGGGTAAAAGCGATTCTCCTGCCTCAGCTTCCCTAGTAGCTGGGACTGTAGGCATATGCCACCACACTCAGCTAACTTTTGTATTTTAAAAAAAAATTTTTATTTCCATAGGTTTCGTGGAAACAGGTGGTGTTTGGTTACATGAATAAGTTCTTTATTCGTGATTTCTGAAATCTTGGTGCACCCCTCAACCAAGCAGTATACACTGCAACCAACGTGTAGTCTTTTGTCCCTCACCCCCTCCCACCCTGTCCACCTGAGTCCCAAAAGCCCATTGCATTATTCTTATGCCTTTGTGTCCTCATAGCTTAGCTCCCTCTTATGAGAGAGAACATACGATGTTTGGTTTTCCATTCCTGAGTTACTTCACTTAGAATAATTGGCTCCAATTCCATCCAGGTCTCTGCAAATGCCATTATTTCATTCCCTTTTAGGGCTGAGTAGTATTCAATTATATATATATATAAATATATAATATATAAATATATAAAATATATTATATATAAAACAATTTTTTTTATACTTTAAGTTCTAAGGTACATGTGCACAAAGTTCAGGTTTGTTACATAGGTATACATGTGCCATGTTGGTTTGCTGCACCCATGAACTCGACATTTGCATTAGGTATTTCTCCTAATGCTATCCCTTCCCCAGCCCCCCACCCCACAACAGGCCCCGGTGTGTGATGTTCCCCTCCCTGTGTCCATGTGTTCTCATTGTTCAACTCCTACCTATGAGTGAGATCATGTGGTGTTTGGTTTTCTGACCTTGTGATAGTTTGCTTAGAATGATGGTTTCCAGCTTCATCCATGCCCTGCAAAGGACATGGACTCATCCTTTTTTATGACTGCATAGTATTTTGTGGTGTATATGTGCCACATTTTCTTAATCCAGTCTATCATTGATGGACATTTGGGTTGATTCCAAGTCTTTGCTGTTGTGAATAGTGCTGCAATAAACATATGTGTGCATGTGTCTTTATAGTAGAATGATTTATAATCCTTTGGGTATATACCCAGTAATGGGATTGTTGGGTCAAATGGTATTTCTAGTTCTAGATCCTTGAGGAATTACCACACTGTCTTCCACAATGGTTGAACTAATTTACACTACCACCAACAGTGTAAAAGTATTCCTGTTTCTCCACATCCTCTCCAGCATCTGTTGTTTCCTGACTTTTTAATGATCACCATTCTAACTGGTGTGAGACGGTATCTCATTGTGGTTTTGATTTGCATTTCTCTGATGACCAGTGGTGATGAGGACTTTTTCATGTGTCTGTGGGCTGCATAAATGTCTTCTTTTGAGAAGTGTCTGTTCATATCCTTTGCCCACTTTTTGATGGGGTGGTTTTTTCTTGTAAATTTGTTTAAGTTCTTTGTGGATTCTGGCTATTAGCCCTTTGTCAGATGGGTAGATTTCAAAAATTTTCTCCCATTTGGTAGGTTGCCTGTTCACTCTGATGATAATTTCTTTTGCCGTGCAGAAGCTCTTTAGTTTAATTAGATCCCATGTGTCTATTTTGGCTTTTGTTGCCATTGCTTTTGGTGTTTCAGTCATGAAGTGTTTGCCCATGCCTATGTCCCGAATGGTATTGCCTAAGTTTTCTTCTAGGGTTTTTATGGTGTTAGATCTTACATATAAGTCTTTAATCCATCTTGAATAAATTTTTATATAAGGTGTAAGGAAGGGATGCAGTTTCAGCATTCTGCATATGGCCAGCCAGTTTCCCCAGCACCATTTATTAAATAGGGAATCCTTTCCCCATTGCTTGCTTTTGTCAGGTTTGTCAAAGATCTGATAGTCATAGATGTGTGGTGTTATTTCGGAGGCCTCTGTTCTGTTCCTTTGGTCTACATATCTGTTTTTGTACCAGTACCATGCTTTTCTGGTTACTGTAGCCTTGTAGTATAGTTTGAGGTCAGGTAGCATGATACCTCCAGCTTTGTTCTTTTTCCTTAGGATTGTCTTGGCTGTGTGGGCTCTTTTTTGGTTCCATATGAACTTTAAAGTAGTATTTTCCAATTCTCTGAAGAAAGTCATTGATAGCTTGATGGGGATGGCATTGAATCTATAAATTACCTTGGGCAGTATGGCCATTTTTGTGATATTGATTTTTCCTATCCATGAGCATGGAATAATGTTCTTCCATTTGTTGGTGTCCTCTTTTATTTCACTGAGCAGTGGTTTGTAGTTCTCCTTGAAGAGGTCCTTCACATCCCTTGTAAGTTGGATTCCTAGGTATTTTATTCTCTTTGTAGCAACTGAACTCTCATGAACACTCATGAACTCCCATTCCCAATAATTTTTGTATTTTTAATAGAGATGGGGTTTCACTCTGTTGGCCAGGCTGGTCTTAAACTCCTGACCTCAAATGATCCACCTAGCTCAGCCTTCCAAAGTGCTGAAATTACAGGCATGAACCACTGCACTCGGGCTGATCGTTATTATTTTGACATAGGAAAGCATTGCATGAACTCAATGGACATTTTGTGATCACCCCGCTATGTCTCTAATCATAAGGATCAGGTAAAGGCTTCACAGAATGATGCCCGGAATGCAATCAAGATAAAAATCTCTCCAAAACTGTGTGTCTATTTCTATTCCTGCCATCTTTAGATTCGCTTAAACTTCCTGGGTCCGATTTTTTCATCTGAAAAAAATGGAAACACAAATAAACATTTCACCTTCCTGTCTGTGTTTCCATGAGAATTGAATATTCATAAAAAGGCGCTGTATGCAAAATGAGAACTATAATGTCAAATGCATGACAGGAAAACTGTGTGAGAGATAAACGGCATTGTCCCCTGTATTGTTCCATAATCACATATGAAATTGCTGTTTTCTTGGTGCACTTGTGGTTATTCAGGAAGACATGTGATAGAATGAAAAAAAAACGGAAACTAGAGACGAGTTGAAAGATTTCTTGTAGAACTCCTTCGTTGTAACGTAAAAGCACTGCAGCTCAGGAGGAGGATACCGCTTGCAGATGGCCAATAGTTGGATATAGACAAAAGCACAATCAGTTCTTTAAAATTCAAAATTGGTTAAAAGCAGATTTCAGAATGACCGATTTGCTTCATCATTATTTTGCTAAATTATTAAGCCCAACACCTGCATCTGTTCCCTGCCCCAATGCCATACCTCCTTTGATCTGTACCACTCTCCCTGTAGGTGCCCCAGCCTTAGCTGTTGCTTTATCTTTTAGTATCAAATGGCTACAAACTCTACTCAATCTGCATAAGGAATCTATCTTAGTTTTTGATTAACAGGTGATTTTTAACAAATCTATTTATTTTTACTTATGAGTTCCTTTTCTGTCTTTAAAATATATACTTTTAATAAAACATCTGCAAACAGCATTCATTACAAAATTATAAAGCAGCCATTGGGAAACTAACTTTCAAGATAAAGATTTTGTTTCATTTGGGAGAAAGGGCAATGGTTTGAGAAACTTGCCATCTTTGCTTGGTTCCTGAGTATAAAGACCAAAGAAAGTAGATGTCTTCTCAATTTTCAGCCCCCTTTGACCTAAGCTTTTCTCTCATTGGCAAAGATGTCACACCAGTTGTGAGAAAAAATAAAAGAGCGCTGCCTTTGCTATCTCTGTGTTTTTAAACTTCAGCCATACTTTTCACATCCAGAGTGACTTAATGGAGTCTAACAACCAATTAATGGCTTTAAAATCAGTGGGGATCCTGTTCTGCCCCGTAACCTGAAATGAATTATTGATAGATGCTCTCAGCCTTGTGTCCTGTCAGATATTTCAAAGTCAATGTCAGGCTGTGCATTTTCTCATTCAGTCTCTACTAAGGTCAAGATTTGTGAAGCAATGCTCTTCCAAAGGGGAGAAAATAAAAGCCAGCTGCCTGCAAAGTGTGGAGCTAGACATAATTGGCCTCCCTTTAAACCCAATCTCTTGACGATATTAGCAACCTCAACATTTATTATAGGACTGGTGGCATTATTCCCTCAAAACAGGTGGAACTTTGCACATTTAGAAGGAGAATGACATTAATAAGCACTTTCATAATTATAACAGTAACTCTCCCTTATCGTGTTTTCTTTCATTTGAGTCTTGGAACAATCCTGTGAGGCGGGCTGAACAAGTATTATTTGCACCTAATATGGAAAAAAGAAAAACCTAAAACCTAGAGTTTTATGAGCTTCCCCCTTCCTCTTTTCTTCCTCTTTCTTTTTTACATTTGGGTAATAGTGGTGCAATTGTGATAGCTCTGCTTGACCATAAGACAGCTCTAAAAAGGTGATTTTTTAATGACTTAGACTTTAATGTCATTCTTCTATGGCAATTTCTGAATTAGCCACTTCTTAGCAAAATAATTAGTACATTTCTAAAGTGTTCCTTTCAAATATTTCAATCTGAATGATGGCTTAAGAATAATAACACAATAAAATATAATGGGTAAATATATGATAAAATAAACCTTAGAAAACTTCCAAATAAAAGCCACTAAGGGTCATTAAAATATTTTATATACACAGTTTAAAACTTTGAAAAATCTCTTATTAATGTAACCTCTTAAAAAGGAAGAAAAATTGCTCTCTGCTAAATAACCATGTGTATATACATCTTTTACATATATGTTGGTATAGAGTTTCATTTTGCATTTAACAACAAATTATATTCATAATATTTTTCCGGGATACTATATACTTTTCATAATCATTATTTTAATTAATAAATACTATTTGTTTTTGAGATACAGTCTCACTCTGTCACCCAGACTGGAATGCAGTGGTGCAATCACGGCTAACTGCAACCTTGACCTCCTGGGCTCCAGAGATCCACCTCAGACCTCCAAGTAGCTGGTACCACAGGCACATGCTAACATGCCTTGCTAATTTATTTTTTATTTTTATTTTTATTTTTTTGAGACGGAGTCTCCCTCACGCCCAGGCTGGAGTGCAGTGGCACAGTCTCGGCTCACTGCAACCTCTGCCTCCAGGTTCAAGCGATTCTCCTCCCTCAGCCTCCCTAGTAGCCAGGACTACAGGCGTGTGCCACCAAGTCCAGCCAATTTTTTGTATTTTTAGCAGAGATGGGGTTTCATGGTGTTAGCCAGGATGGTCTCGATCTCCTGACCTCGTGATCCGCCTGCTTCGGCCTCCCAAAGTGTTGGGATTACAGGCGTGAGCCACAGCGCCTGACCCAGAATGAGGAATGTTTTTAACTATGATATAGAACACAGAAGTCATAATATAAAGATAAAAGTACATGAAAATACAAAATTTCTGCATGATAAAATCCACTAGAAGTGGCTGGCCACAATGGTTGATGTCTGTAATCCCAGCACTTTGGGAGGCTGAGGCAGGAAGATCACTTGAGCCCAGGAATTTGAGACCAGCCTAGGTAACATAGTGAGACCTCATCTCTACCAAGAAATAGAAAAATTGGCTGGGTGTGGTGGCACACGCCTGTAGTCCCAGCTACTTGGAAGGCTGAGGCGAGAAGGTCAATTGAGCCGGGGAGGTGGAGGCTGTAGTGAGCTGTGATCCTGCCACTGAATTCCAGCCTGAGCAACAGAGTGAGACCCTGTCTCAAACAAATAAACAAACAAAACGCTACAAAGCAAAACTAAAAATTAGATAAAATCTAAGAAGTAAATTATTGCATATCATATCACAAGAAAAGACTATATTCTCCGATAGGTAAGTAGCTCCTACACATTCACAGCAAATGAACAAAATCTCAATTAAAAAATGGGCAAGGCCGGGCGCGGTGGCTCAAGCCTGTAATCCCAGCACTTTGGGAGGCCGAGACGGGCGGATCACGAGGTCAGGAGATCGAGACCATCCTGGCTAACACGGTGAAACCCCGTCTCTACTAAAAAAAAAATACAAGAAAATTAGCTGGGCGAGGTGGCGGGCGCCTGTAGTCCCAGCTACTCGGGAGGCTGAGGCAGGAAAATGGCGTGAACCCGGGGAGGGGAGCTTGCAGTGAGCCGAGATCGCGCCACTGCACTCCAGCCTGGGGCACAGAGCAAGACTCCGTCTCAAAAAAAAAAAAAAAAGGGCAAAGCATATAAGAAAGTTGTCCATCAAAAGTATATATAGTTGTCTGGAGCTTATGAAAGTGCTTAATCTCATTAATAATCAAAATATACATTAAAACCCCTCTGAGAAATTCTTTATTAAATTGGTGAAGATAAGGATATTTGACTACATTATTTGGTGGAGAGTATGTAGGAAAATGCACCCACTGACATACATTGATGATCTAATTTGATAATTTCTATAGAGTCCAATTTGGAAATATTAAAAATGCATTTTTTGATCTAGAAATTTTAATTCTGGAATAAAAACTCACAAAGATGTGGCTGTAAGGTTATTTTCATACAATTATAAGAGTAAACAACTGGGGGGAAATCTAAATATCTGTTAATACAGGACTGACTGGTTAAATAAAGTACACCCATAAAATGAACCAGTAATCAGCTATAAAAAGATAAGAAAATAGTTTAGGATTCTGAAATAGAAAGATCTCCATTTCATATTAAATAATAATGAGGGTGTAGAACAATTTGTATAATATGCTATTACTTTATAAAATGTAATACATAAATATTTGTGTGTGTATTTGTATAATACATTCTTGAATATGCATAAAATATTTCTGGATGGCAGGAGCATAGAAAGAGAAAAGAGAGATTTTTCACTATGTGTCCTTATAGATTTTTAAGATGTTGAACCATGTACACATATTACTCATTAAAAAGTTTAATTAATAAAAAAAATTTTACTACTTTAATAATTCAAAGGGAAAACATTGTTCACTGATATGTATCTTATACAGTACTGGAAGACACCATGAATGAGCTAAACAAAGCAGAAGTCCACCAAAATTATTCCAAGTCATTTTAACTCAACTGCCAGTAACAGTACTTTACTAAAAGTAAAAAGAATCTGAGACAAATGCAAAATTGCATAGGACCTCGGGACAACAGTCTTAAACCAGGAATGCCTTTTGAAAACTGGGTTATAAGGATGCCATCCTTATAAGCCACAGAGTACAGAGGAACTGAATGAGATATAAGAGTAGTTTATCTCTGCATGAGAAAGCAATTAAAACCCTGTCTTGATTGGGGAAGAATTAGAGGAGATAAGATTAGAGGTTAGATGTGACATGTACTCTCTCACCTAAATTGCAACCCCAGGGGAGATTACAGAAGGAGAGAAACAATTCTACACAGTTTAGAGGAGCTGAGGGGAGAAGGGGGCTTCCTGTGCCTCCTGTTTGGAGCTATGGGAGATTATTTGCTCACAGAAGTCAATATGGAATGGCTGAATGAGAGCAATAACGTTGTGACTAGTTTAGGCGGCACAACCATATGATTAAATATAGTTTATTAATTAAATTAAATATAGCAATTAATTATATATAATATATAATTAAATATATAATTAATATATATATAATTAATATATATATAATTAAATATAGCAATTACCAAAAAATTCTAGTGTTGTTCAAAAGTGCTGAAAAGACTTGTGAACCAGAAAAGCTGTGTCCAGAACTGACAGATGGCAAGATATACCCAGACCTCAGCCTCAGGCCGTGGCAAGATCTGGGGACTCACAAGGTGAATGCACAATGAACAATGGCCTTTCTATCTACCAGTGATGAACAATTGGAATTTGAAATTTAAAAACTAGCATTTACAATAGCACCAAAATGTAAAATGTTTATGGGATCTTCATGCAGAAAATTATACAACTCTAATGAAAGAAACCAACAGAGAAATCTGCTATGCTTATGGCTTGAAGATTCATTTTCTTAAGATTCAAAATGTTTTTTCTTCAAAAGATACTGTTAAGAGAATAAGAAGAAAAGCCAAAGCTTGGGATAAATGCATTTTATTTAAAATGGACAAAATTCTTAAAATCCAATTATAAGAAAACAGGATAATTTACATATCTTAACAGATATCTCACCAAAGAAGATATACAGGTAGCAAACAGGAATATAAAAACTTGCTCAACATTATGTGTTGTTAAAGAATTGCAAATTAAAACAACAACAATGAGATACCATTATATACCTTCTAAAATGGTTAAAATTAAAACAGAAACCAAAACCTGCCAACACCACTTGCTGGCAAGGATGCAACACAGAACACTCATTTATTGCTGATAGAAATGCAAAATGGCATAGCTGTCACTTTGGAAGACAATTAAGCAGATAATTACTAACTAAACATAATCTTACATACACTGCGGTAGTTGTGCTATCAGTTTACCCAAGTCATTTGAAAACTTAGGTCCACACAAAAACCTGCATGCAAGTTTGCTTGTTTATTTGTTTTTCTGTTGTTTTGTTTTTTGAGACAGGGTCTCACTCTGTCACCCTGGCTGGAGAACAGTGGTGCAATCACTGCTCACTGCAGCCTTGACTTCCTGGGCTCAGATGATTCTACCCTCCTGAGTAGCCGGGACTCCAGGCCTGCATCACCACACCCAGTTAGAGTTTTTTTGTAGAAACAGGGTTTCATTATGTTCCCAGACTGGTCTCTAACTCCTGGGCTCAAGCGATCTGACTGCCTCGGCCTCCCAAAGTGCTGGGATTAAGGTGTGAGCCACTGTACCTGGTCACAAATGCTTATAGTATCTTTATTCACAATCATCCAAAGCTGGAAACAACTAAGAAGTCATTCGATAGATGAATGGATAACAAAACTAGTAAATCCATATAATTGACTAATATTCTACAATAAAAAGAGATTAGCTACGAAGCCATGAAAAGATGTGGAAAAACCTAAAATATCGTCTTAGTCCAGTTGGGCTGTGTTGACAAAATGCCATTAACCGGCTAGGTGCAGTGGCTCACACCTGTAATCCCAGCACTTAGGGAGGCCAAGGGGGTGGATCACTTGAGGTTAAGAGTTCGAGACCAGCCTGGCCAACATGGCCAAACCCCATCTGTACTTAAAATACAAAAACTAGCTGGGCGTAGTGGCACATGCTTGTAATCCCAGATACTTGGGGAGCTGAAGCATGAGAATCACTTGAACCTGGGAGGTGGAGGCTGCAGTGAGTCAAGATTGTGCGACTGCACTCCAATCTGGGTGACAGAGTCAGGCTCTGTCTCAAAAGAAAAAAAAAAAAAAAGGCATTAACTGGATAGCTTATAAACAATGTAGATTTTTTTTTTCTCTCATAGTTCTGGGGGTTGGGAAGTTCAAAATCAAGGCAGATTCAGTGTCTCATGACGACCTGCTTCCTGGTTTATAGATGGTGCTTTCTCATTGTGTCCTCCCAAGGTGAAAGGGACAAGGCGGATCTTTTGGGTCTCTTTTTTATAAGGGCACTAATCCTGTTTATGGAAGTTCCACTCTCATAACCTAATCACCTCCCAAAGGCCCCAAATCCCAATACCATCACATCAGGGGTTAGTATTTTAGCGTATAAATTTTGAAGGAACA